>NC_092780.1:31778170-32097336 GCF_047496795.1 Chiloscyllium punctatum | reverse complement strand
AAACATTGTTCATTTTGCCCACCACCCACTGACTTTGAATGCTAGCCTTTTGAGAGAGATTTACAAGGACCCTCAAATCTCTCCATGTTGCAACTTCCTACAGTCCTTCTCCATTTAAAACATTCTTCTTGTCAAATACATTTTCCCCACATAACATTCTAGCTGCCAAGTTTCTGTCCATTCACTTGACCGATCTATTTCTCTTTGTAGACTCTATGTCAACCTCATTTGCCTTCCCAGCTATTTACAAACTTGACAACTGTAAATTCACTAGCCTGCTCCGCAATTCAGTAATATTATGCTGATCTGGCTGTACATCCTTGGATTCTCTTTCCTAACAAAAATCCATCTTCCCAATTTCTTAAAAATATGCAATCACCCTGCTATCACTGACTACTAAGGCAGAGCTCCAAATTGGAAAAAACCTTTGGAAAAAAAGAAATAGTCTTGTCTCTGCCCTATAAAAATGATGCTTAAATTTTACAGTTCTTCTCTCTGCATTTCTCCTGCTGTTGCAGGACTCAACCACAAGAGGAAACATCCTTTCCACATCCACCTTTCAAGGCCATTCAGGGTCTGAAGCACTTCAATCAAGTCACTCCTCACTAATTCCAGTGGAAACAACCCCCGCCTGTCCAATAACCTACCACTGAAAAAGACACACTTTCTTAAATGGTCTCACACCAAGGCCCTTGATGGATTTCTTTAATATTCAATGTCTCTTGTAATAAAGGGTGAGCCGCCTTGATTATATTCTGTACCTGCCTGCTAACTTTTTATGATACATGCACTAGCACACTTCTCGTGCAGTCATTCTCCTTTTAATTAAATACTCCTTTACTTAATTGACTCCACAGTCCACAGCAAAGCACTCCAAGACGTCAGTAAAGTAGGAACCATAAAAAATTTGTTTTGGGGTGTATTTTGTTTGTAGACTTGAGTTTTTGTACTGAGTAGTGTTGGCTATTTTACAATTACTATAAGCTTGGTTTAATGTTTATTTTAGTTTGTATAATAGTTTCTATTTGGTCGTTAAAGAAAATCGGCATTATTGTGTCTCTATGCTGGCATGGCTAAGCATCACATTAACTAACTAAACAGAAAAAAAGGCTATCAAGCTTTCACTCAGAGATCTGAATGCTCCAGTGTACTATCAACAGCATCACGGGCAAGCTCCAAGATACCATAGTCGTGACCATTTTCAAAAAAGGAATAAGTCGAACTGTGATACCTACAGGCGAGCCTCCCCGCTGCCAACCGTTGGAAAAGCCATCGCCAAGGTACTCATTAACCGTCTCCTCCTTGTAGCTAAGGAACACCTCAGTGCAGTTTCCAGCCACGGAGGGGCACAACGGACAAGTTTGTCACCGCGCAACAGCTGCAAGAGAATTGCAGAGAAAAGAATCTACCTCTGCACATGGCCTTCATGACCTTACAAAGGCTGCTGACACGGTCAACCAGGAAGCATTAAAAGGAGAATCCTTCTGTGCTCTGGCCACATCAAAGTCTGTCACCATCCTTCACCTGCTCCAAGATGGCATTGAAGTCATAATAACAAAACTCCACCATTAATCCATTGGTTTGGACAAGGCCGTGTCATCGCCCCACCATTGTTCTTGATCGATCTCACTGCAATGCTTCACTTCACCACCAAGCTCCCTGCTGGAGTGAAGCTAACCAACAGAACCAGTGGGTAATTATTCAACCTCTGTTGCCTTTAAACGAAAACCAGAGTCACCTCAACCAGTATCAACGAACTGCTGGAAACAGTTGATAATACGATACTAGCATATGTACAAACTTGAGGACAAACTTCAGACCATAGTCAGCACGTTCACAGAGGTACTGGAGGGCATGAGTCTCATGTTGAACATCTGCAGGATGATAGTCCTGCACCAACCCGGTCCGGCATTGGAGGGGCAACTCCCAAGCATTAATGTCCACAGGGTGACCTTGGAGAATGTTGGCCATTTCCAATAGTGCAGGGATGAAGACATCCAGCTCTGCCTTCAGTTGCCTGAGGAAAAAGGGTGCTTGAGGGCAACATCAAATCCGATACCAAGCTCATGGTATACAGAACTGTGGTGGTTCCCGCAATCTTATACAGATCTGAGACATGGACTGTATACAGCAGACACCAAAGCGCTTGAGCAGTACTACCATTGCTGCTTGTGTAAGATACTGAGAGCCGACTGGGAAGACAGACACACCAACACCAGCATCCTCGATCAGGCCAACGTCCCCAGCAGGAAGACCTGCTGGCCCACCTTGATCAGCTGCGACGGGCTGAGCACATCATTCACACGAGACTCCCAAAGCAGGTGCTCTACTCCCAGCTCTGAAATGGCAGGTGAGCACAGGTGGACAGAGGTAATGCTTTAAGTGAGGCCTCGAGGCCTCACGGAGGCATTCCCACCTACACCTAGGAGTCACTAGTCCATGATTGTCCAAAGTGGAGGAGGAGCATCCAGGAAGGAGTGGAGCACCTTGAGGAAAAAGTGCAAGCCTGGCAAAAACAGCAAAAGGAGCACACTGTCACACTAACTCTCCACCCACTCCTTCCCACAACCACCTTCCGGCCCAAGTGTGGCAGAGTCTGCAGAAGCCGCATCGACTGTACAACCACCTAGCCTCACCAAGTCAGTCATCCTTGTCTGCAAGGGACCGCCAATGAGATGTCACGATCAACTATAAACACATCAATGCCATTGGACTCAAAAGGAATCGTAAAATTGTCTTCACAGTTAGGAAAAAGGAACTGGACAACATCAGTTAAGTAAAAGCTTAAAGTTGAAATAAGAGTAATACTTCTCTTGACTTGAATCTCTAAGAAATTGTGTTGGGGAAAAAAGGTTGAAACTTTGCCTTAATGTTTGTATATTTAGCTCTGTTTCGTAAAATGAACTTATGCTCTGAAGTTAAAGATGATTTGCAGGGTCATGTGAGCAGGTTTCAGTGACTAACTACCATGTTAATCAAATGCAAGTCTTAAATATATGGTCTATCAAGTCCACTCAGGGATCTAACTTGTCGAGAATTACTTTCAGTTCGGATCTAATCAGTATCAATACTCAAATTGCTGGTGCTGCATAGGAAATCAGTTCTCACTCCAATCATGAACGTATACACTCAGTTTTCAGTGCTCTGGATAATGAGAGTTGTCTGTTAATGGGATGCCCATACCAAAACTATCATGTAACACTGACATTTACTGAAGTAAAGAGATATGTAGATGATTGCATGACATTATTACAAAACAATTACTTCTGGCATTTCTGGAAATAGCTCTGGTGAAAGCCAACATGATCATCAAGAAAGAGAAAAGGAGGAGAGAAATTTTCTGAGCATTACTAACATTTGGCTGACATTGATATAGTATTCTTGAGAAATTGACAGAATTGGAAAATACCAATAGATGTTTTAGGAAGGAGCTTTGAGTAACCAGTAAGGCCATATAACAGGAGTAAATTTTATTCTTTAACTAGTCAGAGGTGTACACCATGGAAACAGACCCTTTGGTCCAACTCTTTTGTGCTGACCAGATATCCTAATCTGACCTAGTTCCGTTTGCCAGCACTTGGCCCATATTCCTTTAAACCCTTCATATTCATAAATCCATCTAGATGTTTTCATACTTAGAAGTAGTGCCAAGGGAGGCAAGAATCGTGAATGTGTTTGTTTTAAAATAGCAACTTTATAAAGATGCAAGATTACAATATACAATAGTAAACCAAGCTTTTTTTAAAAAACTGAATTTCGCTATCATGTCAGAATGATTTAGAACAGCAAATTATAAAAGAGCATGAGGGGAGAGAATTTAAAAATCAAAAAGAATTGCAATGTATTTTATAGGATAGTAGAAACAAATATAATCTTCAGAATATCAGAGAAGAAAAACAAACTGGAATACTGTGCTTCAACTGTCTGATTGTAACTTGAATGATTATAGCTTGAGTATTTTGTGTAGTTTTGGTTCCCTTACACAAGGGAATGACATCTGTACCAAAAAGAGAGTGCAGCAGAGCTTCATCAGATTAATTCCTGGGATGATAGAGCTGTCCTATAAAGGAGATGGAGGAGACTGGGCTTGTATTGTCTAGAGTTTAGAAGAATGAGAGGTGACCTCATTGAAAATTATAAAATTCTTAAAAGGGCTAGATAGAATTGATGCAGAAAGGATGTTTCCCATGGCTTATGGGGAAGGGGGCAAACACCATGGGACACCATCTTAGAATAAAGAGGCAAATCACAGGATTGACAGGAGGAGAACTTTTCTCACTTTTTAAAATTCTCTATCATGGCACACTAAGTTGAGAAAGCTGTCATGATACCCAAGACAGCAGGTGCCAGTTTTCCTGATGCCTCTTGAATGTATGGACAGTGAAGGAAGACTGTGTTGCCGTGAATGATCAGCCATGGTCTAGAATTGTAAAATAGGCTTGATGTGCTGAATGGTCTACCCCTACTCCTATGCTTCTATGTCTAAAGAGCGAAGAATTCATTGGATAGCTCTTCCAGAGTACCCTGCAATAAGAAGGATATTATTAAATTGGAAAGGATGCAGAAAACATTTACCTGGATGTTGCTGGGACTAGAAGGCTTGAGTATAGGGAGAGGCTGGATAGGCTGAAACTTTTCTCACTGGAGCATAGGAGGTGGAGGGGTGGCTTTAAAGGGAGAGGGGAAAGAATTAAAAAGGGACCTGAGGGGCAACATTTTCCACACCAAGGGTGGTTCATGCATAGAATGCACTGCCAGAGGAAGTGATAGATGCAGGTATAGTTACAACATTTAAAAGACAATTGGACAATTACATGAATAGGAAAGGTTTAGATGAATATGGGCCAAAAGCAGGCAAATAGAATTAGTTTGGTTTGGGAAACCTGGTTGAAATGGACGAGGTTGAACCGAAGCACTGGGTTCTGTGCTGTATGACTCTGACTCTAACCCTAAAGTTGAGGGTTCCAAGACCACATTTCCTGTTAGCCTCGGGCTCATCAGGTAAATAAAAAGGTGGAGGAAAAACGCACATATTGGCCCAATTAGAGAACCAGCAACTTCATTGCCTTAGCAGCACCAAAATCGGGAGAGATGGGCATCACTGGGGCAAGCTGAAGATTGAGGCACCCAAGAATGGGAAGTGAAAAGCTAAAAATTAGAGGCATCAAGCAGGCATGTTCCTCTGGATGATCCACTGGATTAAGGGGCTGTGAGCTGCCCAGCAAAATCAACCTTGACAGGGCCTTAAATTCTGTAAGCTGGTTGGTCATCTACTTTCACATCTGGGACCGCCACTGGAAAACGTTTGAGAGACTGGATGGAGTTAGGGAAGAATGCTGACATGACTACTTATCACTTTCTTGGCCCATCTTCCAATATGCCACCTTGGGACTGGGAAATACTGCCCTTAAAATAATGCAAAGGCCTGAATGGTCTTATATCTTGTCAGATTTTTATTTATACATATCCAGTTGCACAAAACAGAGGATCATAGAGCATAGTTAAGCTCCAACAGAACTTTCAAATTCACGGTATTTCGGGAATTAGCTTAACCTATTACCTCAAATGAGTTTACTCACTCACTGGCTGAGAGACACAGACATTAAAATCTTATGACTGCTGCAAGCTTGGAGTTAGCTGTCAGGAACTGGAGCAGTAGTAAAAAAGTGCTTCCCTGGTCAAAAAGGGTGAAAAAAAAAAAGATTTATTTCATCTGATTACTGTCTGGTGATTCTAATGGGAATGGATTTAAATGGATTTCAAGTAATGACTGAATGAGGCATTCAAAGATGACTAGCATGATTAAACTGGTTGTTGACTTTCACAAGATACAACTACGTCAGATATTTGGGAGTGCCTGATATCTACAAACCTATACCTCAACATGAATGGATTGGGAAAAATAAAATATTGCAACTTAAAGGTTTCCAGGAGGCGGTGTGTCTTGGTGTGTTACGATTTTGTTCTTGCAGCTGTAGCTCAGTCATAAATGAGTAGTTTAATTCTGCAAGAGTCAAGGATAAAAACCATTATCTGCAGTTTCACCTCATCTGAAATTTGTTTCTAACTGTAAAAAAAAACTTAGTAAATGTCACTGAATTGAGAAACTGATTGCTGAAAAGCTCTGCAAACAATTGTCGAGGGTTACATTTTCACATTGATCTGATGCAACGTCATTTATCTCCATTTGGGCTTAAAAAACATTTTGGCAGAGTTGAGAAAGTTTCATTTTGCATCTCACTGTGTAACAGTTTAATTAGATGCGTGATGCTGATTTGAGGTGCCAAATACAGGAGATCATTCTAATCCCCAGCATCAACATCCCTCACCAAAATATAATAATCACCAAGTGTTGTTGCAATCTTCAGCAGCTCTCACAGCCTTTTCACTAGCTACCCAAGATACAGGTACTTCGTCAGAAATAAAATTTTCCCATACCTCTTTAGGTGTTTGGTGATCTGTGATCCGCTGACCTTCAAACAAAAATCGAAGTGAATTTGGTGGAACTCCCTGCATCAAAAGAGGGGCAAAAATATACAAAATTAAAGTCTGCTTCAAGTAGGAATTTCTGACTTAGAAGTTTTTTTTTCTTGCACTATTTGTAATTTGCTAAAAAGGACTCTTTAAAAAGCAGTTTGCAGGTTTATGCTATGATTTACCCAAAGCCAAAACTCACCTCTCACCAAAAAGGGAAAAAAAAGAGAAAAATGGAGGTCAGATATTTTATCACCCCTTGTAAGTGGTTAGCTTAAAAGCTGGATTGGTGAAGGTGTTTTCATCTTTGGATTGTGAGCAGGGTCAAGATTCCCACATGGTGTATTGACTGTCTGTTGCTAAGGTAAAGGACATTGAGTCCCCTTGAAAATATATTGGAGGGGGGGGGGGGGGGGGGGGGGAAAAAGAGAAAAACCAATTGTGGTCCACATTGGCACCAATGGAGGCAAGAGGGAGTCAGGAAAAAAAAAACCGATAAGCTTGGCCTCAGTCATTGGAAAGATTTTACAGCCTATCAAAGGGATGAGATTGAGGAGTACATTGAAGTGCATAATTAAGCAAGGCAGAGTCAGCACAGCTTCATCAAGGAGAGGTCATTCCTAACAATTCTGTTGGAATTCTTTAAGGATGCAATAAGCAATGTTAGATAGAGAGCCAGTGGATGTCATCTATTTGGATTCCCAGAAGACCCTTGACAAGGTGCTGCACAGGAGGCTGCTTAATAAAAGAAGAGACAACAAAAAAAAAACCAAAAAACTGCAGATGCTGGAATCCAAAGTAGACAGGCAGGAGGCTGGAAGAACACAGCAGGCCAGACAGCATCAGGAGGTGGAGAAGTCAACATTTCAGGTGTAACCCTTCATCAGGCCCTGAAGGAGGGTTACACCAGGAATGTTGACTTCTCCACCTCCTGATGCTGCCTGGCCTGCTGTGTTCTTCTAGCCTCTTGCCTGTCTACTCAATAAAATAAGAACTCATGGTGCTGGGTTCTGACATGGAAAGAAGACTAGCTGACTGGCTGAAGACACAGATGGTGTGTCTTCCTGAAGAAGGGCTTATGCCCAAAACGTCGATGCTCCTGCTCCTTGGATGCTGCCTGACCTGCTGCGCTTTTCCAGCAACACATTTTTCAGTGGTGGATAAAAGGGTTGTTTTTGGGAATGACAGCTGGCGTCAAGGAGTTCCATAGAGGTCAGTGTTGGGACCACAGCTATTCATGCTATACATTTAACAATTTGGACAAAGTAACTAAGGGCATTGTTGTTACGTTTGCAGATGACAAAGACAGGTTTAGGGATAAGTATTGCTGCGGAAGCAGGGAGACATCTGAAGGTCTTCGACAGGCTGGAAGAATGGGCAAAGAAGTAGCAGATGAAATACAATCATGCGAAATTGTAAAGTTAAATATACTGATAGGAAGAAGAGGTGTAGAATATTTGGTAAGTGAGGAAAGGCTTCAGAAATCTGAAGCACAAAAGGGACTTGGGAGTCTTAGTTCATGATTCTCATAAGGTTCAGTTGGCAGTTAGGAAGGCAAATGTTGACATTGATTTCAAAAGGGTTAGAATATTATGGAGGCTGTGTAAGGCACCGGTCAGACCATACTTGGAATATTGAGAGCAGTTTTGGGCCCTGTATCTAAGGAAGGATGTGCTAGCTTTGGAGGAGATCCAGACGAAGTTCACAAGAATTCTCTTAGAAAATCCATGTTGATAGATCATTGCTATAATAGTCATTTCTAGATTTTCTTCTGTTCTCTCCTTTACTCAGAATTCCACTAAATTCCCTCCCACTGGTGTTAAGCTCACTTTTAATTCCTGGACATATTCTGCTCTCATTCTTAATGATAGGAATTCCTGGCTATCTGCTGTTATACTCTGAAGAGTATTGGGTCTAAGCAGAATTCAAATCCACACTTCTATGGGAGCTTAATTTCAATTAGTCACACTCCATTAAACTTGATCCACTTGATTAGTGGCTCCCCAAATTTTGGACAATCAATTCATACAAAAGTTAAAATTAATATAATCAGCACCCTGAACATTCATTCCATTCACCCTCAGGCATCCTTTCAGGTCACATTAAATGATAAGATTCCACCTTTCTTAGATAAACACCAGTGTCTACAATAGACTTGTGATTAAAAAAAAAACACAAAATGGCAGATTATATTTGCACTTTTTTCTTTCCCCAAAGCTGTGAGCATCCTTTTTATGTATGTTCAAGTTTCTTAGAACTTGCCACCCTCCCATTTCAATAGAGATGTCTCATCTTTTAAAACTCTAATATCAATCCTCAGTTTTTCTTCACTCACACATTTCATTGAGTGTACATTATCCCATAGGGATTTATATTCAATGTAGCACTCAATGTACCTTGCTACTTAATTTCTTTCTTTAGAATTTGTTCTAATATTCTCACCAAGGAAAATTCTAAATCTACTGCCTCACCAACAACAAGCATCTCTGCCATAAAAATACAGTTTACTATTCTTCTGATCTTTTTAAGCTTTCCAAATATCTCCTTTTCCCACAGGAGAAACTACAAATCCTCCATACCCACGCCACAAAATAAAAGATCATCCACAAGCATCATAAAGATGCCTGAAAGTTGGCTCTTATATTGACTGGACTATGCCATGTGCAGTCTTAATTGAAGGCAATCCAATTCTGGTAAGACAGACCTTACTGAGAAATACCAAAATCTAGAAGCATTATTTAAGACATATTACACGTTTATTCAACTACCAAAGCGTCCCCACTGCCTTCACCGCCCTTTCTGGAGGATGAACAACCACTTCCATCTTAAGCTGATTCCCCTGTAGAAATGCACATTTATTACCAATTGACAAAAGACAGGTGGAGGAATAACTAGTGCTGTGGAAGCAGGGAGATTTCTGAGGGACTTGGACAGTCTGGAAGAATAGGCAAAGAAGTGGCAGATGAAATTCAATTATGGGAAATTGTGAGATTAAACACATTGTTCAGAAGAGGTGTAGACTGTTGGGTAAGTGAGGAAGGGCTTCAGAAATCTCAAGCACAAAAGGAACTTGGGAGTCCTAGTTCAGGCATTTGTTGCTAACAAATCTAAAAACAAAAATCAAAATCGGTTTTCTTGTTGTTGGTGAATCTCTAGATGTTGGTTCCCTCAGTTTTCTTCAAAACCTTGTGCCACTAGTCTTCCCTTAACCTTGTGTTCCATCAGATGATACCTTTTCGGTGCACATCCAGCTGTGACAGAGCTGGGTGCCCTCTATCTGCCATGTCTGTGTACACCCCAAATTCTCTTCAGCTCTGTAGTTCTTGATGTCTTGCATCTTTTATTAACTTGTCTTCTAGTTTGTTCATGGACACTAAAACTTCCCCATCAAATGGGCTTCTGTTCCTCGTGGCATTCCTGGTTTGTATTTTTTTCTTGTCTTCATTAAACTACACCTTCTAGCTAGTCTTCCCTCTTTCTGGACTGCTCCTATTTTACCTCCCCCTCCTATTAATAGGATTGCATTCAATGTTAGGTGATCTCTTACTAGAGGCATGTTCGCTCCCATACCCACTGTTCGAGCTGATATCATGTTGTCTTGCTGTGATGCTGCCCCTCTAACAAGTCAGTTTGCCCTTAGGCAGAGGTGTCGATGTGTCTGAACTGGTTATTTAATTATGGCTAACAGATACTGCTTAGGCAACAATCAGGTGAAAAGGTACTTTTAAGTTTGTTTATTTTTTTAAAAAATTGTACAATGAAAGGGGAGTGGCCAGTTCTCCTACCTCAGGTTTTTTAAAATTTTGAAGCGGATCAAAAAAAAGCTACTGGGAAAAAAAAAATCCTGATTCCGCAGAGCTTTTCTGGCTGACTCTCTCTCTAACATCTTTCCTGTAAGAATCGGTGTTTGATTTTTCTTTTTTTTGCCTAGAGTTTGTTTATGGGATGCTGCAGGAAATCAGAAAAGTTCGATCATGTCGGTCAGGTTTTCAAATCATCGTTATTCTAAATTCTGTTTTCCTTTGCATTTCATTCTATAGTCTGTAAATAAATTCTGTTTTGTTTAAAACTGAGTTGTTGGACCAACTGCATCACTCCTGGAATATTCACATTACACCTGCTTAAAGAAAATAGAAAAAGTTAGGGTCTGGCCTACATTCTTGACATGTTTTCAGGAGGTCTGGCCAGGTCCATAATACTTTTCTTCCAGCTTTGTACTCCATGCTCCCAAACTATGGACAACCTAACCTTTTCCTCTCATCCTTAACATTCCACCAGCCTTTATGTTTTCCACTTGTCTTCTCTGCTACACTTATAATAATCACATTTCACCATCAACTAACATCTTATGAATATTTGATTTTGATACCCACCTTTTGTCAGTTGTCATGTATAATTATTTTTTTCTGTCTTCACCAATAATCTTTCTCAGGCTGCTCCATTCCTTAAGCCCCTCTCTCACTTAAAATAAACCATATCTGCCAGATTGAAACTGGCTTCCATTAGCCTCATCTCACATCTTAAGGTTTTCTGAGTTCTTTCTGACACATTGGCTTTAATGAAAGCCTTTCTACCTGAATGCAGTGCAACTAATTGTAGCTCCTTCCCATGATGTGGCTGATCACTTATCAGTGTTTGAAAACTTTTGGATACCAACCAAAGGCTAACTCCTGTGGTCTATATCCTCCTAATATTTGCAACAAATTCTTATGTGCAGCCAATGCTAGTGCAGGCAAAAAAAGTAAAGTTTGGCTTATTTAACAAAATTTTATGAACTACTTGGTCTAGCAATAAGTGATTTCATTTACATAGCCCATTGCTTTAATGGCTTTCTAAAACTGTATTCATATTTATTACATTCACATTCTGACACATTTGAATTTATCACTGGCAAATTATTATTGAGAAAGTTTGCTGGTGGTCCAAGTCTGGTCCTTATGTACATTTCCATTAACTTAACCACAATTATTTTACCTTAATTGTGCAGTATTGTTGAATGACAAAATCTGGTTTGTAAATCTACAAAATGTGAAACGAAAATGGTTTCTGCTTTACTCTATAACTCAATCCATAGTCACTTCCACATCAAAATCTCTTGCCAACAGCAGAGTTACTATAACCAATGATGGTGATCTTTGATATTTTTTTAAAAATCTCACATTTGTTACTTATCTCTTCTTTAAGCCAGTTGTACATCTCATCCCTTATTCCTGTATTATTTACAAAAAAATTTAATCTTAGAGGAGAAGAACAAATTGCCTCAGTAATTTTAACAATTGACTTTTTACCTTCTAGATTTCTACCCTCCATGTCAATAACACTGCTTTAATTTCTTTTATGTTCCATTAAATGGAACACAATAGTGTCCCGACTGCTTATGGTCTACTTCATAATGGTATTTCAACACGGCTGCTACACCTGTGTTGAAAACATTTGATTCTTGCTATTTTACAAGGCATAACCACTCTTTTCAAAGATTGCAGTGTGATATCATCCCAAAATCTGACATTGGTGTAACTCTCAATTTCCTGAACTTTGTCCTGATCCTTTTTGCTCACAAATCAGGTAGCTTTTAGCCAGTCTATTCCACACACAGTAGGAGCAAATCTACTGTTCTCTACTGCATTATTTTCAGATTTTGTAATCAAACATTCACTATTGGGCTGAAACTTCTCGTTACCAAACATGGATTGTGTCAGTCCCTCTGTTCTACCTTCCTTATAAGTATCAAAACAAAATAATTAACACATATTTGTCACCTTCCATCACTCTCTAGGTGGGAAAAATCAAGGTAGTGGTGGAATTAAAAATCAGGAATGCTCCAGACACAGGACTGGAGATAAATCAGAGTTGTAGGACTGGAGAATGTAACAGAAGTGGGAAAGAATTAGCATACAGAGGCATTTAAAAACAAGCAAAGGATTTTCAGAATAAAAGTACTGCTTAATCAGAAGTCAACCAGGACTTGGTGCAAGTCGCAATATGGGTGCAGAGGTTGGGATGAGTTTAGAATTCTGGAGAATGGAAGATGGTGCGCAGCCAGCATGGCATGAAATACTCATCATCTTGTGAGGCTTGACTGAGTGCTTCAGCAGCTTTTGAATTGAGTTGAGGCAAGGGTTGAGTCAGGCAATGCTAGAGAGGTGGAAGGCAGGCAGATTTAGCAATAATGTGGATGTACAATTGATGCTCATCTTGGCACCAAGGCTGAGCACCCACATCTTTTGGCATCAGATAGTCCCTAGAGCCAGAAATGGAGTCTGTTGCTGGGAAAAAGAGAAGTGATGGTGGAGACTGAAGACAATATATTGGCCTTCACAATATGTAGTTAAAGGAAATTTCTGCGTGTTGCAGACAACTCAGAAGCAGTTGAGGAATGGAGAAAGGTAGTGATATTATAGAAGTGTAGCATTAATTTTTACACTGATGCATAGTCTTGCTGTCTTTTAGGACACTGTTGTCATGTGGATAAGAGGGAGACCTTGTTTTTCTAATTTAAGTAGTATCAATCTCTTCCAAAGCTGAAACTGAAGTTTAAAAAAAATTCCAAATAAGAAATGCAACTAGGCTGTGGGGCACAGACTGTAGCTATGACAACTCAGGTTTAGCTTACTAAACTTGGCAAGTCTAGAAGTAAGGAATTGTAACTGCATTGTTGAAAAAAAAATCAACATGTTCACTACAATGTATATTTTTCAACAATAGGGGGAATGGGTCTGGGTGGTTTACTCTTCGGAGGGTCGGTGTGGACTTGTTGGGCCAAAGGGCCTGTTTCCACACTGTAGGGAATGAAATGAAATCTAAAAAAACCTTTAAACAAATGAAATGAAATTATATTATCACTGAGGAAAATGGAGAGTTACCTAGCCAGCCAACATAATGGTGCCAAATCAACACAAACATACAATGAATCCAAATCATGTTTATATCACAAATAATTCAACAGTCAAGCACTGCCAGACTCAAGAATAACTCCCAGTCAACTACTCTGATTGTATGATTAGCTGTTGACTTTTAAATATTTATTCTTAAAGTGGAAGAGAAACAGAATGAATACAGAACCAATGCAATAGCTTCATTTTTCAAAAATGATGATGTATTAATATGTGCTTTATTGTTTTCACAATTTATCAACTTACCTAAAAAAAATACAGTGTTCAGTGGATTGATCTGGTATTCAATGTCTAGAAAAGGAAATCAGTGATTTCTACTTCTTGAAAACTTATGGTAATCATGTGTATTACAGCAAAGGAAAAACCTTTCACAGTAGGATTCCATGTGATGCTGTTGAAAACAAGATAATAGATAGCACAGCCAGCCTTAGCTCAAGCTTAGACCTGTGAGCCTTACTTCGGCTATGGGTAAAATTTTGGAAAGGGTTATAAGAGATAGGATTTATCGTTTGGAGAGGAATAAGTTGATTAGGGATAGTCAACACGGTTTTGGCAAGGGTAGGTCGTGCTCACAAACCTTATTGAGTTCTTTGAGAAGGTGACCAAACAAGTGGATGAGGGTAAAGCACTTGATTTGGTGTCTGATAAGGTTCCCCACAGTAGGCTATTGCACAAAAAGTAGAGGCATGGGATGGAGGGTGATTTAGCCGTTTGAATCAGAAATTCGCTAGCAGAAAGAAAATGGTGGTGGTTGATGGGAAATATTCATCCTGGAGTTCAGTTACTAGTGAGGTACCGCAAGGATCTGTTTTGGGTCCACTATTGTTTGTCATTTTATATAAAAATGACCTGGATGAAGGTCTAGAACGATGGGTTAGTAAATTTGCAGATGACACTAAGGTCAGTAGAGTTGTGGATAGTGACAAAGGATGTTATAGGTTACAGAGAGACATAGATAAGCTGCAGAGCTGGGCTAAGTGGTGGCAAATGGAGTTTAATGTGGAAAAGTGTGAAGTAATTCATTTGGTATGAGTAACAGGAATGCAGAGTACTGGGCTCATGGTAAGATGCTTGGTAGTGTAGATGAACAAAGAGATCTGTGTCCAGGTACATAGATCCTTGAAAGTTGCCAACCAGGTTGATAGGTTTAAGAAGGTATATGGTGTGTTAGTTTTTACTGGTAGAGGGATTGAATTTCGAAACCATGAGATCATACTGTTGCTGTACAAAAGTCTGGTGCGGCCACGTTTGGAGAATTGCATACAGTTCTGGTCACTGCATTACAGGGAAGATGTGGAAGGAAGGTTCAGAGGAGATTTGACGAGGATATTGCCTGGTATGGAGGGAAAGTCTTACAAGCAAAGGCTGAGGGACCTGAGGCTGTTTTCGTTAGAGAGAAGAAGGTTGAGAGGCGACTTAATTGAGACATAAGTTTATCAGAGGGTTAGATAGGTTGGACAGTGAGTGCTTTTTCCAAGAATGGCGATGGCTAGCACGTGGGGAAATTGCTTTAAATTGAGGGGTGATAGACATAGGACAGATGAGAGAGGTAGTTTCTTTACTCAGAGTAGTAGGGGCATGGAACACACTACCTGCATCAGTAGTAGACTTGCCAACTTTAAGGGCATTTAAATGGTCATTGGATAGACCTATGGTTGAGAATGGAATAGTGTACGTTAGATGGGCTTCCGACTGGTTCCACAGATTGGTGAAACATCAAAAGGGCCTTAGGGCCTGTACCGAGGCGTACCGTTCTACGTTCCAAGTGACCACAGAATTTAGACACTTGTACGTGTGTTCATGTTGATTTGATGCCATTATGCCATCTAGCTTGGTAGCTCTCAATGGTCTGCCGAAGGACTGTTTTCAGATTACACATTAAACCAAGATCATATCCACCCTTTCAGGTGGACATCCAAAATGACCATGCAGTTTATGGAAAACAATATGCATATTCTCCCAGGGTGTAACGTATGCCCAAGGGCAAAACAGCTTTGGAAGCAGGTGAGATGCTTAATCAGGTTAGAGTGTTTTGGGGTTGAGTGAGACTCTGTTAAGTCTAAAGTCTGAAGATCTCAATCAAGATCCTTAAGTAGACAATTAATGCCCACTTAAGGGACTCCTTATGTCATATCTGGTATTCAGAAGTTGGTGGAGCATATGCCTCTTGGAAAGCCTGAAAGATAACCCTACAGAGTTTGTTAACAGACTGTTGGATTGGAAGAGACACATTTTCTTCACTCAAAGACAGTCAATGCATGGCAGTGATTTAAAACTGAGAAGGGGCACCACCATGAGCTACCCTTTGCCCTTCTAACCACCAACATCCTGGTGCCAAAGAAAGTCATGCAGCATGCCTCAATGATTACAACCTGGTGGTTCTGACCTGGATAATTATGAAGTACTTTGAAAGGTTAGTCATAACTCACATCAATCCCAGCCTACCAAATTGCCTGGATTCTTCACAATTCACGTACAGCAATATCCTTGTAAATCTTTTCTGCACCCTCAAGTTTAACAACATCCTTCTATAGAAGGGCGACCAGAACTGTACACAGAAAAATGGCCTCACCAATGCCATGTACAGCTGCAACATAATATCCCAACTCCTAAACTCATCATTCTGACCAATGAAGGCAACCGTGTCAAATGTCTTCTTCACCATCTTGTCTACCTGAAACTCCACTTTCAAGGAACTATGCACCTGTGGCCCTAGGTCTCTGTTTGGCAACACTTCCCAGGACCCTACCAGTAGCCGTGCAAGTCCAAACCGGTTTTGCCTTCCCAAAATACCTCACATTTACCTAAATTAAACTCCATCTTCCACTCCTGGCCCATCTGATCAAGGTCCTGTTGTACTCTGAGATAATCTTCTTCACTGTCCCTTCTACCACCTATTTTGATGTCACCTGCAAACTTACTAAACATGTCTCCTATATTCACATCCAAGTCATTCATATAAACCCAGTACGGATCCTTTTAGCACACCACTGGTCACAGTTTTCTAGTCTGAAAAGCAACCCTCTTCTCTTTTAAATGTAAGATGCAACCAAAATGCCAACCCCCCCCCATCAGACACTCAGGACAGGGATGGTACCGGGTTAAGTACAGATTTAAGCTCGCTCTATTTCCTTAAAACAGAAAAAAGAGAAAGTTGCCCTAATTCTTGACCTGAAATAAAGTTCCAGTGATTCTGGAAAAATAAAAGAAAAAACAAATAAACAAGCAAAAAGTTTTCCTCAACTTCCATCAACCACTATTGCGGTATGGACAATAAGGGGTTGAAATGCAAAATAAACATTTCTTGACTTAATCAAACACAAAGGAAACTAAAAATCAAACCCCTTCAGCTCCATCCTCAAACATTCCCAGGACTGGGTCAGCAATGGTCTAATAGTCAGAGGTAAATGTTCCTCTACCAATTGTAAATGAAAGCAAAGTTCCCTTTACACTGACCTCAAACACCTGTGGGACAAGGACAAACACCTGGTTAAAATAAAAGCCCATCTTGGTTCTTTCATGGGGTCCAAAGTCAATACAAAAAAGGTAAATCAAAACCACCCTCTTCCTGTGGAAACAAAAAACCATTTCAAAATAACATTACCTAGGTTAATGCACTCCAGCTCCTGCAGTGCACAATGGTCACAAAAGGCCTCCATCTTACCGATGAACACCATGTACTCCTGCTCCAGAAAGCAGTCATAACCGCAAAAGAGGGGCAGATAGTCAGAACAGTCGAGCCTTTCTTTGGCTCACTGCCTGGACCTGTTAATGACCATCTTGACCAGGTTCACAGGCGAAGCCACAAGACAAAACATAGACTTCCCCACTCCTCCCTGTGCCATGTGCCCGTCTGGAATGTGGGGCTGAAGTGCAAGCAAAATTTCAACAGTAGCATCTTTTAAAAGAAAACAAAGAAAAAAAGTGGCTACAAATGGATGCATGGAACATAAATGTGAAACAGTTTTCTCCAGGCCACAGAATGTGCACATAGTCTGGTACTGGTAAATTTCCTCAGTCGTAAGTTGCATGGGACAGACGCATGCAGCACTTTCCACCCCAGATCCCCAATGTAACAGGGGAAGACTTCTTTGGAGACAGTGTTGAATAGTGTAACACTATTGTAAAGCTGTTTGAGATTGCTTATCTGCCTGCTGGAAAGCAGGACTTCTCCCTTGGTTCTCACCTGTCGCTGACAGTAAGACTCCTTCAGCTTTCTTAGTTGCGTGGTCATTTTCACTTTGAAATGGATCTCACTGTTGTCCTGCAAAAAAAAGTGTTTATTTTGTAGTTCCTAGTTTCCATTTGTAGTTTCCAACAGCAGAACTAAATAAGACAAAGATATTCAATGACAATGACACTGACCTGGCCTATAACTTTTAACTTAATGTATTCACCATCCTTCTTTTCTCCTGTTTGGCTGGAAGGCTTTGCCTCCTATTCACAATACAAATAAAAAGAAGAATTTTGGTCAGAACAATTTTATTTTCAAAATCACTTTGTACAGCATCCTGTTGCCTAGATCAGCAATCAGCTCAATTGTCCCTTCAGTGTTGGCAATGTATCACAGTGCCATTTGCATTTCAAATACACAAGAAACATGAAATAAATCATACCTGAGTTTTTTTTTATTTTTAAAAATTTTAGGAAACAATATAGCAAAAATGTTACATACCAGCAGATAAAGTGGAATGTCTAGATGCAACTGGCACTCACTTAGCTAGTGCTTGCTGCAATCACAAAATGCTGTATCGTAGCAGACATAAAACATTACTTTATTTTTACTAAAGAAGCATGCAAACAAGTCCCATTGTCGCAGCTCAAGGCATCACTAATGTTAGCACACGTGATATTTTCCCATTTGAGTAGTATATTAACATTGTTTATTTATATTAAACCAAATGTTATTTATTAATGCTATAAACTGAAAAAGCTAGCAATTAATAATTTAGAAATACTCAAGAACAAAATTTAAATTTGGATTTTTTCTAGCATGTATGCCTGGGTTTCTTTAGAAATGTATCCACAGTGCAGCATTTACACTATTCTAAAGTGACACCATGAAAGATAAGACAAATGGTTTTGCTGTCTCAAAATGAAACGGGGCTTCAAGTGAAACATAGCAAGAAAGTGCCTACCATGCCTGAATCATTTACCTCGAAATCAAAGATTATTTCCTCAGCACATAATGCAAAAAGCCTCCATTATTAGAAAATTTAAATATTATGTGTGACAAAAGATTGCCAGTTTACTGTATTACAGTAGATACTTGGTCAATTATAAAGATAGAAAACACCTCAGGACAACTGACTTATAGCCAAGCAAACTACTGAACTAGCAAGTGGCATAAAAGTTCACAACTCTCAACCTTGCATGTACATGTAACAAGAAAATGTAACAATTAAGACACAAAACAGCATAGCAGCTATAAAATTATGGTTGTACCATGTTTCTACATTTATTTAGTTAACAGTAACACTTAATCTAATGTTCATACTTAAATCTTGTGTTCCGATTACCCATTCTTTGCAGATGTGGAATTGGTCACAGTTTAATACAATGGTGATGTCAGTCACAATTCCTTCAAGCATTACACACTCACTGTCTTTGTGAAAGCCACTTTCTTTATTATGGAGCTCTCTGCAGGGGAGAATGAGAGATAGGCACACAGAGCAAGCTGGTGACAAGCCAAGAGAAAGAAAGAATAGGGATAACAAGAGGGGACCCTAGAAAAAGTGAACATTCTTGCATGTTTCCAGATTGAGGTAACTGAAACATGATAAGGAGAAACAGAACTTAGCAGAGAAATAGTTGGTATGGGGAAAATGGCAAAATCAAAAAGGCAATTTCAGAGATTAAGAAACAAATAAATCCCAACAAACTGGACTCAGCTCCCATATAAATAATGTTTTTGCTGTTAGAAAGCTACTTTTAGATGATCACCCATTGTGTTTTACAACATTTTCCAAAACTAAATCCTAGTTACTTGAATTTCTTAGCTTATCAATTAAAACCAGCTTCATCACCACCTGTAAATTGAAAATATTAAATGTATATTTCAATAAAAAAAGATGGTTACAACCGAGAAACACCTTAATACTCAGACAATACCCCTATGGCACCAGCAGGAGCCGTGTGGTTTATATATAAAGGACTGTGCTTTCTAAAGGGCACGCAAGTTGATGGTCACTTGAACCATGTTTTCAAAACCAACAGTGAAAGAATAATTGTTTCTTCAAAAGGGCTCACCCTATTATGTACTTGCAGAATAGGGTGTTTAAACTCATTTTAAAAAAGGTTAATGTTTCAAGTATGGCCCTATGTTAGAAAAGTGGCCTGCTCATTTTATTGATCCTTGATTATTTGTTGATTCAAGTTCGGCACTAGGATGGGGAAAAGCTTGAGCAAATGCAATCTTTTAATTCCGCTTCACTACCTTCTGTTTCAGGGTTATTCCTATGAGACTGAAAGTGACAGAAGCCATGAGGAAATAAGTAAACTCAACTGAATGAGAGTCATAGAGATGCACAGCACGGAAACAGACCTTTCAGTCCAACTCATCCATGCTGGCCCGATATCCCAACCCAATCTTGTCCCACCTGCCAGCACCTGGCCCATATCTCTCCAAACCCTTCCTATTCATATACCCATCCAAATGCCTCTTAAATGTTGCAATTGTACGAGCCTCCACCACTTCCTCTGGCAGCTCATTCCATACATGTACCACCCTCTGTGTGGAAAAGTTGCCCCTTAGGTCTCTTTTATATCTTGCCACTCTCACCATAAACCTATGCCCGCTAGTTCAGGACTCCTTCACCCCAAGGAAGAGACTTTGTCTAATTATCCTATCCATGCCTCATGATTTTATAAACCTCTGTAAGGTCACCCCTCAGCCTCCGATACTCCAGCGAGTTTGAGGGACATGATTTCCCACGCACAAAGCCATGTTGACTATCCGTAATCAGTCCTTGCCTTTCCAAATTAATGTACATCCTGTCCCTCAGGATTCCCTCCAACAACGTGTCCACCACAGAGGTAAGGCTCACTGGTCTATAGCTCCCTGGCTTGTCCTTACCACCTTTCTTAAACAGGTTTTATTCACTTTGATGCATTTCAAGACATCCAGCACTTCCTCCTGTGATAAGGACATTTTTCCAATATGTCACCATCTATTTCCCTACGTTCTATACCTTCCATGTCCTTTTCCACAGCAAATACTGATGTAAAATACTGGTTTAGTATCTTTCCCATCTTCTGCGGCTCCACACAAAAGCCACCTTGCTGATCTTTGAGGGGCCCTATTCTTTCCCTAGTTACCCTTTTGTCCTTAAATGTATTGTAAAAGCCTTTGGATTCTCCTTAATTCTATTTGCCAAAGCTATTTCATGTTTGCTTTTGCTCTCCTGATTTCTCTCCTAAGTATACCCCTATTGCCTTTATACTCTAAGGATTCACTCCATCTGTCCTGTCTATACCAGACATGTGCTTCCTTCTTTTTCTTCACCAAACCCTCAATTTCTTTAGGCATCCAGCATTCCCTACACCTACCAGCCTTCCCTTTCACCCTAACAGGAATATACTTTCTCTGGACTCTCATTATCTCATTTCTGAAGGCTTCCCATTGTCCAGCCATCCCTTTACCTGCGAACAGCTGTGTCCAATCAGCTTTTGAAAGTTCTTGGCCAATTTTGACAATATTAGGCTTTCTCCAATTTAGAACTTCAACTTTTAGATCTGGTCTATTCTTTTCCACCACTATTTTAAAACTAATAGAATTATGGTTGCTACCTGCCCTGCCTTATTTCCCCAAGAGTAGGTCAAGCTTTGTATCTTCTCTAGTAGGTACATCCACATATTGAATCAGAAAATTTTCTTGTACACACTTAACAAATTCCTCTCCATCTAAACCCTAAACACTGTGGCAGTCCCAGTCTAAGTGTTTGTAAAGTTAAAATCCCCTACCATAACCACTCTATTATTCTTGCAAATAACTGAGATCTCCTTACAAATTTGTTCCTCAATTTCCCTCTGACTCATAGGGGGTCTATACAATCTAAAGATAATTCTGAGTCAACAATACCGCCATTTTAGATTTCTTGCTTTGGCAAAATAAAGTATGAGTGAATCCTGGAATACAAATACGCTGCATTATTTACTGAAATATGCAATATTTTTGAGTGACACTCTAAAAACAAAATATTAATAGACGCCAGACATGTTTGAAACTTGTGACTTGGGGATACAGTGAATAATCAAAACAGAGACTGGATCAAAACAAAATTATGTTACAGGTGGTTGTTGTGTGATGTACACATTGTTAGAACCAATACTTGCCTTTTTCATTTCTCACTCCACACCATGTTCCATTTAACATGTCAATAACAAATGGTACGCATTCATCTGCGACAAACCGATTTTCTCATATTATGCAAGTATATACGAGAGATTATACAGATCACTCTAGATGACTCTTTAGCATTAGCTTGCTGTCTCTCCATGGATGCTATCTGACCCGTTGCGATTGCCAGCAAATGTTGTTTTCAGTAGATTCCGCCATCTGCAGTAATTTGCTCCTGCTATGACCTTCCTACTAGCAAAGACAGCCAGACTGAGTAATGAAGAACACTACCGATTCAATTACGTTGGTTAAAATACAAAGAAAAGTCAAGTATACCTACGAAAGAAAATTTGTTTGAATTTGAACATTAAAAAATGGGGCAGGAGTGGACAATGTACTCATATTGAAACTGCATTCAGTTTCAATACAAGTGTGAGAGAACTTTCAAAAGGTAGTGGCTCAAGTTCAAGAAGTTAAAGGTGGAGAGCCTCTGTTGGGAGTTCTTTTGGGAAAAGAGGAAGATCTTTTGGGAAAACTTTTCCTGCTTTTTGAACAATTACTCTGAGATTGATGGAAAAAAAATTGGATATAGGTTTTCATATTTTATCCAGTATTTTGTTTTCATACATTTCCTTGGTAATTCTATTTAATTGCAAAATTAGGAGGAATTTTTTTTAAAAATTGGCATTTATCTACATTCAAAGAAAAAAAAACAATACTTAAGCAATATAAGCTTCTTCAAAATAAAATTTGCCTCCTCCATCCACTACTCATTTGTGAAATGACAAAGATTTAACTTGTTCTCAATAATTTTCCAACAACACTCCTCTGTTAATGATTAAAAACAAGTGACAGAAGCCAAGAGTGACATCTTTTAGGGGACTTTTCTCTGCTTACTTAACATAATCGCCTCTCGTGTGACAAGGGTTGAGCATCATAGATAGTACATCTTGTCCAGGACTTTAAAAGCAAACATACATAGAAGAATGCAATAAAGACCATTATTCCAGAACTATTAAAGTGCAGGGCTTCTGTATCACAAACATAATTACCCTGCATGATCTGTGGTTCGGTGTTCAACGACAGAAACTTAAAAGTAGAAGCAAGAACACATTAAAGTGGAGGAAACTGGTCTGTTGTTATTAGACAAGGCTACCTCCCTAGAAATATTAATTCTTCTATTTGTGGAACAGATTTTTGATGTTATTTTCCTTGTGGCAAAATCTCAACTGAGCAAAGGGCAACCTGACTTTATTAACGTTAAGTCATGTTTGGTTAATCCAGTTGATTTTTAAAAAGCACAAACAAATAAACTAGGAAGTGTGTATGGATGTCACCTAGATATTTTCTACTTCACCTGTTCACAGCACTGGATCAGGTGGGCCTTGAATCTGGGCTGCCTCTGGTGCTTCAAGACTTCTGTGGATGGCATCTATATTGGCTTGCAGATGGCATACAATAAAAGTTCTACACAAAAGAGCAATGGCATAAAATACAAAAAGATAGCCTTTTGACTGTGTAAATGTTTTGGAGGCCAGAAAGTGGGTGTTAAGGGCAAGTGCTTAGATTGAATGTTATTTTCTTCATATATATTATTGCCTTAGAGGAAGGTAAAGGGTTGAGTATGCAATTTTACAGTATTAAGACAGTAAATAATACAGGTGGAGGCAATGGTGTAACAATATCATCGGGCTAACAATCCAAATCCCCAGGGTGTCATGGGGACAGATTCAAATACCACAATGACGAAATAGGAATTCATAAAAGATAAACCTAAACCTAATGGCAACTACTTAACCACTCAGGATTGTCAAAAAACCCATCTTCATCACTAATATATTTTAGGTAAGGAATTCTGCAATCCTTATCTGGTCTGGCTTACATGTGACTCCAGACCGAAATGCAGATGTCAAAAAGATTAGGGAGCCCAAGACACAAATCATTTAAAGTGCAAAGACATTTACCAAGAGTGGTCAACTGGAATAAATGTAATGTTGGCCTTTCAGGGATGGCTAGAAAAGAAATGGGAGGAAGTGATGCTTCAGCTATCTAGAGTCTGAGTCAAATACAATTGAGTACTGCATTCAGTTTAGGACATTGCCATCTCAGTAAGATACAGGTGTAAAATAGATACCCAAGAGCAATACTAATATTTACAGTATCCAAATTGCCTTCACAATTTAGCAAAGTTGGTAATATTGTCTTTACGGTCTAAAATTTCTCACCTGAAGAATAACCTGAACCTAAGGCTTTTAAAGTGTTAAACTGATTTGACAGTTTCAAATGCATCAACCCTATTCCTTCCAGAGGTAGGATCAAGAACCACAGTATATAACCTCAGAATAAGATTAAAAATCACACAACATCAGTCCAATGGGTTTATTTGGAATAGTGGCTTTTGGAGTGCTGTTCTTTCATCAGATAGCTAGTGGGGCAGCATCAGAGGACACATTTATAGCAAAAGATCATAGTGTCATTTTTCACAGAGAGGGTGGTACATGTATGGAATGAGCTACCAGAGGAAGTGGTGGAGGCTAGTACAATTGCAACATTTAAGAGGCATTTGGATGGGTATATGAATAGGAAGGGTTTGGAGGGATATGGGTCGGGTACTGGCAGGTGGGACTAGATTGGGTTGGGATATCTGGTCGGCATGAATGGGTTGGACCGAAAGGTCTGTTTCCATGCTGTACATCTCTATGACTCTATGACTCATTTAAATGATGCGATATATTGAACAAACCTAGATTGCTATTAAGTCTTTCAACTTTTACAATGGGTTGCAGGTTTTGATTGTTAAGACAATTCAGTGAGCCTTTCTGCTAATTAAACCAAACACCCAGTAAAGCTCACTTCGTCTCGTAATCTGTTAAAGTATGAGTAACAGAACTCCCAAATTCTGCTATGCAAGGAAAGATATTAATTTATTTTTGAACTCTAAAAAAGCGAACATTAAACAACATCTATTCACAATTCTAAGCCGCCCCTTTCTCTTAACTGCTTGTTATCTGCCCCCAACTCTATAACATACTGTGCCAATAAATTCCTATAGTAAAATCATAATCAGAATAATTTCAAAAGCACACAGCAGCTATCGTCTCCGGCGTCTTTTTCTTTTCGGGTGAAGATCTCCCTGGGTCATCTTCTGTCTTTTACTGCAAAAGATGTTTCACATAAAAGAAGGTACCTTTGATAGAAAGTGTTTTGAATGGCAGTCTTTCTTGATGGCAGTTACTCTCGGTCTGACTTTCAAAATGCCTGCTTTTATTAAAACACTCTAAACAAACATCGGATTAGTTCGTGGTTGGCAAAAACAATAAATTCAAACTCGATTGAGTTTTAGTATCCTGGATCATAATTTAAACTGATTGACAACAATTTAAATTTAGCCAAAATAGCAACCACCTCAGGTACCTATTTCACAGCTAAATGTTAAATATTCTCAATTTTCCAGTACACACTGGGGCTCCTAGCTCGTCATATGACAGGTGCTTGCAAGTTCTCGGTGTAAAACGGCATATACTCTCTCTTAAAAAAAGGTACAGTACACACCTTCAACTTCATAACACAATTCATTAATATGCAAGTCCCAGAACTTCTTTCAAATCACATTCCTGTGATAATTTAAGGTTTTATTTTATAAAAAGGTGGCATCTCAACTCAGACAATGCATTAAAGCTGTGAGGTTAAAGTCTGTCTCCATCCCTACCTTGAGACAGAGTGGTTCTATTTCCAAAGTAGGAGGAGTTTATAATATGTCACATAGATTGACTGCCTATACATTGTGTGCTTTTTGAACAAAATATAAACGTATCTGCAAATGCAAATTCACCCCATAGATTTACATATGTGTGTATGTGCATGAGACAGCCAGCCAGAGCAAGTGTTTGTGCATGCATGAGAGAGTGTGTGAGCGCACGTGTTCAGGCTTGATGAGTGTGGCTCTTCACACACTTTCAGGAGAGAAATCAGACTTTTCACAAAAATGTAGTAGAAATCTGGAACTTCATATCCCAAAACGCTGCAGCAAAGCTGTAAGACAACTGGAGTTTTCAAGAATTCGAACATCTTTTTTTGTTAAATATGGGTATCAAGTTAATGGGAGTTATGACAGGCAAAGTTGAGATTTGAATCAGTCATAATCTAACCGAATAGTAGAGTAGGCTTGAACAGCTTATGCTATTGCAAAAAACAGAAGGGCAGTATGACTACAGCATGACTAAATTCCCAAAGAAAAGGTGTCTAGCCTTTTTTTTTGATTAAAATTATTTTTTTTAAAAATCAAGCTTTCCATTAAAGGTTCAAGATAAATTGACATAAACACCACATAAAGAATTAAATAAGTCCTAATAGATTGCAGTACTGGATAAGTATCAGGGCCACAATGAGACTGTAATAACTCAGTAAGCTGTGCACTTAGAGTAGTGCTGTATTGGATAGTGGCACATGTCAGAGTATTTATATTCTATCTCCCAAAAATGCTTTCATCACAGCAAAAGTAAATTTGCTTAAAAAGCTCAATACAAATAGAAATCTCTAAAGTAATACAATGTTGATTCACTAATTGAAGGTCCTTCTGGCTAATAAACAGTCAAATGTTATTTCTTCTGCTCCAAAAAAAAAAATCAAACATTTTCTGGATTAAGTTGAAGGAAACCACCAAAGCTCCACTCTTAACCACGACTAGTGAGCCACTGCTACAGGTATGTGCATGTTGTATTGCATGCGATGTACATGTTTACAACCATAGATCTCACATGGAGTTACCCATGTTGTATCATAGGATACAGTGGAAATAGACTGACCTAGTTGTGGGTATGCAGCTATATTTTCACCCAAGGCTCTTAATGGAGAAAAACCACATTCCAGAAATGGCTGATTTTAGGACTTATGTCTGTGCATATCATTATTATAAATATCTATCTCCACATCTGTACTGGAAACTGCCCATGAAAGCTTGCCATGTTGTAAATGTACTTTCTGGTCAATGATGCCTTCACTATATTTCCATTTTGGCTTTCAGTGCCCTATCCAACACTTTAACAAAATTCAAGCTTTGGTTGCTCAAATAGCCATAAATTCTGTTACTTAAATCAGAAACAACTTAAAAGCCAAAATACCCAATTAAAATGAGATCAGAATTTATGAAATGTGTAACAGAGATTCAAATGACTGGATTTTCAGACTCACTATGAAACTACAGAATAGATTCTATTGAATATAATAATAAAAAAAAGAATTTCCAATGTTACCACTTCAATTTAATCCTCAAGAGCAGAATATGCAAATTATAAACCCCTGTTAAAACCACTCAGAGCTGGGCTTTGTAACTAAATTTACACTGTACCTGCCCCTGTTAAAAGTCTGGATGAGAAATTGCCTTACATTCAATACAATTTTTCCATGCAGACAAAAAACAAACAGTGGTCAGGGTTGATATTGCAAAATTTTTAAAAAGTACCTTCATCTTCTGTAAGGCTCTGTAGGCTTATAACTTCACTTTGAACGAAAATTGTATGGTCTGTTTCTCCACTATTAACCAACCAGAAATTTACACTTTACATAAAAATTGTGAAAGTGCACAAAAATAAGTTAGTTTTTGGAAAAAGGAAAATACTGCTTTAAAGGAAGAAGCCTGTGCAAAAAGATGGTTGCAGTTTTTAAAAAAAGTGTTTTAGAAGTACAGAGTTTAAGCAATCGCTAAAATGAGACCAGAAGTTTGAGCTTTTTGTCTTGCAGTCATCAGAGCTAGGATGCAAGAAATGGACTTGAACTGGAAAAAACATTTTATATGGAATGAGGAAGAAGCAGCTGCTTGGTTGGGCTACAAATGTTCTTGCTGCATCTCTATGCCAGTTAACTGTCAATCTTAATTCTCAGGCACGGCAAGTAGATTCTGATCTGTGAACATTGCCAAGGCAGTCTCCATTGCACCTTTATCAAAAAAAAAAGCTATGAAGGTATAAATGTCAGTCTCTATAAAACAAGATTTGGAGATGCTGGTGTTGGACTGAGGTGTACAAAGTTAAAAATCACAACACCAGGTTTATAGTCCAACAGGGTAAAAACAATGACTGCAGATGCTGAAAATCAAATATTGGATTAGTGGTGCTGGAAGAGCACAGCAGTTCAGGCAGCATCCAACGAGCAGCGAAATCAACGTTTCGGGCAAAAGCCCTTCATCAGGAATAAAGGCAGTGAGCCTGAAGCATGGAGAGATAAGCTAGAGGAGGGTGGGGGTGGGGAGAGAGTAGCATAGAGTACAATGGGTGAGTGGGGGAGGAGATGAAGGTGATAGGTCAAGGAGGAGAGGGTGGAGTGAATAGGTGGAAAAGAAGATAGGCAGGTCGGACAAGTCAAGGAGACAGTAACTGAGATGCAAGTTTGAAACTAGGATGAGGTGGGGGAAGGGGAAATGAGGAAGCTGTTGAAGTCCACATTGATGCCCTGGGGTTGAAGTGTTCCGAGGCGGAAGATGAGGCGTTCTTCCTCCAGGCGTCGGGTGGTGAGGGAGCGGTGGTGAAGGAGGCCCAGGACCTCCATGTCCTCGGCAGAGTGGGAGGGGGAGTTGAAATGTTGGGCCACGGGGCGGTTTGGTCGATTGGTGCGGGTGTCTCGGAGATGTTCCCTAAAGCGCTCTGCCAGTCTCCCCAATGTAGAGGAGACCACATCGGGAGCAACGGATACAATAAATGATATTGGTGGATGTGCAGGTGAAACTTTGATGGATGTGGAAGGCTCCTTTAGGGCCTTGGATAGAGGTGAAGGAGGAGGTGACTCCTCCTTGACCTATCACCTTCATCTCCTCCCCCACTCACCCAGTGTACTCTATGCTACTCTCTCCCCACCCCCACCCTCCTCTAGCTTATCTCTCCAGGAATAAAGGCAGTGAGCCTGAAGCATGATGAAGGGCTTTTGCCCGAAACGTTGATTTCGCTGCTCGTTGGATGCTGCCTGAACTGCTGTGCTCTTCCAGCACCACTAATCCAGTATAGTCCAACAGGTTTAATTGGAAGCACGCTAGCTTTCAGAGAGTCGCTCCTTCATCAGCTGGTGAAGAGACCACCTGATGAAGGAGTGACGCTACAAAAGCTAGTGCTTCCAATTAAACCTGTTGGACTATAACCTGGTGTTGTGTGATTTTTAACTCTATAAAACAAGATTCTGAGTATTTATGTACATAGCTTCTAGCATTCATGAGTACTCACTTGATGATCTTAAACTGGTTTCAAGTGCAACTCTTAGCATAGTCTGGATTAAACAACATATAACTTTCAATGGCATAATCACATCTAATGTTGGATATACTTTTCGGACGCTTGGAAACGCAGGCTGGTTGAGTGACATACTGCAAGTCACAAATGGTCAATGGTCCGCCAGTCATATGACCCACACGTAATAGCACAATCATTTAACATTATTCATTTGTATGGTACGCAAACCATCTTTCTGGCTTGTCAGCAACATGATTTAATGAAAGTAGCGCAGAGACAGACAGAGACAAGACAGAGACAGAGACAAATATTGTTCAAATTTTTGAGACAACTTCCCCTTCCAGAGGAATCAGAGGTAAACTGGTTTCTTGCATCCTAGTTCTCATAAGTGCAAAATGAAAAGTTTCAATTTCTGCTCTCTATTTAGCAATGTATAAATCATGTTCATTGGAGCATACTGTGAGTTGTAAGCAATATTGTATTTCCATAGAGCAAAAACAGTCAGCATGGAGCCAATGAGTTTGACAACAATATTTTGATTGGCTCCTTGACTAGGTGACAATGGCTATGTGGGATCAGTGCAGCAGAGAATCACCGAGCATGAAAAGAGAAAACACAAAGAATCTCTCTCCTGTTTGAAGGCACCAAAATGTCTCCAGTAACAGCTAGCCATTTTCCAATCACTTTTCTCAGTAAAAATCTGATTGAAAGAGGAATAAAATGCCCTAACTGAAGTGAAAGGACAAATTCTTAAAAAAACAAATGAAATAAAGAACCAACATAAAACAAATGTTGCAATCAGTAGCAAAGAACTAAAAGGAATTCAACACAAGAGAAAGAAAGAAACTCATCAAATCTTGTAATCTAGACTGGTGCTATTGAACTGTTTCTCCTAAATTTTCTTTTCTCTTTTTTCACACTTAATATTCAGGTCACATCTATGTGTTTGTGAAGGGGATAAAGTTTAAGAAAGAATACAGTTTAAGTAGCATAGTTATATGTTGAGAAATATGAATTGCTAATTGCCATTGATCAAGGACATTTTGTTTGAAATAATCAGCTATTTGCTTGTTAAATACAGAAGCCTAGTGAGCACAGTTGCTTCTAACCTACACCACTGATTAGCGTGGCGACATATTGGTTTTGGGAACAGAAATCAATGCCGTGCACGGATCTAGAACCAACCAGCAAAACAAAAATTACAGCAAACATAGTTGGTGAGTACAATCTTTTAACTGGAGTGCATCAGTCAGGTAAACTGGGGACTTTGGATTGTTCGACTGACTCTTTTCACATTTGTGATGATGCCAGAAATGCAGCACACTACCCAGTGAATTGTAACAAAAATCAACGAGGAATTTCTGATCTCAAATATCTTGGTTTATCAATATAACTTTTTTTCAACAAAAACAGTAATAGGTATTTTCAAACAAATAAAATGCTACAAAAATGAAACACACAAGTGTTCCTCATCTCAACTGATTAAGATCTATATAATAAGCTTGCTTTCAAGCCAACATAGATCTGTTAGGAATGTAAAAGCTTAATGTGCTCAATCACACCTCTACCATGAATAAGTAATCCAAAGAATGGATTTGTAATTTTGTATTTGATCTGCTAGGCCAAACAGACAGTTAAAACTCAATTCACTCATATTTAGTGCTGTGTGGCTCAGTTTCAAGTGATTTACTTGATAGTACAGTCTAAACTTAGTAACTTGTATGAATTAGAACACAATCAATTCTGCTGGTGACAGAGGAATTAGTATTGTTTTGTTCAACACCCCAAACACAGACTATAAGTATTGCCTCTACAGTCACATGATGCAGAATTATACTGTAGACATGTCTGAAAAATTAAAATCAGATTCAAGCAGTTATTACAGTCAGCACACACACTGCTGAACTAAGCACCTTATACTTTTAATTCTCTGTTCCCTGGCCTAACTGAGAACAATTCTATTTACTAGCTTCAAATAATAATTTTAATTAATTAATCTCAGAAGTACTTGAACTAGAGTTGACAGATCTCGTCGTGGTAAAACAAGACTTGAAAATACGTAATCCATTTTATTAAATATAAATATTTTAACATCCGTGGATGAATTAGATACTCTCTTCAATCATGTACAATCTACTGACCGCGCTATTTATAACTGGTGTATTTTGTCATGAAAAACCCGAAAGATTTAATACCAAATACAACACAAATAATGTACATGCACGCCAGGATAGGCTAATTAAAACAATCAAAACTAAGCCACAATCCATCTCTAGCAGCTCGACCTCATTGTTCAGTCATTAAACAGAATTCGAAAGTACCCCCCCCCCTCCCCTAAAGTTGTACTTTCACGATAAGAAGTACATTATACAACCAATTTAAACCAAAACAGAACTGCAAGGCGCGCCCCCGATTTACGAAGCGCGCACCCAAGCTTTACTCAGCTTCCTTCCCTTCCGCCTCCATTTGAACCCCGTGTTGAGTTGCAATGTTACACTAAGCGACGAAAACACAACATTATACTGGCACAATATTTGTTTGTTTTTAAATGAAACGTAAACATCTACCTGATCAGACATATTAACGCCGGACAGATGTAGTTTGAGGGAATTCAACCACCAATAAATAGCAACACTCTCACCGGTCACTTCTGCGTACCGACCCAGCACGTAAACGCGTCATATACGTCATGACGCACAAAACATCGACGAAGAGCCCAGTTCCCGTTGCATCCTGGGAGTTGTAGTTTTCCCCATCCGTGTTCCCCACTTACTCAGTGCCTCTTGTCACCGAATGGATTTCTAGTTCCGGGTGCGCTTTTCTCCACCATCAACAGACGCAACAAAAGAGAAACGACATTTCGCACAAGGAACTATGGGAATAAGCTTTACTTTAAATGTTAGTTAAAAGGCCTAATCATAAGTTCTCCAATTGTATCATCGTTTTTCAAATGCTTTGACACGCAAGTATTACCTTGCAGGAATTTTAGTTTTTATTTGTGGTTTGCAGGAAAGCTGGACTGTCTGGTAAACTTCTGACTTGTTAGCATTGTAGTGGGAGTGGCTGTGAGGTTGGAATTCTTGCTCGAAAACGCAAGAAACACTTTGCAGATAAGGCCGTAACTAGAAACTTTCAGGTGGATGATTTAGAAATAAACAGCTTTTAAATAAACAAAAGGGCTTTTGTGGAGAAACGGTTAGGTGTCTCTATCTCTGAAATAGCCTGTGCTGGAGGTGACCTAACATATCTAAACAGGCTGTTTTTTTAAAAAAACTATAGCCCAGAAAAGGTAAAGGACAAAATAAATTGCTCGTGTATTTTGGAGTACAAGGCAGGAGAAATCTTAACTTCAGTTTTGTAAAGCAAAAGCCAAACATTGAAACATTAAGAACATTTGTATAACTATCATGATTTTTTAAAAAAAATTATAAACTAAAATAGATTACCTAGTTTGTTAAAATTTAGTTAGTTTGGCTGACTAGAATTTACAGTTTTACTGGGCTGGTACTTGTGTCCTGACGTTTTTTTCCAATTTGCTCAAATGCCCTGGTTTTCAGATTCCTTAAGCCCCTTTTTCTTTAAACCTGCCTCTTGTATTTACATTTAGCAAAACTCAAAACCTGCTTGCCCTGGGAATTGGCATGCCATTCACTTGTCAACCTAACTCCAGCAGATGCAGAAATTCTTCTCTTTTGAAATTTGAAGCCAGCACGGAATCATCCTGGTGATGACAGCCAACCATGGGTCGTGCAGTCAGAGATGTATAGCACGGAAACACACCCTTTTGGTCCAACTTGTTCATGCCAACCAGATATCCTAACCTAATCCAGCCCTATTTGTCAGTGCTTGACCCATATCCCTCTAAATCCTTCCTATTCATATACCCATCCAGATGCCTTTTAAGTGCAGCTTGAAAAACCCAAACATATAAATGGAAAGTAGGAATTTTCAGCATTGTTTTGCCTGAGGCCCACTGAAGATGTTACCTAGTAAGGTAACGAAACGTCTGGAAATGAACCTTGCAGCTCAGCGAGCAAACCAACATCCAAAAGTCTGATGGTGATTTACTGATGGACATCCTTCAGGACTATGCAAGGTGGCAGCAAACTTGATTGGGCCATGTCATGTTTCATCAAACTTTCCACTAGAGATACATTTGTTTGTTTATGATAATTTTCATTCAACTGTTTTTAAGAAAATAGGGCAGAAACGTTATTGAAACTGAGGTCTGTCATTTGCAACAGCTGTCTTCATTAACTTAACAAGGTCGCCAACTCTGACTGGAACATATTCTGGGAGATGTCATCACATGACAGCCAAAATGCCTCCAATATTCTCATGCTGTTGGCAAGCACAACATGGATATCATCACGGAGCTCTACCTTACTAAGTGATTTAAATGGCTCCTGGCTTTGACATTTGAAAATCTAGGTAGCCTATCATTAGTGCATAATTTAGTCTTTTTAAGATGCCAGAGGCCTTTATAAATATTTTATTATTGCATTTGAAAATAATTGACAAGTTTTAAAAAGTCCTAATCATTATCAATTGTGCATTCTGTCTCAGCAGACAGCATTTAATGATATCTAGCCCAAAAAGGTATCTCTGCTTCTGAAGAATGAGGCAGGTTTCTGAGGGATATTATATTCTAATTGACTATTTCTCCGTAGTCAAAAACTTCTTAAAGCTGACATTCGATCAATCATGTCCATGTTTGTGCCTAAACTCAGACAGCGACAAAAGGAAACCAGAGTATGGCCTGTTGAAACAAAGTTTTTTCCAAGCTTGGATCTCATTAGTGCAATTTTGATTAAAGAAGCAACCAATCACAATTGGCTCATGTATAGTATACAACTTGGAAACAAGTTCATCAAATGTATGAGCTTTTTATGAAGAATATTGTGGTTCGCATGAAACTAATAATAATGAACTCTAAAAGTATTGTGATCAAAACAGCAATCAATCTACAATTAAAACAGAAAAATTAATTTCCAGCAACACCAGTACGAATAAAGATTAATAATTAAAGCAGCAAAGTACTACTGATGTTAACTACAAAGCACAAACAAAGGTATCAAGATCCAAGTACTCAGCACCTTCAGGAGTCAGGGAGCAAGTAGCTTTAAGTTATGAGCAAGGCAGGTAGCAAAAACAGCTTCAGGCAAGACAAGATGGGCAATTTCAGGCTATAGTCATAGCACAAGCAAGCAGTTTTACTTAGACATTGCAATCAAGTTGTAAGTGTTGGCATAAGTGCAACAGTAATCAAATGACAAAAGAGATTATGGTGTAATTTTACATAATTTAAATCATATGCACTACAATTAAGCAATGTGCAATGGATAGTGATTAATTTATCCCAGAGGTTAAGATCATCCAGGAAGCTTTTTCTGGTACTTCCCTCCCTTCCTCTTGTCCAAACATCCCCTCAGAGTTTCCCTGCCTAAGACTGAACTTGCATCTTTTTCTTGTTTCTCTCCTGTATTTCCCTAGTTCGCTCTCCCAGCTCAACTCGTCCATGAGAAACACCTCCTGCTCTCTTCCTGTTCTGAGTAAACAGTTGACCACCCAACTTTTCCTTATTGGTTTGGATGAAAAACCATCTAGAAAACGGTATTTTAGAACCACACCGATTCATATTCTTGTTGAAGAAGAACTTTTAGGGATGAGTTATTACAATGCGATGGAATTTTAGATTATGTTTGAAAGTGAGCCAAGGTGTAATTATTACAAAGGAAATAATGAAGATATGAGGAACAAATTCTGAGGTGAATTGGGAAAATACATTAAAAGATATGGTGATATACAGGAACACAGTCTTTAAATAATTACTACATGGTTTACAGTAGTAATTATGCATTTCTTCAAGGCATAAGATTACAAAAGGAAGGGTATGAGTTGCCATTGATAATGGTAAACTTAAGGGCTAGAAGGATTTCAGAATCCAACACAGGAGAACCAATAAACTGAAAGGGAGAATAGAATATGAATGTAAACTAGCAAAACATGAAAACAAACTGTAAAAGATTCTAAAGATAACTAAAAAGAAAACATTTGGCCACAAATTGTAGGTTCATCATACTCAGTCAGGAGACTTTATAAGGGAAATAGAGAAATAGCAAATAATCTAAATAGTTAATTTATGTCTGGATTCATTGATGATAATTTTTTTAAAATCCCAGAATTAGAGAGGGGAGAGAAAACAGAGATACAGACCTGTTAACCATACCTCAGTAGTAGAGAAAACGACCTAATTTATTTATGAAAGATGTGATATATATACACTTGGATCATAATGATCTGATTAGGCATAGCCTGCATGGATTTGTGAATGGGAAATCATGTTTGACAAGCCTTTTGGGGATTTTTGAAGATGTTACAAACAGAATTGATAAAGGCTAAGTCAATGGATATAGCATACTTGGGACTTTCAGGAAGGTTTTGCTCAACGTCCCCCACATGAGGTTGGTAAGCATATGATGAGAGGTAGATAGACTGGCATGATGTAGGATTGGTTTACAATCTCTAAATAGTCTAGGAATAAAGGCATTATTCTTGCATTGACAGGCTGGATCACTAGAATTAGTATGTGAACCCCTGCTATTGCCAATGACTTGGATATGGGAACCATATGTAATATTTTCAAGTTTGTGGATGACAATGTTAAGTGGGAATGTGTGTTGTGAAGAAAATGCAAAATAGCTTCAAGATGATCTACTGAGTGGGCAAGAAATTGGCAGATGGAATATGATAAGGAAATAAAAGTGAAGTTGTCCATTTTTGTGGAGGCCTGCATCCAGAGTATTTCACAAATGCTAAGAGATTAGAAAATGTACTTGTACAAAAAGAATCTTCATTTTGTCGTCAATCAGTCATTGAAGACTGATGTGAAGGTGCAGCATGAAATAAAGAGATCTAATTGACCACAGGAGTAGCAAAGTCTTGCTTCAATTGTAGATATTTCTAATCACCCTGTTCAAACATGTTATGACATACATCTGGGCTGTCAGGAGCTGAATCTAGGCTTTCTGGCCCAGAGTTTGAGACACTCCCACTTAGAGTCACTGACAAGTATAGCAAAGAAACAGACCCTTCGGTCCAACTCATCCACGCCAACCAGATATCCTAACGTAATTCAGTCCCATTTGCTAGCACTTGCCCATCCCTCTAAATCCTTCCTATTCATATATCCATCCAGGTGTCTTTTAAATGCTGCAATTGTACCAGCCTCCTCCACTTCCTCTAACAGCTTATTCCTTACATGCACAACCCTTTGCATGAAAAAAGTTGCCCCTTAGGTCTCTTTTACATCGTGCCCCTCTCACCCTAAACCCTCTAGCTCTGGACTCCCCCACCCCAGAGAAAAACACTCTCTCATATTTATCCTATCCATGCGCCTCATGATCTTATAAACCTCTATAATGTCACCGCTCAGCCTCTGATGCTCCAGGAAAAAACAGACCCAGTGTATTCAGCCTTTGGATACAGAACTGGTTCAAACGTAGAAGACAGAGGGTGGTGGTGGAGGGTTGTTTTTCAGACTGGAGGCCGGTGACCAGTGGAGTGCCACGAGGATCGGTGCTGGGTCCTCTACTTTTTGTCATTTACATAAATGATTTGGATGTGAGCATAAGAGGTACAGTTAGTAAGTTTGCAGATGACACCAAAATTGGAGGTGTCATGGACAGCGAAGAGGGTTACCTCATATTACAACAGGATCTGGACCAGATGGGCCATGGGCTGAGAAATGGCAGTTGGAGTTTAATTCAGATAAATGCGAGGTGCTGCATTTTGGGAAAACAAATCTTAGCAGAGTTTATACACTTTTAATGATAAGGTACTAGGGAGTGTTGCTGAACAAAGAGACCTTGGAGTGCAGGTTCATAGCTCCTTGAAAATGGAGTCGCAGGTAGATAGGATAGTGAAGAAGGCGTTTGGTATGCTTTCCTTTATTGGTCAGAGAATTGAGTACAGGAGTTGGGAGGTCATGTTGCGGCTGTACAGGACATTCGTTAGGCCACTGTTGGAATATTGCATACAATTCTGGTCTCCTTCCTATTGGAAAGATGTTGTGAAACTTGAAAGGGTTCAGAAAAGATTTACAAGGATGTTACCAGAGTTGGAGGATTTGTGCTACAGGGAGAGGCTGAACAGGCTGGGGCTGTTTTCCCTGGAGGGTCAGAGGCTGAGGGGTGACCTTATCGAGGTTTACAAAATTATGAGGGGTATGGAGAGGATAAATAGACAAAGTCTTTTCCCTGGGATCGGAGAGTCCAGAACTAGAGGGCATAGGTTTAGGGTGAGAGGGGAAAGATATAAAAGAGACCTAAGGGGCAACTTTTTCATGCAGAGGGTGGTACATGTATGGAATGAGCTGCCAGAGGATGTGGTGGAGGCTGGTACAATTCTAACATTTAAGAGGCATTTGGATGGGTATATGAATAGGAAGGGTTCATAGGGATATGGGTGGGGTGCTGGCAGATGGGACTAGATTGGGTTGGGATATCTGGTCGGCGTGAACAGGTTGGACCGAATGGTCTGTTTCCATGCTGTACATCTCTATGACTCTAAATCCTCCAACCCTGGCAACATCCTTGTAAGTCTTTTCTGAACCCTTTCAAGTTTCACAACATCCATCCAATAGGAAGACCAGAGTTGCACACAATATTACAAAAACATCCTGAACAGCCGCAATATTACCTCCTAACTCCTGTACTCAATACTCTCACCAATAAAGGAAAGCATACCAAATGCCTTCTTCCACTATCCTATCTACCTGTGACTCTAATTTCAAGGAACTATGAATCTGCACTCCAAGGTCAATTTGTTCAGCAACACTCCCTAGGACCTTACCATTAAGTGTATAAATTCTGCTAAAAATTGCTTTTCCAAAATGCAGCACCTCAAATGTATTTAAATTAGATACCATCTTCCATTCCTCAGCCCATTGGCCTATTTGATCATGATCCCATTGTAATCTGTCCACTGCACCCCCAATTTTGGTGTCACGTGCAAACTTACTAACTATACCTCCAAACCATTAATATAAATGAAAAAGTAGTGGACCCAGCACCAATCCTTGTGGCACTCCACTGGTCACAGGCCTCCAGTCTGAAAAACAACCCTCCACCACCATCCTCTGTCTTCTATCTTTGAGCCATTTCTGTATCTAAATGGCTAGTTCTCCATGTATTCCATGTGATCTAACCTTGCTAACCAGTCTCCCATGAGATACCTTGTCAAACACCTTATTAAAGTCCACAAAGATCACATCCATCACTCTGCCCTCATTAATCCTCTTTGTTGCTTCTTCAAAACCTCAATCAACTTAGTGAGGCATGATTTCCGATGCACAAAGCCATGTTGACTATCCCTAATTAGTCCTTGCCTTTCCAAATACATGTACGTCCTGTCCCTCAGGATTCCCTCCAAACAACCTGCCACCACCGATATCAGGCTCACTGGTTTATAGGTCCGTGGCTTATCCTTACCACCTTTCTTAAATAGTGGTACCACGGTAGCCAACCTCCAGACTTCCGGTACCTCACCAGTGACTATCAATGATACAAATATCCCAGCAAGGGGCCCAACAATCACTTCCCCAGCTTCCCACAGAGTTCTAAGGTGCACCTGATCAGGTCCTAGAGATTTATTCACTTTTATGTGTTTCAAGACATCCAGCACCACCACCTCTATAATGTGGACATTTTTCAAGATGGTACCATATATTTCCTCACACTCTATATCTTCCATGTCCTTCTCCACAGTAAACACTGATGCAAAATATTCGTTTAATATGTCCCCCATCTTCTGCGGCTCCACATAGGCTGCCTTGCTCACCTTTGAGGGTCCCTCCTCTCCCTAATTACTCTTTTGTCCTTAACATATTTATAAAAACTTCTTGGACTATCTTTAAACCCTATTTGCCAAAGCTATCTCATGTCCCCTTTATGTCCTCCTCACTTCCCTCTGAAGTATACTCCTAAGGATTTTGTACGCATAAGGATTCACTCGATCTCTCCTGTCTATGCTTGACATATGCTTTCTTCTTTTTCTTAACCAAAACCTCAATTTCTCTAGTCGTCCAGCATTCCCTACACCTCCCAGCCTTTCCTTTCATCCTAACAGGAATATGCTGTCTCTGGACTCTCGTCTCATTTTTGAAGGCGCCCCATTTTCCAACCATCCCTTTACCTGCAAACATATGCCCCTAATCAGCTTTTGAAAGTTCTCGCTAAGTACCTAATACCACCCTATTATTCTTACAGATAACTGAAATATCATTACAAATTTGTTTTTCAATTTCCTGCTATTAAGGGGTCTATAATACAATCCCAATAAGGTGATCATCTCTTTCCTATTTCTCAGTTCCATCCAAATAACGTCCCTGGATATATTCCCTGGAATATCCTCCCTAAGTACAGCTGTAATGCTATCCCTTATCAAAAATGCCACCCCCACCTCCTCTCTTGCCCCACTTTCTATCCTCCCTATAGCATTGTATCCTGGAATATTTCCCTTTCCATCCCCGAGCCACATTTCTGTAATTGTTAGGATATCCCAGTCCCATGTTCGTATGCCTTGAGTTCATCTGCCTTCCCTGTTAGGTCTCTTGCCCTGAAGTAAATGAAGTTTAATTTACTAGTCCTACCTTGTTTTCTGTTTTGTTCCTTCCTGCCCTAACTGTTTGACTCGCTCCCTTTCCCACTTGTACCAGTCTCAGATTGATCTCTTTCCTCACTATCTCCGTGGGGCCCACCCACCCACCTTCTCAGTTTAAATCCTCCCAAGCAACTCGAGCAAATCTCCCTGCCAGTATATTAGTCCCTTCCAATTCAGGTGCAAACCATCCTTCTTGTACAGGTCACTTCAACCCCGGAAGAGATTCCAATGATCTAAAAATGTGAACCCTTCTCCCATGCACCAGTTCCTTAGCCACGCATTCATCTGTTCTATCCTCCTATTCCTACCCTCACTAGTTTGTAGCACTGGGAGTAATCCATATATTACTGCCTTCGAGGATCTCCTTTTTAAATTCCTGCCTAACCTTCTATGTTCTCCCTTCAGAATCTCATCCTTTTCCTATTCTATGTCATTGGTTCCATTGGGTACAATGACTTCCTGCTGGTCCCTCTCCCTTTCAAAAGCATTCTGCACTCTCTGAGACATCCTTGCTCCTGGCACCAAGAGGCAACACATCATTCTGTTTTTTTGCTGTTGGCCACAGAAATGTCTGTCTATGCCTCTGACTAGAGAGTCACCTATCACACTCAATTGCTTGGAACCCATTGTACTCCTAATTACATTAGAGCCAGTCTTGACATCAGAAACTTGGACGTTCATGCTACATTCCCTTGAGAGTCCATCATCCCCTGCATTTTCTGAAACAGCATACTTATTTGTAATAGGGATAGCCAAAAAAAGACTCCTGCACTACCTGCCTACCTCTCCTGGAGTTAACCCATCTGTCTGACTGTATCTGCAGCTTTTCTCCCTTCTTACAACTGCCATCCATCACACCCCCTTGCTCTCATAAATTCCTCATTGCCTCTAACTGTCGCTCCAGCCGATCCATTCAATCTGATAGGTTTCACAACCAAAGACATTTCCTGCAGACATAATTCTCAATAAAATGAAAACTCTCCCTAAACTCCCATATCCAACAAGATGAGCATATCACTTCACTAAGGCCATCTTTGCTCCTTCACAATCTACAGACCCAGAAAATAGCACTGTCTTATTGCTGTTAACAAAAAACACAACTCCAAGCTAATGCAACACTTCTGATTAAAATTTAAAAATATAAGCTATGAGACAAATTTCAATAAAACATAGAATCAAGAAAGAACCCATTCTGTTTACTATTGTAGATTTACAGCAAGTCGACACTGAAAAACTATTCACTTATCTGTTCCCTGTGCTGCGAGCTCTCCCAAACAGTTTCCTCCAAGATCAGTTGTGAATTTCAGTGTAAAGTTTTCCAAGATGCATTCCAATGTCCAGGGATACATGAATTCAAACAGCAATGCAGTAGCTGCACGGATTCATGTGTGGGTCTCTTTCTCTGTCTCTCCTTCACTGACCATGTGCTGCCTATTCTCTATCCTTCTCCCTTTTAAAAGTGCCATTGTTTTGACTTCTTTTCCTCCAAAATTCCAAAACAATGCAACAGCATATAAAACAGTTGTTGCTGTTCCTGGAATTCGAAGAATGTCTCCAAAACCAAAAACACCTTGATAAAAGAGCAGCTCTTACAGCCAGAATTTTTTCCCGTCCTCCATCTTGGGTTACCCAGAATGACAGTTTTTCTGAAGATTGCCATCAACAAAGTATTTGAGCAGACACACGCTGTAATAAACAATGTGTTACAGGCCAAGGGAATGTATAATCTGGCAGTCTGAACTTTTGGGCTTAAAACAACATTTTGCGACATTCATGTAAAGTAGACTTGCAGGAGACCTCATGGACACAAATACTGAACTACATTTTATGTGGCCTTGCAGTGATTGAAATAAAGAAGTCCCAGTTGAAACAGTTTCTATTTGATTAATTCAACAGTCATACTTGCCAAGCAGAAAGCCAAGTCATAGAGTCGTAGAGATGTACAGCACAGAAACAGACCCTTCGGTCCAACTCATCCATGCCAACCAGATATCCCAACCCAATCTAGTCCCACCTGCCAGCACCTGGCTCATGTCCCTCCAAACCCTTCCTATTCATATACCCATCCAGATGCCTTTTAAATGTTGCAATTGTACTTACCCACACCACTTCCTTGGACAGCCCATTCCACACACGCATCACCCTCTGCATGAAAATGTTGCCGCTTAGGTCTATTTTATATCTTTCCCCTCTCACCCTAAGTGTACTGATCATCTACATTTGCCAACAATAAGGAAAGAAAACTCCACTCAAACATTATGGGAAGCACAACCAACATTTTTAATTTAGATTTCCTCTAATTAAAATCAAACCATGAAATTCCTGTGTCCATCACATCTTCCTAAAAGTATATAAAGAATACTATAGGAATGTAAATTTGAATCATTAACAATGCTATGCATGAATCTTGTATTTAGTCAAAAAACATGCTTCTCATAGAATCAGAAATTTAAAACACGGAGCATGGCCATTCAGTTGATCGTGTTATGGCATATAAGAAAGCACTATCAAGCCTATTCCTACTTTCTAGTTTGTGTGCAGCCTATAGGTTTTATAATTTCTAATGCATACCCAAATACATTTTAAATGTAATGAATTCTTCTTTTTCTATGCCCCATTCAGATAGTTGTAGAACCGCATCACTGTCTGGATGAAAATATTTTTCTTGAATCTGCTTTAAATCTCCGAACTCTTACTCAAACTATTCTCCTTGATAACTGACCCCTTAACTAAGGGGTCAATATCCAGATTCCTTATAATTTTATACATTTCTATGAGATGTTCAACTGGTCTATTTTGTTTAAAAACAATCCTAGCCTTTTTAAACTTTCCACAATACTAAAATGTTCCATGCAACATTCTGAGGAATCTTCTTTGAAACCTCTACTGTTATCACATCTTCCTTTGGTGCAGTGACCAGAACTGAATGCAATATACCAATTGCGGCTTCCCTAGTGTTTTGCACAGTACCAGCAATCATTTTCCTCCCTTCATGGCTCTAGTATCCAAATCTTAGCCAATCAAGGCAAATGTCCTAAACGTCTTCTTAACCACCTAATTACCTGTCCAGCTTCAGGGATTTGTGGACATAAAAATCCCTTTGTTCATTATTACTTTTCATCTTATTACTCCTAAAAAGATAAATGTTTTTAGACTCTTTGAAGTAACTGCATTGGTTCTTAATATTATAACATTTCCCCACTTCAGTGCATCAAGTACTTCCGGTTCTACTTCTCATTCATACTGGAATACTAAATTAATTATACATTAGCACAACCGATGGGGATGACCCCACATTTAAGAAACTATAATATAGATAAGGTTAAGAAGTCACTTTTGGGAGTGGTGTTCAAACCCACTCACAGTAATCACACAATAAGATGGCATTATAAGAGAAGAAATAATGGAAATTTGTGAGAAAGTTACAACAATACTCTTTGGGATTTTAATCTGCATATAATAGACTGGATGGGTCAAGGTAGCCTAGAAGAAGAATTAATAGAATATTTTTGGGATATTTTCATCGAACAGCACATCTTGGAGCCAACCAAACAACAGGCTATATTGACCTGGGTGTTGTTCAACAAGAATAATTATTGACTTAATGGTGAAGTAGCAGCAATCATAGTATGATTGAATTTTACATCGAGCTTGAAGAACCCAGGAATGGATTCAAGACCAGTATTTTAAGATGAAATACAGACAAGTATGAGGGCATGAAAACCAAGCTAACTAAAGTTAACTTGCAGATTAGGTTAAGGGATAAGTCATGAGAGATACAGTGGGAAACATTTAAAATAATATTTCAGATTACATAAAAAGTCAGATTACTTAAAAATAGCCCCATTACAATGAGAAAGAAAATTTCCAAGGGAAGAACTCACAGTGACTGTAGTCAACTACAAATATTAAAGGTAGCATCAAACCAGAAGAAAAAAATATATAACTGCACAAAGATGTTTGGCTCATTGGAGGATCAGACAATTTTTTTTTAAATAACGCGAAAACTGATCAAAACATTTAAGGAGGGTAACATTAGAATACAGAGAATGAGCCAGAAGTATAAAACAAAGATAGTAAGAGTTTCTGTTGAAATTTCAAAAAGAGTTAAAATGAATGTTGGTCCTAAATAAATAGAGTCTGGGGAATTAATAATGGAAAAAACGAAAATGTAGATGAAGTGAACAGGTATCTTGCATTGATTTGCAGTATAGAGAATACAAATAACATCACAGAAATAGGTTTAAATCAGGAAATGGAAGGAAGGAAGGAACTTATGATAATTATAATGACCAAGGAATTGTTGGAGATACAGGATGACAAGTATCTGGGTCCTTACACACTCCATCCCAAGGTCTCAAAATAAGTGACTAGTGAGTGATTTAGATTTAGCTTCCCAAAATTCCCTAGTTTTAGGGAAGGGTCCATCAGAAGATTGTAAATGGTTCATTTAACAGGGGAGAGAGACCAAAAGCAAGAAACTACAAGCCAGTTAGAACATAAGAACTAGGAGGAGTCGGTCATCTGGCCCTTTGAGCCAGTTCTGCCATTCATGGCTGAACTTTTCATGGACTCAGCTCCACTTACCCACACTTTCACTGTCTTCCTTAATTCCTTTATTGTTCAAAAACATCTATCTTAGCTTTAAAAATGTTTAAGTATAGCGTCAACTACTTCACTGGGCAAAGAATTCCATAGGTTTACAACCCATTGGGTGAAGAAGTTTTTCTCAGTTCAGTCCTAAATCTGCTCCGACTAATTTTGAGGCTATGCCTTCTTGTTCTAGTTTCACCTGTCAGTGGAAACATCCATCTTATATATTCTGTTGATGATTTTATATGTTTCTATAAGATCCCCCCCTTCATTCTTCTGAATTCCAATGAATAGAATCCCAATCTACACAGTCTCTCCTCATAAACCAACCTCCTCAACTCTGGAATCAATCTAGTGAACCTCCACTGCACCCCCTCAAGTGCTAGTACATCCTTTCTCAAATAAGGAGACCAAAACTGACGCAGTATTCCAGGTGTGGCCTCTCCACCACCCTGTACAGCTGCAACATAACCTCCCTGCTTTTAAACTCAATTCCTTTAGCAATGAAAGACAAAATTACATTTTGCCTTCCTAATTACTTGTACCTGCAGACCAACCCTCTATGATTCACCCACAAGGACACCCAGCTCCTTCTGAATAGCAGCATACTGCAACTTTTTACCATTCAAGTAATAATTCTTTTTACTGTTACCCCTTACCAAAATGGATGACTTCACATTTATTAACATTGTATTCCATCTGCCAGAACTTTGCCCACTCAAAGCATGTGTTCCTCTGCAAAAGTTTCACAGTCCTCTGCTTACTTTGCTCTGCTACTCCTCTTAATGTCATCTGCAAACTTTGACACACTACACGTGGTCCCCAACTCCAAATCATCTAAGTAAATTGTGATTATTTGCAATCCCAACACTGATCCCTGAGGCATACCACTAGTTATTGATTGCCAACCAGTATAGCACTCATTTATCCCCACACTTTGCTTCCTGTTAGTCAACCAGTCCTCGATTCATGCTAATACTCCCATAAAGTATTATCTTTATCTTGTGCAGTAGCCTCTTGTGCGGTACTTTGTCGAAGGCCTTTTGTAAATCTAGGAACAACCACATCCACTGGGTCCCCGTTATCCACCTTGCTCATAATGTCTTCATAGATTTCCAGGGAGAACTAACCATTTGGATACAGAACTGGCTCAAAGGTAGAAGACAAAGGGTTCCTTTTTCAGATTGGAAGCCTGTGACCAGTGGAGTGCCACAAGGATCTGTGCTGGGTCCATTACTTTTCATCATTTATATAAATGATTTGGATGTGAGCTTAAGAGGTAATAGTTAGTAAGTTTGCAGATGACACCAAAATTGGAGGTGTAGTGGACAGTGAAGAACATTACCTTGGATTACAACGGGATCTTAATCTGATGAACCACTGGGGTGAGGAATGGCAGATGGAGTTTAATTTAGATAAATGCGAGGTGTTGCATTTTGGAAAAGCAAATCTTAGCAAGACTTATACACCTAATGGTAAGACTCTTGGGAGTGCAAGGTCATAGCTCCTTGAAAGTAGAGTCGCGGGTAGATAGGATATTGAAGAAGGCATTTGGTATGCTTTCCTTTATTGGTCAGAGTATTGAGTACAGGAGTTGGGAGGTGATATTGTGGCTGTACAGGACATTGGTTAGGCCACTGTTGGAATACTGCATGCAATTCTGGTCTCCTTCCTATCAGAAGAATATTTTAAAATTTGAAAGGGTTCAGAAAATATTTACAAGGATGTGGCCAGGGTTGGAGAATTTGAGCTGTAGGGAGAGATTGAATAAACTAGGGCTGTTTTCCCTGGAGGATTGGAGGCTGAAGGGTGACCTTATAGAGCTTTATAAACTCATGAGGAGCATGGATAGGGTAAATAAATAAGGTCTTTTCCCTAGGGTCGGGGAGGCCAGAACTAGAGAGCATAGGTTTAGGATGAGAGGGGAAAGATGTAAAAGACATCCAAGGGACAACTTTTTCACGGAGAGGATGGTATGTGTGTGTGTGTGGAATGGGCTTCCAGAGGAAGTGGTGAATGCTCAAACAATTGCAACATTTAAAAGGTATTTGAATGGGTATATGAACAGGAAGGATTGGAGGGATACAGGCTGGGTGCTAGCAGGTGTGACTAGTTTGGGTTCGGATATCTAATTGGCATGGACGAGTTGGACCGAAGGGTCTATTTCCGTACTGTACATCTCTATGACTCCAATTCCAAAACATCTGTTAAGCTTGACCTGCCTTTCATAAACCCATGCTGCATATGCCCAATGGGACAATTTGTATCTAGATACCTTGCTATTTCTTCCTTGAAAATAGACTCAAGCATTTTTCCCAATACAGAGGTTAGGCAAACTGGTTATAATTCCCCATCTTTTGTCTACCTCTCTTTTTAAACAGTGGCGTCATATTTGCTGTTTTCCAATCTGCTGGAACTGCCCCAAGGTCCAGTTATCTTAATATCAGTCATAGAGAAGAAGTTAGAAGCTATCATTCATGGTGGTGTAGCAGATTAGAAAAGTTCATGATATTAAGACAGAGTCAACGTGGTTTTATGAAAGGGAAATCAGGTTTAACCAACTTATTGGATTTATTTGAGAAGGTAATGTGCTGTAGATAAAGAACATCTGGTGGATATATCGTACTTGGATTTTCAGAAGGTAAATGATAATGTGCCACATTAAAAGTTATTACTGAAAATCAAACCTAATCATGTAGAGGTAATATATTGACATGGATAGAAGATTTGATGGCCCAGAAGAAACAGCAAATCAGCATAAATGGGTCTTTTGCTGGTTTGCAAGATATAACGAGTGATGGGCCTCATGAATCATAAATTTTTACAATTTATATAAATGTAAAGGTATGGGGTTCCTAAATTGATGATACAGAGACAGGTAGGAAAATCAGTTGAAAAGGACATGAGGAAACTACAAAGGGATAGGGACATGTTAAATGATGGGCAATAATGTGGCAAATTTAATACAATGAGGGAAAATGCGAAATTGTCCATTTTGGCAGGAAGAATATAAAAAGCATATTATCTAAACGGTGGGATGTTGCAGAGCTCTGAGCTATAGAGGGATCTGAGTGTATGGTACATGAATCACAAGAGTAGTATGCTGGTATGGCAAGTAATTAGAAAAGCTAATAGAATGTTATTAATTATTGTGAGGTGAATTGCACATAAAGGTAGGTAGTTATGCCTCAGTTACAAAGGACATTGGTGAGAACACACCTGTAGTATTTTGTACAGTTTAGATTCCTTATTTAAGGACAGATGTTATTGCTTTGAAAGCAGTTGACAGAGAGTTTACCAAACTAATTTATAGGGTGGGTGAGTTGTCTTGTGGGAAAGGTTGCATATGCTAGTATTGTATCCACTAGAGTTTAGAAAAGTAAGAGGTGACTGGTGAAGATATAAAAAGATCCTGAAAAGTCTTAACAAGGTGGATATGGAAACAGCATTTCCTGTTGTAAAGTAATTTAGAATGAAGGACACTTTAAAAATAAGAGGTTGCATATTTAATATAGAGATGAAGAGAAATATGTTCTCATGAAGGGTCATAAGCATTTGAAACTCTCTTCCTCAAAGTGTGGTGGAAGTAGAGTATTTGAAAATATTTAAGGTAGAAGCCAATAGGTTCTTGATCAGCAAAAAGTTGAAAGGCTATCAGGGTAGGCGGGAATATGTAATAAAAGTAATCAGATAAGCTAAGATCTAATTTAATAATGGAACAATACTGACAGACTCCTAGGTCCTAATTCCAATGTTGGTATGTATGTTTATCATAGTCAGATGTAAAGTTCGTTCGCCCATGCCTAAAATTTAAAGATGTGTTCCCTGCTCAAACCCGTATAACACTTTCCCGTTTATTAAACAGTCATCCTGTGACCTCAGTAAAACTGATAGTTTAGGAATAGTTTTGATCCATGAAACTGTCCACTAAATATCAGATAACGGGGAAAGACTGAAGTTAAGTTCACTTTAAAGCATGAAAAATCAATGGGTATCTAACTCATTCATGTATAATTTGCTGTTAAACTTACTTCAGGATTATCTTCTACACATAAAGAAACTTACATTATTCATCAATATATGTGGTAATTTTTGAAAACTTACAGAAGCTTTGGAAATTGCTTATAAGGGACCTTTTAAAGTTGAAGACCAGTTTTGGCTGTAATGATAAAATACTGTACTTCAAACACTGATATTTTTGCAAATCATTTTGATGATCAGACTATATTTTTCTTACTTTCTGCTACACATTTAATCACAGGTTTCATAGTCTATTACTTAACCGTAGAGTGGTTGTTTGAGATCAATTATTCTACTTTTTTACGTGTTGTTTTTGCATCTATGATTAGTAAAGATAATAATTGTATAACTTTTATAAATTCCAGAAGATGAATTTCCAACCCAGTATGCAGTGCCCAAGTTTGTAGAAGAGGAGAGCTCTGTGTTTGCAATGTTCTTCCCATTAAAGTTATAAAAATAATGTAATTTTCATGCATGTTTTATGTTGCCAGTCTCTGCTTTTTACTGCTAGATAGCAGATGATCATGTAGGTACAAGTCAACAGTAAAATACCCTATTTAACTGCAACATTCCAGAAAAAAGCCCATTTAAGATGCCAGCTGCAAAAGAATCATTGCCTTTTTCAACACAGCAAGTCACAATGCAATGAAATGATTGTGTGACTGCGTCAAAATGTCAAGTAACATACTTATAAACATGATGAACAAAGTTCATATCATTGTTAGTTGTTAAGCTTTGTTAGAAATATGGACAAAATATGCTATCTAGTTAAGAATTTTCTTCAAAGAAGTTAAAAATATTAAAATGCGTGGCAAAAAATTGCATTTTGCCATGGAGCTGATACATTTTATGAAGGAGCAAATTGCCTACACAACTACAAAATACTACCATCAGTTATCAGCACTTTAATATTCAGTGAATCTTAACCAGCAAAGCTTTTACAGTATTTGTTTATGCTCGAACCAGATGGCAGCACTATACCTGGAGTATCAATTTAATCATCTAGCATTCAGAATACAACTAGTTATCACACATTTCTTCAAAGCAGTCACCAGTAGGCTCAAGTATTGTATGAAAAATAATACTGTGGAACTTTCAGTTTGTAGCCAAATATATTTGTTACCAGCTATTAAAAACTGAAGTTTCGATGATCCATGATGACTGAACACTGACAAAAAGTGAAGACATAATGGAAAACAATATGAGGCAAATAGTTTATCAACAGGTTAATTAAGTTTGGGAGTGGGATACTTGTTCAAAATAACATGTAAATTCTTTTGCATCAAATTTACATCAGATTAACAGGCCATTGAGCTCAATTTTTCTATACTGGTGTTTATATTCCTTACAAGCATCCTCACATCTTATTTCATCTTCTTTTATTGCCATATCTCCTTTTATATAATGATAACAACATTTTAGAATCAGATTTCCTTAAAACACAATGGGAGACTGCTATCAAGTCCTCCAGTCATTGCAATAGGGGTCACATGTTCAAACTACTTATGAGCTGATTTGAAGCAGCCTCATCATTGGAAAGGCCACTAACAGCTGGGTTACTTTTTGGGAAAATTATGGTGATTTTATATCTTAGTGTATCAAAGGCTGAAATATCTTACATTCCATTGTCCCATGGAGTCTAAGGAAAATTTCTACATAAATGATTGTCTCAGCATGATCTAGTAGTTGTAGCAGAAGAGCATTGAAATTTCATTTAATGGATACATGTTCAAGGTGCAAGAAGACATCACAGTTGCTGGGGGTGGAGGGGTGAGGAGGGAAGAGACGAGAAATAGAAAGAGGGTACTGGTATGAGGGAAAGAAGACATTACAGCAGGAGAAAAAGGTCAGAGTGACAGCATAAAGAGACCACATTATAGTAAAGGAAGAGATGGCAATGCAGTGTGGAAAAGTATATCTGTTGCAAGAAGTTTGAGGTGGGGTTGAGGGGGCATTATAGTGAAGATATGGAGGATAGCATGGCACAGGAATAGTGTGCCACAGCAGGGGAAGAGAAAATCACAGAAATGAGAAAAAGGTCTTTAAGTTGATCAGCAGAGGATATTGTGGTGGGAGCAGGAAGAGACAGCATTGGAACTTGCAGCAAAATAGAAGTGGAACACAAGAAATGAATGATTGGCAAGTTGAATCAGGCTATGATCAGGAGCAGAGGGCGGAAGAGCATCCTTGAGCAACTGGGAGGGGCAATCCACTGCTCATAGTCCATGAGTACTAGACAAAGCATTGATTTAGTGGAGCACACAGTTCCGAGAATCCACTCATCAGCCATAAATTTTAAAATCAACCACAAAGTTCTATATTTAATGTTAATGAGTATTCTATATTTTCTTGATGAGCACTAAGATGTCAAAAAATTTGATGTCATAAGAACAATTGTGTGAGTAGTTGGTTAGTATGTATTTGATAGATTAGATTAGATTACTTACAGTGTAGAAACAGGCCCTTCGGCCCAACAAGTCCACACCGCCCCGCCGAAGCGCAACCCACCCATACCCCTACATCTACCCCTTACCTAACACTACTGGCAATTTAGCATGGCCAATTCACCTGATCTGCACATCTTTGGACTGTGGGAGATTAGATTAGATTAGATTAGATTACTTAGTGTGGAAACAGGCCCTTCGGCCCAACAAGTCCACACCGCCCCGCCGAAGCGTAACCCACCCATACCCCTACATCTACATCTACATTTACCCCTTACCTAACACTATGGGCAATTTAGCATGGCCAATTCACCTGGCCATGACTGTGGGAGGAAACGGGGACACGGGGAGAACGTGCAAACTCCACACAGTCAGTCGCCTGAGGCGGGAATTGAACCCGGGTCTCAGGTGCTGTGAGGCAGCAGTGCTAACCACTGTGCCACCATGCCGCCCTTAGTTTTTAATAGTATGTATTTAATAGTTCAATTGCCTCTCTACAACCCATGTTGGTGGCAGAGGGACGATTATCAAAGTATCTTGGCAAAATTTAATCCCCTCCTCCCAGGAAAGGTTGCAGGTTGGAGGCATTTAGAGTCATAGAAATGCACAGCACGGAAACAGACCCCTTGGTGCAACTCATCCACGCCAACATGATATGCTAAATTAATCCCATTTTCCAGCACTTCCCCATATCCCTCTAAATTATTTTTATTCATATAACTATCCAGACGTCTTTTAAATGTTGTAATTGTACCAGCATCCACTACTTCCTCTGGCAGCTCATTCCATACACGCACCTCCTTCTGCGTGAAAAGATTGCCTCTTAGATCCCTTTTAAATCTTTCCCCTCTTACCTTAAACCTATGCCCTTTGTTCTGGACTCCCCCACCCCAGGAAAAAGACCTTGTTTGTTTATCCTATCCATGCCACTCATGATTTTATAAACCTCTATAAAGGTCACCCCTAGCCTTTGAAGCTCCAGGGAAAACAGCCCCAGCCTATTCAGCCTCTCCCTATAGCTCAAATCCTCCAACCCTGACAACATCCTTGTAAATCTTTTCTGAACCATTTCGAGTTTCGCAACATCCCTCCTATAGGGGGGAGGCTAGAATGGCACACAATATTCCAAAAGTGGCTGAACTAATTTCCTGTAAGCTGCAACATGACCTTCCAACTCCTAAATTCAATGCTCTGACCAATAAACCAAAGTCTTCTTCACTATCCTATCTACTTGCGACTCCACTTTTAAGGAACTATGAACCCGCACTCCAAGGTCTCTTTGTTCAGCAACACTCCCCGGGATCTTAACCACTAAGTGTCCTGCCCTGATTTGTCTTTCCAAATGCAGCACCTCACATTTATCTAAATTAAGCTCCATCTGCCGCTATTTGGCCCATTGGTCCATTCGATCAAGATCCCATTGTACATAGAGGTAACCTTCACTGTCCACCACATCTCCAATTTTACATAGAACATAGAAAAGTACAGCACAGAACAGGCCCTTTGGCCCACGATGTTGTGCCACGATTTAATCCTAATGTAAAATATAGTAACAACCTACACATCCCTCAACTCACTGCTATCCATGTGCATGTCCAGAAGTCGCTTAAATGTCCCCAGTGACTCTGCTTCCACCACCATGGATGGTAACGCATTCCATGCATTCACAACTCTTTGTGTAAAAAACCTACCTCTGACGTCTCCTTTATACCTTCCTCCTACTATCTTCAAACCATGACTTCTCGTACCATTCAATCCTGCCGTGGGGAAAAGTCTCTGGCAATTGACTCTATCTATTCCTCTCATTATTTTGTACACCTCTATCAGGTCTCCTCTCTTCCTCCTTCTCTCCAGAAAGAAAAGTCTGAGCTTATTCAACCTTTCTTCATAAGGCAAGCCCTCCAGTCCAGGCAACATCCTGGTAAACCTTCTTTGCATCCTCTACAAAGCCTCAGTATCTTTCCTATAGTAGGGCGACCAGAACTGGACACAATATTCCAAGTGTGGCCTCACCAGGGACTTGTAGAGCTGCAACAAAACCTCACGGTTCTTAAACTCTATCCCCCTGTTGATGAAAGCCAAAACACCATATGCTTTCTTAACAACCCTATCCACTTGGGTGGCAACTTTGAGGGATCTATGTACTTACACACCCAGATCCCTCTGTTCCTCCACACTACCAAGAATCCTGTCTTTAATACTATATTCAGCATTCGAGTTTGACCTTCCAAAATGCATCACTTTGCATTTATCCAGGCTGAACTCCATCTGCCATTTCTCAGCCTAGCTCTGCATTCTGTCTATGTGGCGCTGCAGCCTGCAGTAGCCCTCTATACTATCGATGACACCTCCAACCTTTGTGTCATCTGCAAATTTACTAACCCACCCCCCTCAACCTCCTCATCCAAGTCATTTATAAAATCTACAAAGAGCAGAGGCCCAAGTACAGAGCCCTGCGGGACCCCACTCAACACTGTCCTCCAGGCAGAATACTTTCCATTACAGCCTTCTGTCAGCCAGCCAATTCTGAATCCAGATAGCCAAATCTCCCTGTATCCCATACTTCCTGACTTTATGGATGAACCTACCATGGGGAACCCTACCAATGCCTTGCTGAAATCCATATACACCACATCCACTGCTCGACCGTCGTCGATCTGTCTTGACACCTCCTCAAAGAACTCAATAAGATTTGTGAGGCATGACCTGCCCCTCACAAAGCCGTGCTGACTGCCTTTAATCACACTATGCTTTGCCAAATAGTCATAAATCCTATCCCTCAGAATTCTTTCCAAAGCTTTGCTGACCACTTTTGGTGTCATCTGCAAATTTACTAACTATACCTCCTATGTTCACATCCAAATCATGAAAGCAGTGGATCCAGCAGCAATCCTTGTGGCACACCACTGGTCACAGGCGTCCAGTCTGAAAAGCAGTCCTCCACCACCACCCTCTATCTTCTAACTTTCAGCCTGTTCTATATCCAAATGGCTAGTTCTCCCTGTATTCCATGTGATCTAGACTTGCTACAGTCCACCATGAGGAACCTTGGCAAACACCTCAGTGAAGTCGATATAGATCACATCCACCACTGTGCCCTCATCAATCCTCTTTATTACTTCAAAAGCTCAATCAAGGCAGTGAGACATGATTTCCCATGCACAAGGCCATGCTGACTATCCATAATCAGTGCTTGCCTATCCAAATACATGTAAATCCTGTCCCTCAGGATTATCTCCAACAACCTGCCTACCACCGACATCAGGCTCACTGGTCTATAGTTTGCTGGCATTTCCTTATGACCTTTCTTAAACAGTGACACCACGTTTGCCAACTTCCAGTCTTCCAGCACTTCACCAGTAACTATTAGTGATCCAAATATCTCAGCAAGGTGCCCAGAAATCACTTCCCTAGCTTCCTACAGAATTCTAGGAAACATTTGATCAGGTCTTGGGGATTTATCCACTTTTATGCATTTCAAGACATCCAGCACCACATCCTCAGTAATATGGACATTTTTCAAGGTGTCGCCATCTATTTTCCCACATTCTATATCTTCCATACCTTCTCCACAGTAAACAATGATGCAAAATATTTGTTTAATATCTCCCCCATCTCCTGCGGTTCTACACATAGGCTGCCTTGCTGACATTTGAGTGGTCCTTTTCTCTCCCTAGTTACCCTTTTCTCCTTAATGTATTTGTAAAATCCCTTTGGATTCCCCATTAACCATACTTGCCAAAGCTATTTCACATATCCTTTTTGCCCTCTTGATTTTCTTCTTAAGTATACTCCTACTGCCTTTATACTCTTATGATTCACTCAATTTCTGCTGTCCATACCTGATATATGCTGCCTTCTTTTTCTTGACCAAACCTCAATTTCTCGAAGTCATCCAGCATTCCCTACACCTACCAGCCGTGCCTTTCACCTAACAGGAACATACTGTCTCTGAACTCTTGTTATCTCATTTTTGAAGACTTCCCATTTTCCAGCTGTCCCTTTCCCTAAAAACATCTGCTCTCAATCAACTTTCAGAAGTTCTTGCCTGTCAAAGTTAGCCTTCCTCCTATTTAGATCCCATCAATATTTAGATCCCTTTTCCATCTCTATTTTAAAACTAACAGAATTATACTCACTGACCCCAAAGTTCTCCCCCACTGACACCTTTTTTCCCAAGAGTAGGTCACGATTTGCACCTTCTGTAGTAGGTACATCCACATACTAAATCTGAAAATGTTCTTGTACATACTTAATAAATTCCTCTTCATCGAAACCCTTAACACTATGGCAGTCCCAGTCAATGTTTGGAAAGTTAAAATCCCCTACCATTACCACCCTATTATTCTTAAAGATAACTGAAATCTCCTTACAAATTTGTTTTTCAATTTCCCACTGACTACTGGGGAGTCTATAGTACAATCCCAATAAGGTGATCATCTCTTATTTCTCAGTCCCACCCAAAACTTCCCTGGACATATTCCCAGGAATATCCTCCCTAGTACAGCTGTAATATTCCCCCTCCTCTCTTGCCCCCTTTCTGTCCTTCCTATAGAATTTGTGTCCTGGAACATTAAGCTGCCAGTCCTGTCCATCCCTGAGTCATGCCTCTGTTATTGCTATGATATCCTAGTCCCATGTTTCTAACTATGCCCTGAGTTCATCTGCTTTCCCTGTTAGGCCTTTTTCATTCAAATAAATGCAGTTTTATTTATCAGTCCTTCCTCGTTCTCTGCTTTGTTCCTGCTTATCCTGACTGCTTGACTTGCTCCTTTTCCTAACTGTTCCAGTCTCAGACTGATCTCTTTCCTCACTTTCTCCCTGGGTTCCCCCATCCACCCAGGGAGATAGTGAGGAAAGAGTTTAAATCCTCCCGACTAGCTCGAGCAAGTCTCCCTACCAGTATGTTAGTCCCCTTCCAATTTAGGTGCAATCGGTCCTTCGTACACAGGTCACTGCTACACCAGAAGAGATTCCAGTGATCCAAAAATGTGAACCCTTCTCCCTTGCACCAGCTCCTCAGCCACATATTCATCTGCTCTATCCTCCTATTCCTACCCTCACTACTTATGGCACTGGGAGTAATCCAGATATCATTACCCTTGATGACCTTTTTAAACTCCTACCTAACTTCCTATATTATCCCTTCAGAATCTGTTCTTTATTCCTTTCTATGTTGTTAGTTCCAATGTGTACAATGACCCCTGCTTGCCCCACTCCCTTTCGAGAATATTCTGCACTCAGTCTGAGATATCCTTGATCCTAGCACCAGGGAGGCAACACACCATTCTGATTTCTTGTTATCGGCCTCAGAAACTTCTGTCTCTGATGAGAGTCCCCTATCACAATTGATTAGTTAGAACCTGACATACCCCTCATTACATTAGAGCCAGTCTCAGTACCAGAAACGTGACTGTTCATGCTACATTCTCTTGAGAGTCCGTCACACCCTAAATTTTCCAAAACAGAATACTTATTTGAGATAGGGATAGCCACAGGAGATTTCTGAGCTACCTGTCTCCCTCCACTACCTTTCCTGGAGGTAATCCATTTACCTGACTGTATCTGTGGTTTTTCTCCCTTCCTATAACTGCCATCCATCACACCCCCTAGTGACTGTAAATTCCTCATTGACTCTGCTGCTCTAACTAATCCATGAAATCTGATAGGATTCACAACCAAACACACTTACTGCAGATATAATAATCAATAACATGCAAACTCTCCCTAATCTGAAAGGAAAAGCACTTCACTATAAGGAAGGCCACCTTTGTACCTTAATCTACAGTCCCAGAAAATAGCACCATCTTACTGCTCTAAAAAATACTGTTCCTGGCTAACTTAGTACCTATGTTTTACATTTTTAAATTTTAATCAAGAGACAGATCTCAGTACAACATATAACCAAAAAGAACCCACTCTACTCACTATTGTGGATTTACCAAAAAAAGAAAGAGCAAGGAACTTGTCTGTTCCTGTGCTGTGAGCTCTCCCAGACAGGTTCTTCCAAGGTCAGCTGTGATTTTCACTGTTTATTAATTTTTCTTAGATGCACTCTGATATCCAGAAATACTTGAAATCAAACAGCAAAGATTCAAAGGCACTGGGTGGGGACCCTGCCAGTTCCCTGGCAATGACCTGATTAAGTCTAGGATGGACAAGCTCTTTGATGGCCATCTCACAAGACTGCCCACAAAGGTCCTTAAGTGAGCAATTAATGCCACTTTAAGGGTCTCATCCTACTTACGTAGGTATTGAAGCACTAACTCCCCTACCCAGGGAAAAGACCTTGTTGATTTACCCTCTCCATGCCCCTCTTAATTTTATAAACCTCTGTAAGTTCACCCATCAGCTTATGAAGCTCCAGGGAAAACAACCCCAGCTTATGCAACCTCTCCATGTAGCTCAAACCCTCCAATCTTGGCAACATCCCTGTAAATATTTTCTGAACCTTTTCAAGTTTCACAACATCCTTAAGATAGGATGGAAACCAGAATTGCACACAATATTCCAAAATTCCAATATTCCAATGTCCTGCAACATGACCTCCCAACTGCTATACTCAATGCTTTGACCAAAAAAGGAAAGCATCCAAAATGCCCTCTTCGCTATCCTAACTACCTGCGACTCCACTTTCAAGGAACAATAAACCTGCAGTCCAAGGTCTCCTTGTTCCCCAGGACCTTACCATTCAATGTATTAGTCCTGCCCTGATTTGTCTTTCCAAATTGCAGCACCTCACATTTATCTAAATTGAACTTCAACTGCCACTCCTCGGCCCATTGGCCTTCAGTACTGTTGTACTCTGACATAGAAGAAGATGTGCTGTCTGAGGCAAAACAAACCTCAATCCAAATTCATAGAGACATACAGATGTAAAGCACGAAAACAGACCCTTTGGTCCAACTTGTCCATGATGACCAGATATCCAAAACTAATCTAGTCGCACTTGCCAGCACCTGGCCCATATCCCTCCAAACCCTTCCTAGTCATATAAGCATCCAGATGTCTTTTAAATGTTGTAATTGTACCAGCCTCCAACACCTCTGCTGGCAGCTCATTCCATATACAAACTACCCTCTGCATGATAAAGTTGCCCCTTAGGTCCTTTTTATATCTTTTACCTGTCACCCTAAACCTATGCCTTCTAGTTGTGGACTCCCCCACCACAGGGCAAAGACTTAGTCTATTTATCCTATCCATGTCCTTTATGATTCTATAAATGTCTATAAGGTCACCTCTCAGCCTCCGACAGTCCAGGGCAAACAGCCTCAATCTATTCAACCTCTCCCTATAGGTCAAATCCTCCTACCCTGCCAACATCCTTTTAAATCTTTTCTGAACCCTTTCAAGTTTCACAACATCCTTCCGATAGTGTTATGACACTGGGTAAACCTTCCTTCTTAATTTAAACCAGCAAACGTCTGAGTCTCAGAACTTTTATCTGTCACCTGTTTCATTCTATACTGTGCCCTCTTTGGGTACTGTTTAGCAAACTCACCAACTCTACTTCATCTCTCCCTCACCTCCAATATACAGTCTAAGTGTGAGATCTCTGACTTTGGTCCTGTCAATTTTTCTTGCATTTCTAAGGGCCTCTCACTTCATGCCCAATTGTTAATTCGAAGGGAGTGAACTGAGTAGACTTGTTGGGGCATCTCTAATGGCAAACAATACGAATGGGATACCTTTATGTCAATCATTCAGGTAGTTCTGACAGTATGCTCTAAACAGGGTCTTCAAGGTCTGATGCCGCCTTTCTAAAGCTCCCTGGGATTCAGGATGATATGCACTGGATTTAAAGCGCTGTATACCTAAGCTATCCATAACTTCCTTAAACAGCCTAGCAGTAAAATTTGACCCTTGGTCCATCTGAATCTCTCTGTGAAGAAAGCTACCAACTTCTCTACCACCTTTTTTGCCTTGATACTCCGTAATGGAATTGTCTCCGGAAATCTGGTAAACACAACCATTATGGTTAACAAGTACTGGTTCCCACTTTTAGTTCTCGGGAGGGGACCTACATGATCAATTATAACCCGTGTGAAAGGTTCTTCAAATCCGGAATTGGCAACAAAGGTGCTGGTTTTATTTCAGACTGTGGCTTACCTACCATTTGGCATTTGTAACACTTACAGCAAAAGTTAACCAAATCCTTGTGCATTCCAGGCCACTAAAGATGTTTTTGTACCTTAGCCTGAGTCTTTCCTACCCCTAGGTGACCTCCTACAGGTAGTTCACGTGCTACCTGTAACAATTCCTTGTTTGTATGCTATCAGCAACACGATCTGGTGCACTTTGGCCCATTTCCCCTCTGTACTAACCTGCCGTGGTCTCCATTTCCATCTTAGGATTCTATCTTTTTGAAAGTAAGCTCTGGAACACTCTCTGCCTCCTTTTTGGAGTACACATCCACATATATATCTTTTATTGTCTTGTCTGGCTGTTGCAAGTCTTTCAACCTTTCAGGACTAAACATTTCTGTCTGACCCTCTGTTCAGTTTTTCCTGCAGCATTGCATCAAATGAGGATATCCAGTAACTGAACCTCAACTCCTTCATCTTTCTCTTTATTTTTCACTTTGTGCGATGATTTATGATAGTGGGATCTGGTTACCACGTAGTCTGGGAAAATGCCAGGATATTTCTGTTTTAACTCAGTTTCTTAGTCTTCCTTAGGCTTCTCCATAACAAAGGGTGGCACTCCCACCTTGGATCCTGCCAAATCATTCCCAAGAACAAATTGAATTCCTCAATCTGATACTCTGTCAATCACTCCCACTGTAACTTCCCCAGTCTTGAGTTGGCACTCCAACCTGATCTTACATAGGGGAACACTAAATGTCTGTCCATCTATCTCACAAATTACCACATTCTCGGGTAACAGATCAGAAAGAGTGCATATTTGCTCATCCCTTACTATCAGTGACTGGTTAGATCCTGTATCTTTCAAAATTACAACTCCTTGTCCTTCTCCCCCATCCTTTGAGTAAACTTTACCCACAGAGGCAAATTCTTTGTAGAGATCAATTACAACTAACTCCATACCTAGCCCCTGCCTAGGCTGTGCACTTACCTGCAGCTCCTCGGCTCTTCTTGGACTCTTCTTTACTACCTTCTTTTACATCTTTTCCCAGAGCACCTTTCTTTAATGACCAGCACTTGTCCCACTTTCTGGCAGTGAAAACACCTTTTCCCAGTGCCCTTCAGAAACCACCGGCCCTGTGTGTCCCACTCCATTACAGTGAAAAACCTGAGGCCTCTCACCTTCTGTCCACCCTCTTGGGCTTCTTTGACTTGTGGTAAAATCTTACCAGTGTTCTCTACTCTTGGTTTCATAGTGCAGGATCTCCGCTTCTCCCAACATCAGTCCCTCACAGGATGAAATTCTGGCCGGAAGCTTGTCTTATGCTCCATCATGTATTCATCTGTTAATCCTGCTGCCCTTCTCACTTCCTGAACTTTCTGCTCCTCCATGTGAATTCTTACCATCTCTCAAAGTGAGTTTTTAAACTCCTTCAGCAGAATAATCTCTCTTAGAGCCTCAAAGGTCTTATCTATTTTTAAAGCATGCACCCATCGATCAAAATGACTATGTTTAATTCTTTTGAACTCAGCATCAGTCTGACCTGGTTCCTTCTTTATGTTTCTGAACTGCTGTCTATATGCTTCTGATACCAATTCATAAACACTTAAAATAGCCTGCTTAACCTCTTCATAATCTCTTGACACCTTATCTGACAGTGCGGCAAACATCTCACGAGCTCTGCCTACCAATTTAATCTGAACTAGCATTACCCATGAATCCTTGGACTACCCCATCTGCCAAGCCAAATTTTCAAATGAAATGAAGAAGGCTTCAACATCTTTCTCATCAAAATATGGCAGAATTTTGACATATATATATTTTATATATATATATCTCACTATCCTTTTTAATATCCATCCTGTTAACTTGACTTTGTTGATTAAGTCGCAAGTTCTCAAGTTTAAATTCTCTCTCCCTTTCTTCCCTCTCTCATTGCTCATTAAAGAACCTTCTCTCTCTCTTTCTCTCTTCCTCTCTTTATTTTCTAACTCAATTTTCCTCAATTGCAATTTAGGTTTTTCTACCTTTAGTGAACGTGTTTGTTTCTCTGACATAGTTAAGTATTCGAGTAATTCCCTTACAATTTCAGCTTTACTTTTGTCCTTGGTTAAACCCAAATCTAATTTCTTTGCTAATTCTAAAAGTATGGCCTTTTTCTTTCCTTCTAAACTTTCTTGGCAGATTTGACAACCATATTTAATTCCCAGAACCTCTTTAGAAATTTTAAGAGCCATTTCTCTCACTTTTAATTTAATCAACCACAAGTCACCAAAATTAAGCAGATTGTCTCACTTACATTTTATTTAAAGATCTAGGACACTAACGTGCAAGTGTTTACATCTGCTGGGATTTTTCATACCCCCAAATCTATTCAAATCTATCTAAACCAATTCAAATCCCGACGACAAGCCCCCAAACTGTTATGACACGGGGCTCAATTTAAACCAGCAATACAGGAAAGCTTTATCCCATGCAGTAATTTGTGAAAATTTGAGATGCCAAGAACTAGTTAAAGTAAAAGTAATAACTATTTCTTAAAGTATAACAGAATAATTAACTAACAACTATTTACAACTCCTTCCTCTAACCTTTCTTTTACTTGCCATTCTATAATATTAGTCTGATAAAATCCCCAATTAAGATTTACCAAAATTCAACTTTTCAAAAACCAGCCAGATGTTGAATCTTCTTTTCTCCTTCTTAGGGATTTCTGTTTCATAGGTTACCCATTGAGAAAGGTACCTTTAAGAGAGCTATTCTCTGGGCAATCTGCACATGTTGGTTTGGCAGTTCTCCTCCCAACTCTTCATTTTCCCCTGCTCTTATACTCCCAAAGCATTGTATTGAGTTATTGGCTTTTTAGATTGTCAATATACTAAATTCAAACCTTATTGGAGTTTGGTCTTTTTCAAGGTATAATGAATTCCTGTCCTTCAGGATTCCCTCCAACAATTTACCCACCAGTGACATCAGGCTCACCGGTCTATAGTTCCCTGGCTTGTCCTTACCACCTTTCTTAAATAGTGGTACAATGTTATCCAACCTCCAGTCTTCCGGCACCTCACCTGTGACTATCAATGATACAAATATCTCGGCAAGGGGCCCAGCAATCACTTACCTAGCTTCCCACCGAGTTCTAGGGTACATCTCAACCAGTGAAAAATGCATTTCTTTTCACTTATGACTTTATTTATTTTATTCTGCTTACATTGCCATTTGTATTGAGATAATTGTCTCATAATCAGTCCAAATAAGTACCATAGTTAGAAATCATGTCATTTTATTGCTGGGGCACATCCTATCATTACATACTGATAGTATTTCATCAGAATATTACTTGTACCTAGCAGCTCCATAGTATAATCTGTTCAAGGAAAGTAATTGCTCATTTTAGTTTCTAAGACATATAAATCCTCCAAATAAAATTGCTTTAAAAATGCATGACATGATATATGCATATTCCATACATTGAACGTATTTATTTTGGAGCTCATTATTGGTATACCGTCTCCAGTCTGAACGCCTTAAACTCAGTAAACGAGGCAGCCATCGTTTGGCTTTGGGGATTTGCATTCACTAAATAATAAATTGCACAAGTATTCTCTTTTTGCAGTTGTTAATGTCTCACAAGTTGAGATCTTTTTAAAATTCCAGCCTTCAGTGTATGTTTCTACCAAAATAGTGCTAAAAGATGTTACATTGGGTTGATGTCTTCACCTTCCCCATCACCCTCCATATCACCATAAAGATTTAACCAAAAATCTGGAAGGATTTTTAACCTAACTTTACTGTCTGAATTTAACGGCAGACAACATAACATCGACATTATCTTATTCGTTCACCATTTTTGTTTTGCAAAAAAATGCTAAATTTTCTCATTAAAAAGCAAATGGAATATTTAGTCTTGCACCCAGCAACAGTTTAATCGGAACTGAAGCAGTTTATTGGTCCCCTCTTGCCTGTTTGCCATTCTATTAATTCTTGAGTACAGGCAATCTTCGGAATGAGAAAAAGTTCAACTCCCGACACCTTTCGCAAGTCGACGTGGATACAAGTCCGAACACAATGCAGGACAAAAAGTTCGGAAGTACAGGAATTGTTCGTATGCCGTATATTTGAAATTACACCCTTGTGTTAGTAAATACGAGTGTTTGTAAAATCGGATCTACATAAATAGGGGACCCCGATAGTTCTGTACCTTGCTTGACTCCTCGAACTGACTTAGTTCAATAGTCTTTAATACCCCTTGTCCAACAAAAGAAAACTATTAATTTCAATTTGTAAAATTTATCAACCTTTTGTGGAAAAGATCAGATATTCAGGACGTTTTATATGACAAAATGCTTCCTGACAGCGACTTGCACAGAATACGTCTATGGTTGTTTCTTCTTGTTCTGGACATTCCTAACAAAGAAACTCTCTCTATTTATGCTCCCAATTTGTTGCTTTTGTATTCTGTACTCACCCCAAATGTTGAACACAAACCTAGTTATGCAGCAGTTGGTGCTTTGAGTAAGCCATTAGAAGACAAAATTAATTGAAAAGGTGCAGCATTAAATCACTGGAATGTTGCAGGTGGTAAGGAGTTATATTAGAAAGCTGAGCGTTGGACAGTTTCACCAGACTGTCCAAGATTAAAGGCTGCGCTGAGCTACCTTCAAGAATAAATTAGAATTCCTACAGTTTGGAAACGGGCTCTTCGGCCCAACAAGTCCATAGCGACCCTCCGAAGATTAAATCACCCAGACTCATTCCCCTACCCTATATTTACCGCTGATTAATGCACCTAAGCCTACACATCCCTGAAGATTATGAGCAATTTAGCATAGCCAATTCACCTAACCTGCACATCTTTACATTACGGGAGGAAACCCACGCACACATAGGGAGAATGTGAAAATTCCACACAGTCGTCCAAAACTGGGATTAAACCCAGGTTCCTGGCGCTGTGAGGCAGCAGTGCTAACCACTAAACCACGTTAGCTAAATAACGAAACAAGGTGTGAGGGCATCTTTAAGTTAATTATGAAGAAAAATTAAAAGGTTAGAAAAAAAGTCTTCACTCAGATGACTCAAATGTAAAAACTTTTGGCACAGCAGCTGGTGAAGATAAGACCATTAATGCTTTTCTTTTTAAAAAAAATTATGGGCGACAAGGTGGCACAGTGATTAGCACTGCTGCCTCACCGCGCTAGAGATCCGGTTTCAATTCCCGCCTCAGGCGACTGACTTTGTGGAGTTTGCACATTCTCCCCGTGTCTCCCACGGTTCCACAAATGTGCAGGTTAGGTGAATTGGCCATGCTAAATCGCCCGCAGTGTTAGGTGTAGGGAAGTGGGAATGGGTCTGGATGGGTTGCGCTTCGGCGGGTCGGTGTGGACTTGTTGGGCCGAAGGGCCTGATTCCACACTGTAAGTAATCTAGTCAAGTCCTAATTGCGAGGAAAAAATAGACGAAATGCCGTATGCGTGGGCATTTTGAAGAAAAAAGTTGCACTGATTTGATAAGCAGTGATCTATTTCTGAAGATATTCAGATTATTCCTTCTAAAATGGACAATCTCAAGCAAAAATTAAGTTTTTTGACATATTGGAATAATGTTTGTGAAATTGTGGGCATTACTTGGATGGGTTACTCTTCCGAGGGTAAGTGTGGACTTGTTGGGCTGAAGGGCCTGTTTCCAGACTGTAGGAATCTAATTTTTAAGAATAACCACATTTCTGTAGTCTGGAATCACATGAAAACAAGGCCAAGTGAGGATGACACATTTTATTCCCAGGAGCACGTGAGTGAACTGCATGAGTTTTTCCAACATTGGATTATAATATCATGGCACAATTTCTGAGATTGCCTTTCAATTGTAAACATTCTGCATAGGTTAAATTTAAATTTAATCAGAATTCATGATGGAATTTGAACTCCTGTTCCCACAGCATTGGTCTAGATGTCTGGATATTTGGCCTAGAGACATTACACTACACAACATCGGCGCAATATCGGCGGGGGGGGGGAGGTGCGAAGGGTCTGTACTGCGCTGTAATGTTCTATAGACCACCACATGAACTAAAGGATGCATTAAGGACCAGTTGGTTACTCACAGATTTTAGGATAAGTAGACGTCAGTTCTAAAGAGGGGTCACTGGACCCGAAATGTTGCCTCTGCTTTCTCTCCATAGATGCTGCCAGACCTACAAAGTTTCTCCAATGTCTATTTTTGTTTCAGATTTCCAACATTAACAGTTTGTTTTTACTAGTTTTGTTTGTGTGGTTGATTTATTTCCCATATTTTATTGAACTCACATGGGATAAATCAAGAAACACTATTATTGCAGTTTGGGAAAGGGTTAACAGAATTATTTTAATCTATTGTTACTCATATGGCTGCCTTTAACTTTTAGATAGGCGAAAATGAGGTCTGCAGATTAGTGTGGTGCTGGAAAACCACAGCAAGTCAGGCAGCATCCGAGGAGCAGGAAAATCGATGTTTCGAGCAGTAACGAAACGTCTATTTTCCTGCTCCCCAGATGCTGCCTGACCCGCCGTGGTTTTCCTGCACCACTCTAATCTTGACTTTAACTTCTAGCTGCCAATTATTAAGTTTTGTCTGTAAAGTCTGCGGGATACACTAAGCGACGTTCAAACAAACATTGTCTGATTCAATTTCATGATCAGCTATTTTTGATCCCAATGGTTATTTAATTAAACTGTTTGAATACAAGTTGATGTGGAAATTTTCAAAGAAAATTTCAAAGGCAATTACAGGTCTCGTGGGGAAGGAGGAAAAGCAAGAGTATTATACAAACGAGTAACAGCATTAAATGGAAACCTTTTACCATTTAGAGTCAAATAAAATGACGTGGGGGTGATTTTAATTGACCAATTGGGTAGTAAACTGAAAGCTCCTTGTGAAATTTTGTTTTCACAAACTTCACAATTAAATTTGGGAGGGCGGGCAGGCAGTTGGACCTGTCACCTGTTTACTCCTTCACTTAAGGGGAAAAGGCGGTGTACAAACACACGTGCAACATACAGATTATTGCATATGAAGGAGATCTTAAGTTGTGTTAACGTATTACTTGGCGAAGATAGAGAAGAAATTGTGGAAGCAACGGGTTACCCCACCACCAAAACTCATTCTGATTTTTGAAAAGGTCATGTTTTTAGAAGGTCTATTCGCCCACATAGCAAAGCGTTTCTGAACGTAATAAAGAACTACGCCTAGAAAATCTTTAATAAGAAAAGCCCCCAGAGAAGGGAGTAATAAATTCAATCCCAGCCAGAGAAGGGAGTAATAAATTCAATCCCAAACTTAAACTAAGAAGTCTCGATCTTGATTGTCACCTGAACTCCAAAATGATTTTACAGTTTTGTTTTTCCTTGGTTCAGCATGCTTACTTCGTAGAAAGAATCCGGTGCAGCAATTTCATTGATTTTCCAAAGGGGTTTAACTCGGATAGCCTGGAGAGATGTGGAACGGATTCACTTTTGACAAAACTCCGAAGCTCTTTCCAACAGTTGGGTGATTTCTTACCTCGCGAAGAGGCGGGGTCATTACAGGGCCCGCACCTCGTGCCGCCGTGTCACAAAGAAGGGGGCGGGCTTAGTCCCTCAATCAATCGGAGGAGGCCCAGCCTCCTTACCCTCTCGTCTGGGGGAGAGGGGGGCGGAGCCAGGAGAACAAACTGCCTCCCTCGCGCCCCGCACTTTTCAAGCCTGAGCTCATTCTCCTCCCCTTCTCAGCTGGAGCTCGAGCTCGCTTCGTGCGTTTCACCACCCCCCCCCCCCCCCCCTTCCCGCAAGGCCCAGAGAGGCGGCTCGCGCTCACCGACCCCACCCCAAGGTTCCGATTGGACCAATGCGACGGACTGCTCGCGCCGAGGGCGGGAAGGGGCGCGAGGTTCGGTCGTCCGTTCGGCGCGTGTGCGCGAGCTGGCGAAGCGATCAACGGTCCGCGGCCGTCAGTCAGTGAGGGGGCAAAACCAGAGAGGGTCGGAGGGGGAAGCGGGCAGCAGATGGGCAACTCCGGCATCGAACCCCAAACTACTCGTGAACCATACCCGACCCCTCTTCCCTGCTCGAGGAAAAGCTACTTCCAACTGAGGCGAAACAAATCTGGGGATCCATGGAGGTGAGATAGCAGGGATGGCTTTATTACAGCTTCATTTAAATGTTCCAACCTCGTAAATTTAACACCAGCTTGCCGGGAAAGGGCAACGAATGTGGACGCAGTTTCGACTTTGGCATTATTTCTAACAACGTTGTCAAGCCTTCCACTGTAGGGGAGACCAACACAGCCGGCTTTTTTTGGTTGACTCGCGGCGTCGTTATTTTCGAAACCTCCTCGTAAACATTCTTTTTAAATTACAGCGCATTGTGCATTTCCCAGCATTGAGCCTCGGTGTCAGCGCGGGAGGAATTATGAGGGTTTAAATTTAGGCTACGCATGTCGTGGAAATTTTAACGAAAGGTTGTGCATCGAACGGATAAATTCGGGGTAGTTTAAAGCGACGAAACGTTTCGTCTCTTCCTCCCCGCCCACGGGAGGTGTGAGTTACCGATCCTCGACCAACTGGATGCATGATATGGAAGTGGATGGTGGCGGGGGCGACGCCTTTCAGTTTAGCTCTCAATTTACGAGGAAGGAGAATAGAAATTCTTTTTGAGAAACCAACGTGTTTTGTGTTTTTTTTCCCCCTGCTGTAAGGAGCCACCCAGTGCTCACCCTCGGGAGTCTATCGCTTCCAGCCCTTCAAGCTGAGCATGCGCAGAGAGGGGACAAACTGCTGCTTTAACCTTTTGAACTCGCTCGAGGGTCACGTGTTTATGGAGCAGTCACGTGGGACTGAAAACGTGATTTTTGTTTCAATCCCAGAGATTGAGGACTGCTGAGATTTTCCCAGTGCTTTTCTTTCTTGTAAATTTCAGGCCTTTCGTGTCGGAAGTATTTTGTTTCTTCTCGATCTGCTTCGATTTATCGTGGTTTTTCTTTGTCAAGATGCTATGTTAATAAACAACCCTACGTGTTGTCTTGAAGTACATTGTTTTTAATCGATCCTCTGGTGTCGCCTGCAAGGCAGGTGAAGATTGAAATTGAACTTTATGGCTCCTCCTCCCCGCCCACGGGAGGTGTGAGTTACCGATCCTCGACGAACTGGATGCATGTTATGGAAGTGGATGGCGGCGGGGGCGCCTCTGGTGTCGCCTGCAAGGCAGGTGAAGATTGAAATTGAACTTTATGGCTCAGGTTTAGCGACGACACCACCACCGCAAGGCCGCTATACTAGTCAATATAATTTTCTTGCTTGCTGAAATACATACCTTTTGCTGAAAAGGTACATTGAAGGCATCTTTCAGGACTTCATCCTTATCTGGCTGCACCTATTTTGGGCGGCACAGGAAAGACTTGGCTGGCTGTTTAACTAGTGTCTGGAGTGTGGTCCTTCAGCACAAAAGTGTGTATGATAGAGGGACTGGAGATAATTTGTGCTATGCTACTACGGAGTTCTGGAGTTGTTGGCCTCTGACCAGAAGCTTTTGAAGGCTTGGAAATCCTTATGAGATCTTGGCACCACTGCCAGACCTCAAGTAAAACTAAGTCTTTTCCTCCTTGACACCCACAATATCAAAATGCAAACTAAACTTAACGCTATATACTTATGTCCATTAGAACCTAAATTTCTAAATAACACACTATCCTTACTCAGTTCTCACAACCCAGGCTTTAAAGTGCTAATCAGCATTTTATTGGAGAAAATGAGCTGCAGTGGTAACAAATGATCATGTTGTTCCATTTTGTTCATTTGCATACCTTATATACCACTCCCTATCATCCTATTAATAAAATGTCTTGATCTCTGAGGCTGTCGACCTGCTAGCTGGGCTGGTAAGTTTGTTTGAAGTTGTTTTATTATCAGAAGTGTTGGTGTCTGTCCTGGTTAACTGAGGTGGGTGGATTTGTTTTTTAGTGCTTGGAATATGGGGTCTGGGTTGAGTGCCAGGGTTTGAGGAACTCCTGTTGTCCTAGTTGAATTGGTGTCCTTTTTCCTTGTGTATGAACACAAATGATAGTTGATCATGTCTCTTAGTTGGTGTTTCTGTACCCTGATGGCTAGTTTTAGACTGGATTCCCTAGAGTGTTAAAATAGGCCCTTAGGCCCAACAAGTCTACACCGATCCTCTGAAGAGTAACCCACCCAAACCCACTTCCCTCTGACTAATGCACCGAGCACTATGGGCAATTTAGCATTGCCAATTCACCTGACCTGCACATCTTTGGACTGTGGGAGGAAACCGGAGGACCCAGAGGAAACCCCCGCAGACACAGGAAGAATGTGCAAACTCCACATAGACAGTCACCCAAGACTGGAATTGAACCTGAGGCCCTGGTGCTGTGAGGTAGCAGTGCTAACCACTGAGCCACCGTTAGGGCCAATCATAACCATATGTAATATTTGTGGAGTCTTTACATGGTATTATGTATATAGCATTGGTTCTGTTAGTTGTGGGTATGGGATCCTTTATACTCGTCAGCAGCTGTCATAGTGTAGTTGGTTTGTGGGCTACCATGACAATTTAGGGGTTGGAGTAGTTTGGTCGTTTCCAATATGTCCTCGATGTGTAGTAGGGTGACCCATGTATCCTAACATGTGCCTTCCTGTTCTGTAGGTACTGGCAGACTGTGTTTTTTGGGTACCATTGTTTTAGAAGACGCCGTGTAGGTGTCCTTTGGCTTTGTGCAGGTCCAGGGTGCTGCAGTGTGTTACTCTTCACTTGTGCAGTGTTTTGATGCAGCTCCGTTTATGGATGTTGAGATGGTTACTGTTGTCATTGAGTACTTGATCTGTATGGGTGTCCTTCTCGTATATGCTCGACTGGAGCTCACCATTGACCTTGCGTGTGACTAGTATTCCAGGAAGGGAAGTGGATTATTGTTCTCTTCCTTTGGTGAATTTTATGCTGATGAAGGTGTTGTTTGAGTTGACGGGTTTCTTCCAGTTGAGCACATTTGATAGTGGCAAAAGTGTCATCCACATGGTGAATCCAAAGTGTAGGCTGGATAGTGAGAAGAACATTGCAGCTTCTGCTGTTAATTTTTATTGGTGATCCTATGTGTATTGTGTTGATTTGTCTGTACAGAATCTCAAGGTCCCGTAAAGACGTTATCCGTCACCGAAACCAAATACTCCCCACCCATCTCGTTCGGATAATCGAGATTGTTCTGTATACCTGGCCGTTGAAAATGAAGTGAGTCGTAAGGCACAGATCCAATAGTGTGCTGTCTTTGGTGTTGTTGCGTGTCTGCATCACTGCTTCGTCTAGTAGCAAGGCTAGTATTTTCCTAGCTTGGGAAATGTCTATGGAGGTAAATAGTGCAGTCATGTCGAAAGAGATCATAATCTTATCCTCCTCTATTCTGGTGTCCTTGATGAGGAATTCTTGGGCAGAGTGGATGGAATGGGTTGAACTGTTTACTGCGTGTTTCAGTCTCCGTTGCAGTTTTTTTTTGCCAGCTTGTATGTCGGTGTGCCTGGAAGTGAAACTATGGGTCTGAGTGGGACTTCTGGTTTGTGAGCCTTGGGGAAGCCATAGAAGCAGGATGTAAGGGAGCTGTAATGCAAAGACTAGAACGGCCAGCTCTTCCCATGATCCCGTCTAAACTTTGGATCCGCTATGTGGATAGTACCTTTTGTCATTACCAAATGCGCTTATCTGGAAGAAACCCATCAACTCATAAACAACATCCTCACCAGCATAAAATTCACCAAGGAAGAAGAGAATAACAACCCACTTCCATTACATCCAGGAAAGGTTGAACGCAAGACCAGCATATACAGGAAGGCCACCCATACAAATCAAGTATTTGACTACAACAGCAACCATCCCAACACCCACAAACTCAACTGCAGCAGAACATTGCTCAAGCGTGCTGTAACACCTTTTTCCGTCCTGGAGCTGCGCACAGTCAACAAAGAACACGTGTACAGCATCTTCAAAAACTATGATTACCCAAAAAGGATAGTCCTAGCGAGTTTTGAGAAGATTCAGCTCAGTGAGCAAACCTACATCCATCCAAGGATAGTCCACCAGTGCCTACACCACAGGCCACAGCCAGAAGATACAACACTTATGGATACATGGGTCTCCCTGCCACACATCAAGGGCATATTGGAAATGACCACCAAACTACGCTGACCCCTAGGTATCATGGCAAAAGGATCCCATACCCACAACTAACAGAACTAACATTATATACAAAATATACCATGTAAAGACTGCCACAAATACTACATAGGGCAAACCAGAAGAAAACTAGCCATTAGGGTATATAAACACCAACTAGCCACCAATAAACATGTTCAACTACCACTCGTGTCCATATACGTGGACAATGTATCTGTCCTAGAAAAAGCCAAACAAAGATATACATGGACATTTCTGGAGGCCTGGCACTCAACCCAGGACTCCATTAACAAACATGTAGAGTTCGACCCCGTGTACTAACTACTAAGAAAACCGGAAATCATACCACCCACCTAGCTAAGTGGGACAGAACACCAATGCTTCAGTGGAGGCGGACTGATGATGTTAACTAGTATGGTGATGCAACGTCTGTAAACAAACAACAGTTCAGCGAGCAAGTCAACAACCTCATCCGCAACCTGAGTGACAAATCTTCTCAAGAACTTCATCTTGGTCTGTGTTATCTGAGCTTTTCAGATACTGAGCTTATCATTGTCACATTGTAGTAATGCTACATTACGTACAGACCTGTCCTGATGGGATTTTGATTATACTGTCAACAAGGAGAATGTTTAAGCTGTATTTATTCCTTTAATTACTGCAGGGGAATATCTCCATAGAACACAGCTCCTAGTGTCAAATTTTGCCAATGTTAAGCATTGTTATTGGCAACTAATTTTTTTGTAAAAACTGCTTTTCTTTGCACAGGAATTTTTTCATAAAGAGCAATAGTAGTCCTCAACCATCTCAACATTGAAGCTGTGGAGTTTGCACCTAACACTGGCAATGACCAGAATTACTAAGGTAATAAGTGGTCACTCCACATCGATTCCCAGTCATTCTGAACAGTTTAGGGACAGCAATGCATTAAATTTTGGACACAGTGGTCATAATAGATTTGAGCAACATTGTTACTGACCTGCATCTCATTTCATACTTTTAACTACTTTCAGTTTGTTTTGCTCAATGTGCTGATTTCTATGGTATCTCTGAGGAATTGATGCTTAAAAAATTTCAACGTCTTTATAGGAACTCATTCTAAGTATTACTACTATACCTATTTCACAGTTGTCGAACAAACTTTGGTGTTAGTTCAAACTTCAGAAGTTGTCAAAATCAACTCGTCTTTCCTCGAGGAAGAGGAGACTGACAATGAATTTGAAGAATTAACAAAGCAGCTGTTGATCAGACAGTAAGGTTAGTTAACTAGGGTTCCTCCAGGATGAGGCATCTGCACAGGGTCTTATAAGGATTCCAAGTTTAATTTTTTTTTAGAATTTGTTCTACTTTCTCCCTGCTTCTTGAGAAATCTGAACAGACATTCATAAGCAGCAATTTAATTACATTTATCCATTTTGATCATGCTTCAGTTGATTTTCTGTTACATCTCAAACGTAAGAGTTCAGTAACTATTGTTAAGATGCTACATTACTAGCGTAAGACAGCAGCAAATGATGTCAAACTGAAAATAAACAATTGATTTATGGAATACCACGGCTTTTTTTCTGAGTGGACTTTATAAATAGAGAGCATTTCAAGATTTGTTTTCATAAAAAATCTCTTCTGTTGATCTAAAATCTTGTTTTAACTTCTAAACTGCAGTAACTCCTAAATGATCAATTTTCACATGTATTGTCATCTGCAACTCTAAGTAGCTGCCAAATTTTCAAGAGCGTTAGCACAGATTATTCCACTTGAAAATTGAGTTTTTGTGAAAAAATGGAGGAGCTGCTTGAGGGTCACAAATTTTATTGATACATTACTTTGATTTCACATGGTATTTTGCTGATGAACTGTGTACTGATATGCCTAGTTATAATACAAAACTTTCTCATGTCCATTGAGGGCTTGTAGTTTCATCAGTGATGTTTTGTTCCTGAAGGAAGCACAACAGGATTGATCCTTAATTCAGAAATAACACCATCAAAGAATATATGTATTTTAGTAGCAGTGTCAGCTCTATATGTTTAAGTTCCACATCTGGTACTAGAAATGATAACTAGTGAGCCCAGATACATGGTCTTACCTGGTCTGCAGAATTCAAACGAGTGTACCTAGCTTATAGAAGAAATGGCTTTACTGTGATTTTCAATTTCCAGGAGTTTGCTTCCTGATTTTGAACTCGGAACCAGTTTTCTAATTAGTAGACACTTTAAGGTAGTAATTAATCAGGTAGTGTGTCCATGTAAGTGATAGATCAAAAAGGACCCAAGATTGCCTTATTCTTACACCAACATTCATCATCTTTACTAGAGGTTCTGAAGGTTCTTTAGGGAACAAAATCTAGGCTTCCACACTTAGATATTTCCCCCTGAGCACACAGGCAATAAAATCAGATGAAAGGGTATCTCCATTGCTAACATATCATGTTTTCTATACCCCTTGTTATCAACACTGATGGGTTGTCCATTAAATATTATACAACCTAGGCAAATATATCACCTGCTATATTAGGGTAATACTCATAATTTTTTTTAATATCAGAATGCATTGACAATGTCGATATTGACCCAGGTGAGTTTTTTTTGAGTGGCTAAGCTCAATAAAGATACAATACTTTATTGTAGATTTGTGTTTTATTGTCAGGTTTGGCCAATATATTTTGTAACTTCTGTGTTAGGTTGCTTAAGATATCAACATCAGAGGAAAATGAGTTTTCTAAGTAGCCGCTGCAGTTTAACTGCAGGATTCCTAATATAAAATATTTCACAACTTTTTTTTACATAAATGCTTTGCAGGATATGTCAGGATAGTGGAGATGTAGCAGATTCATTGGGAGTTGGATACATTCATAGCTCTGTTAGATAATCATTTACACAACTTTGGCCCAAAGACTGATATATTTCCAATATTCCTAGCTTACAAATAATCAAAACATGAGGACCCAGGACAGAAAGAAGTAAAATGCTGGCCTGAGGCAGTGGAAGATCTTCTGTGAGATTTTTTGGTGTACTGGTCCACATTCATGAATTCGGCTGCCACTCTAGACGAGAATGCCACCATCGTCGTGGACTTAATTAGCAAGTGTATAGAGGACTGTTTACCAAAGAAGACAATCAGTATGTTCCCCCACCAGAAATGTTGGATGAACTGGGAGATCTATTGCCTGTGGAATACCAGTCCTGTGGCGTTCAAGTCAAACAACATGGACCTTTACAGGGAATCCATATATGTCCTCTGCAAGGCCATTAGAGATGCCAAAAGGCAATGCTGGACTAAGTTAGAGACCCAAACTAACCAAATGGGCACCCAGTGTCTCTGGCAAGGCCTATATGACCTAACGGGCTACAAAATGAAGTAGAACAGAATAGGTGACAAAAAAGCATCCTTCTCTGATGTGCTCAATGCCTTTTAGGCTCAGTTCGAGCAAATAGTCAGTGAAACGGTGTCACCTGCCCCAACAGCCCGGGTGTAACTGTTCCCTTAGTCAGCACTGCAAATGTCAGATGACCTCCTTGAGAACTAACATGTGGAAAACTAATGGGCCAGATGGAGTCCCTGGTTGTGCACTCAGATCCTGTGCAGACCAAATGCTGGGAGTATTCGTTGACATCTTTAACCTCTCCTTGCTACAATCTGAAGTCGCCACCTACTTCAAGACGATCATCATCATCCCAGTATGAAATAAAACACATGCAGTGTTTTTCAATGAGTACTGCCCAGAGGATCTAACCTCCATAATAATGAAGTGCTTTGAGAAGTTAGTTATGGCTCCTATCAACTCTAGCCTCCCAGTCTGCCTCGCTGCATTGTAATTTGCCTACCAACACAACGGGTCAACAACAGATTCCACTTCCCTAGCCCTACACCCTCCCTTGAGCATCTGAATCATAAGAATACCTTTGTCAAGCTTCTGCTTATTAACTACAAACCAGCCTTCAGCACTACAATCCCAACTAAACTAGCTTCAAAACTCTGAGACCCAGGCCTCTGCACCATCCTTGCAGCTGGATCATTGACTTCCTGACCCAGCATCTGCAGTCCTCACTTTCTCCTTCCCGACCCACAGACCACAATGAACAAAGATAGGCAACAGCACTCTTTCATGACAACCCCCCGAACACCCAGGTCCCATAAGGATGCATACTCAGCCCCCTACTTTACTCCCTGTACATTCCTGACTATGATCCCATATTTCATCTGAACTGCATCTAAAAAGTTTGCTGATGATAGCAGCATTGTAGGCCAGATATTAAACAATGATGAGACAATGCAGGAATGAGCGAGAATGCTTGCTGACATGGTGCAAAGATAACAGTCTCTCCCTCAATATCAGCAAAACTGAAGAGCTGACCATCGACTTCAAGAAACAAGGGCAATAAAGCCAATTCAATATGTACCAACAGGTTCAAGAACAGCTTCATCCCTGCTATTTATTAGACTTCTGAATGGACTTCTCAAATTTCAAATCTAATGTTGATTTGCTTTTTGTGTACCTTCTTTGTAGCCATAACTTTGTATTCCTTGCTCTGGTCAGTCACTCTGAGCTTTGTGTCTTTGTATGCAGTACAGCAGATCATAATATACAAACAGAACTTTTGATCGTACTTAAGTACATGTGACAATAAATCAAATCAAAAATCAGTTTGCTGAGTGAGTTGATGTTGAATTTTATGTATGCGAACATCATCATAATGAGCTGCAGTTATTCCAGCGAACGTCATAGGCTTGGAAGCTGCTCTTGAAGGACACTTCACAAGTTGTTGCAATGCATGCTCTGGATGGTACATCATATTCAGTGTACCAGCAATAGGGAAGTGAATGTTGAACATGGTTGTTGGGTGTCGAGCCAAGTAGACTGCTTGGTGCTGGATGACGTTGAACTTTGAAACTTCGAGCTGAACTCATTCAGACCTTTAGAGAGGTATTCTATCATATGCTTTGTCTATTGTGGCAAAGCTCTGAGAAGTGAAAAGGTGGCTTACTTCTCATCGAATCGTCAGCTTCTTACCTTCCTTTGTAGCCACAGTATATAACAACTAGATTCTGTTCACTCAAAACGTTTGGAATGTTGATTTATAAAAGATCTATAACCTATTACTGTAAATGCTTATCTTTATTTGAATTATTATTGTAAGTGCTCCCTTTTGAAAGATAGCTGAAGCAATCTACATTCCATTGTCTACAGTTATAACGCTTGGTACAATAAATTAAAATCAGGCTCATTTCCCAGATATAATGGAGAGTGGGGAAATCTTGCTATTCCCAGACAAGTATCCAATTCTTCAGAGATCATCTTCCCTTTGCCTTGTGTCAGTAGAATACAGAGTTGTTTAGTGTGCATAGTTGCTGTTTAATTGTTCATGCATAGCGATGTTGCCTCAGAGGCCTGATCAAAAATAATGGAGATCAAGACAATGGGCTAAATAGCCTCTTCACCTAACGATCCTGCGACGACGAGAGTATATTAGGAGTATTTAAATTAATTGGGTTTTGAAAGTGATAATTATTTAAACTAAAAAAATTGTGGTTGCTGGAAATTAATGAAAATACAACATGCTGAAAATAGCTAACAGGTCAAGCATTATATTTACAAGTTGTTTTTATTGATGTGCAGTATTAACTCAGATTCTCTGTCATAGGTGCTCTCTGGGCGCCACTGACACGCCTTTTATATTCAAAATGTCCATGTTAATATGATTTTAATATTATTGATTTCTAAACATTTGTACCTCTTATTGTGAGCTCCAGTCTGGATTGCGTTACATTGTTGCTGCAGTGCTAAACTAAATACAGCAACTTAGTGGTTTTCTATTTTAAAGAATTTAGTTTTCTGTCTTGATTAGTGGCTCTATACTGCACCAAGTCTCAAATTGAAAGTATCGTTGGTTAAAATCTGACAGTTCAAATTTTTAGTCTCATACGATGAAGTTTATAATGCGCATGTTCCAGGTGGATAGAAAGGGATAGTCCAAGCAATGAATGTCACTCCTAGCCCTGTTCAGCTTCTCAATGAAGTAAATTGTCAGCAAGTGACCTAGAAGGAAAATCACGGTAATGGGGGACAGCCATATCTTGTAAAACATAATAATTCACTTATTACTGAACATGTAAGGAAACAGTGTTAGACCTGAAAGTAGGAAATTATACCTTGCTAATTGTACATGACCCAAACATTTTTTTATTTTTTTGACTTAGGTTTTCAATAGATTTTTCACTCTAATTAAAAACAACTGCTAATTTTAAAAATAATATCAAGGGCAAAAGGGCATATTGGCTTTCTTTCATTTTTCAGCCTAAAACTATTCTGAAAAGTGCGAATCGTTACTACAATGGTATTGATGCTAACAGCAGAGTGACAGATGTATTCAGTGATGCATTGGTCAACTGCAATTCATTCTTCAGTCCTTATAAAGCACAGGTAAGAATAGCATGTTATTTTCTAAACTTCAGTTGAAATGCAAATAAAATGTATCTTTTGTAAAAACAGCATTTAAAATTGTACAGTTTTACACGCTGGAATTCAAATGGAGATGGTGGATCGAACCTTCCTGTAATGGTAATAGCAAGTCCATGACTGCATACATACACTGACTAGTAAGCTTAGAAGAGGAGATAATGTGGATCCCCAGAAATTGCCGGTTGATGCCCCTTACTCTTCCCATTATTCTTAAGAATTTTCTGGAATTGCACATGAATTGCTCAGTAAACACACTATATGAATGTAAAATTCATTAGCAGCATAAGTAGCACTCAAAAAGATTCTGGGTAATCCAAGATGGAAGATGGGAAAGTATTGTAGCTGTAAGAGCTGCTCCTTTTGAGGTAGTGAAGGTATTGGAGCTGATTTTCTCAAATTCCAGGAGCAAAATTACTATTGTATAAGTGTTGCATTATCTTGGAACTTTTGGGGAATAAAATCAAAATAATGGCACATTAAAAAGTAGGAAGAGAGACAAAGACAGGGACCGCATGTCAGTGAGAGAAAGAGAGACACTGCTGTTTGACGCAGCAGTGACTGCACAGCTACTGCCTTTGCTGTTTGAGTTCAAGTATTTCTGGACATCGGAGTGAAAAATTAACAAACAGCAAAATTCACAGCTGACCTTGGAAGAACCTGTGTAGGAGAGTTCACAGCATGGGAGCAGATAAGTGCCTGGTTTTTAAGTGTAACCATGCTTTTTTCTGTAAATCTGCAATAGTGAGTAGAGTGGGTTCTTTTTGATCATATGTTTTATTGAGATCTGTCTCTAGATTAAAATTTGAAACATAAACATGAATACTACATTAGTCTGGAGCAGTATATTTTCGAGCAGTTAGAAGGTGCTATTTTCGGAGTCTGGATTAAGGTACAAAGATGGCCTTTAGTAGAGTGATGTGCCGTTCCTGTCGGATGCGGGAGATTAGGGAGAGTTTCTGTGTTACTGATGATTATATCTGCAGTAAGCGTGTTTGGTTGAGAATCCTATCAGATTGCATGGATCAGCAGCAGTTAGAAGTAGTGAGGAATTTACAGGAACTAGGAGGTGTAATGGGTGGCAGTTATAGGAAGAGAGAAAAACTGTAGATACAGTCCGGTAAATGGGTTACCCCCTGGAAAGGAAGGGGAGAGAGGCAGGTATTGCAGGAGTCTCCTGTGGCAATCCCCATCTCAAACAAGTATGCTGTTTTGGAAAATGTAGTGGGTGATGGACTCTCAGGGGAATGTAGCATGAACAGCCAAGTGTGTAGTACTGCGATTGGCTCTAATGTAGCGAGGGATATGTCAGAATCCAAGCGATCGATTGTGATAGGGGACACTCTAGTCAGAGGTCCAGACAGATGTTTCTGCAGCCGTCAGCAAGAAATCAGAATGATGTGTTGCCTCCCTAGTGCCTGGATCAAGGGTATCTCAAAGAGACTGTACAATATTCTCAAAGGGGAGAGGGACTAGCAGGAGTCATTGTACGCAATGGAACCAGCACCATGGGAAGGGAAAAGGATGAGATTCTAAACAGAGAATATAGACGTTAGGCAAGAATTTCAAAAGGAGGTGCTTGATGGTTATCTGGATTACACCTGGTGCCACAAGATTGTGAGGGTAGAAATAGGAGGATACAGCATATGAATGTGTGGCTGAGGAGCAGCTGCAGGGGAGAAGGATTCACATTTTTGCATCATTGGAATCTCATCTGGGATAGAAGTGACCTGTACAAGAAGGATGGATTGTACTTGAATTGGAAGGGGACTAATATACCTGATTCCCATCGGACATGGTTAGCAAGGTTGGGTCTCATGGAATACAGGGAGAGCCAGCCATTTGGTTATAGAACTGGCTTGAAAGTAGAAGATCAAGGGTGGTGGTAGAGGATTGCTTTTCAGACTGGAGGTCTGTGACCAGTAGTGTGCCACAAGGTTTGATGCTGGGTCCACTGCTTTTTCATAAATGATGAAATAATTTGGATGTGAACATAAGTATAGTTAATAATTTGCAGATGACACCAAAAGTAAAGGTGTAGTGGACAGCAAATCAAGTTACCTCAGAGTACAAAGGGGTTTTGATCAGATGGGCCAGTAGGCCGAGGAGTGGCAGATGGAGTTTAATTTAGTTAAGTGTAAGGTGCAGCATTTTGGAAAGACAAATCAGGGCAGGACTTGTACACTTAATGGTAAAGTCCTGCCCTGAGCAAAGAGACCTTTGAGTGCAGGTTCATTGTTCCTTGAAAGTGGAGTCGCAGGTAGATAGGATAGTGAAGAAGGTGTTTTGTATGCTTTCCTTTATTGGTCAGGGCATTGAGTTTAGGAGTTGGGAGGTCATATTGTGGTTGTACACGACATTGGTTAAGCTATTTTTGGAATATAGTGTGCAGTTCTGGTCTCCCTCCTATCGGAAGGATGTTGTCAAATTTGAAAGGATTCAGAAAAGATTTACAAGGATGTTGCCAGGGTTGGAGGATTTGAGCTATAGGGAGAGGCTGAATAGGCTGGGGCTGTTTTCCCTGAAGTGTCAGAGGCTGAGGTGCAACCTTTTATAGAGGATTATAAAATCATGAGGGACATGGATAGAGTAAATAGACAAAGTCTTTTTTTCCCTGGGGTGGGGGAAGTCCAGAACTAGAGAGCATAGGCTTAAGGTGAGATTTAAAGGACCTAAGGGACAACTATTTCACGCAGAGAGTGGTACGTTTATGAAATGAGTTGCCAGAGGTACTGGTTGGTAGAATTACAATATTTAAAAGGCATCTGTTTGGGTATATGAATAGGGACGGTTTTGAGGGATATGGTGCAAATGCTGGCAAATGGGACTAGATTAATTTAGGATATCTGGCTGACATGGACGAGTTGGACCAATGGTCTGTTTCTGTACTGTACATCTGTGACTAATTGTGTGACATGAGTTGAAGGCAAATTTCTCCTTTTATGCAACAAGTAAATTGTTCCTGGAAATTTATTTGTTTTTTCCTATCTTTTAATATCGTCTTTCTTGATACCACCCTGAATATCTCTTGCACCTGATATGACCTAATTTTAACTCCTCCATTGTTTTCTCAATACATAAATTCCACTGACTGAAGAAGTTTACTGTTGACCTGCCATTTACTGTTGACCTGCCATTTACTAAGGTTTCAGTTATACTTCCACATACCATTTCACTTCCTAAATGTTCATGTTATCAGTGATCAGTAAAATAGATTCTATTTGCAGCTGCTGCTAAATCTGGAAAATAAACTGTCACTGTTTCCTGAGGAATTCCATCGCTCCAGTTTTATTCAGTGAATAAAGCAATGGCTTTTAGAATCTCTTTACAATTTGCAGTTAAATTTGTGAAAACAGTCATCTAGCAGACTTGCATTGACCAGTGTAAGAATGGCAAATTTCGAACAATCATAACAGTTTATGCCGCAGAACAAAGGGATGCAGATTGTTTGCTAAGTCGACTCTAAGTATGGTATTGCTATGGAGAAAACAGGGAAACTATAATTTTCTCCCAGTTTGGCGTAGTTAAAATGTATGAAGCTTGAACATAGAATCCCCACAGTGTGGAAACAAGCCATTCGGCCCATCAAATCTACACCATCACTCTGAAGAGTAGACCACCCAGATCACCTTTCCCCCCCCCCCCCCCCCCCCCCCCGCTGCCCACTTTTCTCATAGCTAATTTACCTAACAAGCACATCCCTGGACACTATGGGCAATTTAGCATGGCCAATCCACCTAACCTGCACATCTTTGGACTTTTGTTGCAGTGTTTGCAGAGAACAGTTCCCTGCATATGAAGGCATGTTGCTTTTAGCAAGTGTAAGTAAGCTATACTATGAGTTTAATTGTCTTAAATTATTTGTTAGTGTAGTTATTAGTGCAGTGAGGATTATTCAACATGTCTATTTGTGGAATCACATCTAATCATAAATATATTGTTTTGGATTTTACAAGCCCTACCTGGTTTAATATAAGTCACATTTAGCCTATTGTAAGCAATTTAAAGGAACATGATCTTTCATTTGCTCAACCAATTGCTGGGACATGCAGCCTACATTCCTGGTAGTTACCTGGCACTAAAACTCATAAGTGACATTATTCAGTTGTGTGCTTAACAAAATAGTTTCTTGGATTGCTGCAGTATGCTGTTAGTGGTAAGTCCTACATTTGTGTGCAATAATATCTGCATAGAAGCAAAGTGAAATGGCTTTTTTTATTGTTGATTAAATTTCAAGATAATTTGCCCTCCCAGGATAATTTTGAATTAAACCAGGTGCTTTTCCGGTCTGAGCAGCTATGTCTGGCCCACAATACTGATCGGATTAGCCATTATCCCACAAGATAATTTTGCACAAATCTCTCCTGCCGTATTTTGAAGATTCCTGATGAGACCAACCTTTAAAGTATGTTTCCCAGTTTATATATATTGATTGGTGAAACATATTGATTACACATTATTGAACCCATTAACAAATTTCCCAACTAGCGGAAAATGAAGAACAGCCAAATGTTTCTATCTCAAAAGTGAAATTATGAGGTGATATAGAGTGCACGTAAGAAAGGCAGTACGTTAATTATGGGTGACTTTAATCTTAATGTAGATGGGTCCATCAAATTAGCCATGAGGAATAATGCGTAATATATCTGGAAAACATTTGTAGAGCAATATGTTATGGATCCAATGTGGGATCAGACTTTTTTGGATCTAGTTATGTGCATTTATATGAGTTTGATAAACTTTCAGTGTAATACATCCCTTAGAAAAGAGTGACCATATATTCTACTAGAGCTAGGATTTAGTATTCAGATTGAGAATGCAAAACCTGAGTCAGAAACAACTGCGCTGAGCTTAAATAAGAGTAATTAGAAAGTAATGAGGGCAGAGTTAAGTGGACTGGGAAAGGGATTAAAGAACTAGTACCAAGACTCTAGGATATTAAAGGTTAGTGACAGAGATAGTGAAAGTATTGGTAATAATCTTCCAAGAATCCTCAGATTTTGAAAAGGTTCTGGAGAATTGGAAGACTGCCAATAGAACACCTTTGCTCAAAGGGGAGGAGGCAAAAGAACAAGCAACTCTAAGTCATATAACTTACCACTTGTCACTGGGAACGTTACAGTCCGTTACAAAGCATATAAGACAGACCATTTGGAATTCTATAAAATCAAGCAGAATCAGCTTGGCTTCATAAAAAGGCCCCAGAGGTATTTCATAGCAACTGTGAACAGGTTAATTAGAACAGAAAACAAAGAACAGTTTATCTCAAGCTGGGGCTATAAGTAGTGGCTGTACTTTGGTGTTCAATAATAAACTATGTTCCTTTTTAGTTGAGCTTCCTGAATAAGTCGATTTATATGCAAGTCTGAACACAATGCAGGTTAATATAAAGCAGCTATTTGTAAGGTATAGGACAGGTTCATGTATCGGGTCTTTAAAATTACCCATGTATGGGATTGCATTCATAAGTCAGACATTCATAAATTGGCAACCTCCTGTTTACTATTTAAGGAATGTTTGCAGATTCAAAGATAGTGGTGATATCTGCATATCCTAAATATATGAACATATGAAATAGGAGTAGAAGTAGACCATTTCAGTTCCTGAAGCTTACTCTCATTCAGTAAGATCAGGCTGATCTGTTTGTTTCAGATTCCACCTTTGCATCTAGTCTGATAACTCTGTCTAATAGGAATCTATGTACTTCGGTCTTAAAAATATTCAATGACTCTGCCTCTACTGCCTAGTGAGCTACTGTTCCATAGTCAAACAGCTTCTAGAGAGAGAACATTTCTCTTTATTTTTATCCTGAAAAGGTGACCCCTAAATTTTAAACTGTACCTCTAATTCTGAACTGGCCCACAATAGGAGACATGCTGTTCAGGACCATTCAGGATCTTGTATGCAAATCATCCAAAACTCTTCTCAACTCAATTGGAAATTAGCCCAACTGTACAGGTCAGAGTGGTGCTGGAAAAGCACAACAGGTCAGGCAGCATCCGAGGAGCAGGAAAATCAACGTTTCAGGCAAAAGCCCTTCATCAGGAAATTCCTGCTGTGCTTTTCCAGCACCATTCTGATCTCAATTTTGGTTTCCAGCATCTGCAGTCTTCACTTTTGCCCAACCTGTACAACCTATCCTGAGAAGATGATTCACTCATTCAAGATAGCAATTTAGTGAACCCCCTCTAATGCATTTGCATCCTTTCTTAAATAAAGAGACCATAACTATACTTGGTATTCGAGATGTGGCCTCACCATTGGCCTATATAACTGTTATTACTTTAATGTTCAATTCTACTTGCAATACAGGAGAGCATCCCATTAACCGTTTTGATTGTGCTATTAGAGTCATAGAGATATACAGCATGGAAACAGACCCTTTGTCCAACCTGTCCATGCCGACCAGATATCCCAACCCAATCTAGTCCCACCTGCCAGCACCCGGCCCATATCCCTCCAAACCCTTCCTATTCATATACCCATCCAAATGCCTCTTAAATATTACAATTGTACCAGCCTCCACCACATCCTCTGGCAGCTCATTCCATACATGTACCACCCTCTGCGTGAAAAAGTTGCCCCTTAGGTCTCTTTTATATCTTTCCCCTCTCACCCTAAACCTATGCCCTCTAGGTCTGGACTCCCCGACCCCGGGGAAAAGACTTTGTCTATTTATCCTATCCATGCCCCTCATAATTTTGTAAACCTCGATAAGGTCACCCCTCAGCCTCCGATGCTCCAGGGAAAACAGCCCCAGCCTGTTAAGCCTCTCCCTATAGCTCAAGTCCTCCAACCCTGGCAACATTCTTATAAATCTTTTCTGGACCCTTTCAAGTTTCACAACATCTTTCCGATAGGAAGGAGACCAGAATTGCACGCAGTATTCCAACAGTGGCCTGACCAATGTCCTGTACAGCTGCAACATGACGTGCCAACCCCTGTACTCAACACTCTGACCAATAAAGGAAAGCATACAAAATGCATTCTTCACTTCCTATCTACCTGCGACTCCGCTTTCAAGGAGCTATGAACCTGCACTCCAAGGTCTCTTTGTTCAGCAACACACCCTTGGACCTTACCATTAAGTGTATAAGCCCTGCTAAGATTTGCTTTCCCAAAATGCAGCACCTTGCATTAATCTGAATTAAACTCCACCTGCCACTTCTCAGCCCATTGGCCCATCAGGACCAGATCCTGTTGTAATCTGAGGTAACCCTCTTCGCTGTCCACTAGATCTCCAATTTTAGTGTCATCTGCAAACTTACTAACTGTACCTCTTATGCTTGCATTCACATCATTTATGTAAATGACAAAAAGTAGAGGACCTAGCACCGATCCTTGTGGCACTCCTTGATTACTAACTTTTGCCTTGTGCACTGGAGCTGTTAACTCCCACTGCACCTTGGAATTCTGCAGTCATTCACCATTTAAGTAATGCTTTTTAAATTTCTTCTTATTTTTCTGCATTATATTCCATCTGCCAGATTTTTTGCTTATTCACTAAGTTCCTTATACAACTTCCTTGATTATCCTTCACAACCTACTTTCCTAACTATCTTTGTGTCATTTACAATTTTAGCTGTCATGCCTTGACTTACATTATCTAAATCATTGTAACTTGTAAAAAAGTTAAGATCCCAGCAGGACTCCACTTGTACATCCTGAAGTATGCATTACTATCTGTTCAATCTAAACCTCCAGAAAATTATCCAATTCTGTTTTGAATAGTAAAGAAACATCGCATTGCTACAGGAAATGGGACGAGGAAAGTTTCTCTCACTCTTCCTGCATAAAGAACAAATGCAAAATGGTTACAGCACAGAATTAGATCATTCTATGAAATTGTAATTTCAAACCTGTCAATTTTTAAAAATGCATTCATAAGATGTAAAAATTGCCAACAGTTATCGGTGTAAATGTTATATTTTATTTTATAATACTATTGTGAAGCCCTTTGGAAGTTTTTTTTTAAGTTGAGCTGCTTTATAAATATACATTGTTGTTTTGTACATCTACTAAAGCTACTCTATCTTGCTGAATGGACACCTTTCCTGATTTGAACCAGAATTGTTTGGAGAATCAAATTGAAACAGTTTTAGAAGGACTAATATTTATAATCTAGAGTATTGCAATTCAAAAGTGTTAAGATTTTTCATCTTGCATTGGATTCTCTGTAGATGCCTCAATATGAAGAAAATATAGATTCACATCCGTCCTATACTGCATCAGTGTCAACCACTGATTCCTCCTTGTTTTACGTTCCTTGGTCAACATCTGGAGATGATTATAAGCAACTCGCTGGGTCTCAAAATCCTAATCGGTATGTGAATGATCTATTTCCAAATTTAATGATATAAAGAAAAATGCAGTGCACAGATATTTTTTGTGTTTTGAGGTCTTATTTAAAACCATCATAGTGTCATAAGTTATCACATGCTGGGGAAGGCCATTATTCCACACAAGGCAGACCGAAGGGTGTGTTTCCATGTTGTACATCTCTATGACTATGACTAATTCATTTAATCTGTAGAGCTTTGGTTATCAAATGAGTTTTTTTGATTTGTTTTACTTGAGATAAATCAACTTATTTTAAAAATAGAATACATTTGTACCTGTAATCATTTTATTATGTTTTGCAAGTGGCTATTTCTGCCTTATTGCCACTAGAATGATCTTCAAATAAGTTATGTGAAACTTATTTTCACACTACTTAGTCAGTGAGATAAACGTTAACATTACAATCAGAATGGAATAGTATAGAAACCTATGAATATTATAAATAGGATCTACAATTATTTTTTCAATACTTGATTAAACTAATACTGCAGTGAATGTCGTGATCATAGAACATATGAATTCATGATCAGGGTATGAAAACTCATTCACAAAACTGGGGTGGAAGTTAAGAATTTTTGTAATAATTTTGCAAAATCTCCCTTCAGCTTGAACCTTTTGTAAGAGCTACTGAATCAGAAGCACATAACTGTTCCAAACTAAAAAGGAAAAGCTAGACAAATTGTCATGTAGGAAGCTGGAAGAACATAACAAACCAGGCAGCATCAGGAGGTGGAGAAGTCAACATTTGGGGTATAACCCTGTGTCAGGACTTGGAGCATTTGCAGGTTTTTTGCCTCTAGACAAATCGTCATAGCAGTATACACCTTTTATATGAGAGTAAACGTGAAGCTTACAGGATTGGAATGGTGAGTATACTGGTTAGTAGACAGGAAACAAAAACTAGGAATAAACAGGTCATTTTCCAAATGGCAGCCAGTGACTAGTTGGGTACTTCTTGGATCAGTGCTTGGACCCCAGCTATTCACAACACATATTAATGATTTAGATGAGGGAGCTAAATGTAATATCTCCAAGTTTGCAGACAACACAGTTGGGTAGGAAGTTGAGCTGTTAGGAAGGTACAGAGATATTTTAGTTAGATTTAGACAAGTTGAATGTGTGGGAAAATGCATGGTAGATGAAGTATGTGGATAAATGTGAGGCTATCCACTTCGGGAGCAAGAACAGAAAGGCAGTTTATAACCTGAATGGAAATTACTTTGAGAAACGGTGAGGTACAGTGAGATCCTGGAGTCATGAGCAGGGGTAGTGTTCCCCGCGGGGTTCTGGGGGGCAGGGATAGTGACAGTGGGGTCTGTGGGGGGCATGTCAGCAGAATGCAGGTGAGTGGCGCTGGTGGGGGCAGAAGTGGTGGTGACCACGGCAGTAGGGGTGGCGTAAGTCACTGAACGTGTGGCATCAGCGATGATGTGAGGGGCGGAAGTGATGTTTTTACTGATTTGAATGATCAGAGTAAATGGCAGAGGAGGCCCAAGGGCAGAAAGGCCAATTCCTATTTTATGTGCCTATGTGTTTTATAAGTTAGAATCATAGAATGTAGCAATTTGGACCATCGAGTCCACCCTCAGAACATCCCAACTAGACACACCCCCTACCCTATCCCTGTAACCCTGCATAGCCATGGCTAATCTACTTAAGCTACACATCCCTGGAACGAATGGGTAATTTGGCACGGCCAATCCACCTAACATGCACATTTTTGGACTGTCGGAGGAAACCAGAGTACCCAGCAGAAACCCATGTAGATAAATGGAGAATGTGCAACCTCCACACAGACAATTGTCTGAGAGTGGAATTGAACTTGGGTCCTGGCGCTGTAAGGCAGTCGTACTAACCACTGAGCCACCATGCTGACCTAATGCCTCATCTAAAAATTAGACAAATCAATAGAGACACAAAATGAAATATGAACTAAAAGACTTTGATTATGCCATAGTCGTCTTTACAGTCTGATGCTTGTTAATCTCCTTGCCATGCCATCTTTCTTTCTGTACAGTCTGGCACAAAACTCAATATTTTAAGTTTGCATTTTTTAAAATCAAATTAATATCCAGGGCAAATAAACTCTGCTACAGATTCTTTAAAGATATGGGGAGAATGGTTTGAGTATAGGATCATAGTTAAATCTCATAAATCTACGGATTTCACTGGGGTAGGATTGAAGGCAGGGAAAACATTTTGGGTCTGCAACATGTAATTAAGGTAGCTAAAAAGCCAAATTAGAACTCCTTTAAATGGCTGTTAAGCACTGGTGGCAGTGGTACTGCAGCTACCTCTGCACCGGAAGGTCTGGTTTCATGTTCTACCTGTCACAGAGAGTGTTATAATATATCTGAAGAGGTCGATTTGAAGAAAAGCTTTTTTAACCCTCCATGCTTGAATTGACAGCTACAGCACCCATTTCTAATCTGTCAGCAACATGCTAGGGTCACTGACGTAACTGCACAATGGGAAGAGCTACTTTAGTGAAACTGACAACGTTGATCAGTGAAATAACAACAGCTTCCGGCCAGGACATGACCACCTTTTCCAAGCATTTATTCTGCCAGAATGCAATAATTTATTGACACAAGATTGCCAACTTCTAGAAAGGCACTTCTGCTGTTAAACCCTTCACTCAATTCAACACTTTCCAGCCACAAGCCACTGTAATAGCATGAGAATAGAGTATACAGCTCTACCTTGCAGCTTTGTGAACGGTGACAACAGAAGTGACACCACCAGTGTGTTCTCCAGTTTCAGTCTCTGCTCAATGCTGTATTCCATCAAAGAGTCATTTTTAATTCAGAGTGTTGACTTTGTTTCCCTCACCACAGGTGCTGCTGAACCTACTGCCTTTCTCTGGCATGTTGTTTCTTTTCTATATTTTCAGCACCTGCAGTATTTTTTTCTATATCAGTTGTGTTACCCACTGCATATTGGGCAGATGGGGTGGATCCCAAAATCAAGCTGGAAGGAAGTGAGACCTCCAAACCGGCCTATAACCAGGGGATCACTCTCTTGACATATCTACACATCAGTGCATAGAAGATTGAATCTCTTGTATCAGTTTCCTGGTGATATCTTCAGCCTGCAACAACACCTTCCAGTAGAACAGGTGGGCATGCAATGCCACAGCCTATAATGTATTTGTCACCTGAGGGCCTTCCCCAGGCTTTTGCTCTCATCAAATTGTTTTCTCTCTTCTACAGGTAGAGAAATGAGAGTTGTGAATGGTTGAGTTAGGTTGTGTGCAGAAAAGCACAATATTTGTAGAGGTTGGTACAAGAGGAAATAGAATAAGGGTGACCATTTAGAAAGGGATGTGAAGTTTTTGCAGAGAGAGGAATGAGTGGAACTGTAAGTTATGTTGCCTCAAGAATGGTGAGCTGGTCAGAATATAGAGTTATATCACCTGAAAGGGTTATGTCACCTGTCCTGAACTCCTGTGGTCCAAGATCCTCTTGGTGCATTTTCTCACATTGGAGGGATCACAATCATGCTTTTGACTTCCTCAGTTACTTCCATCAAACCTGTTTCATAGAAAAAGAAAGTCTTTTCAATAGTCCTTGAGAGAACAACCGCACTCCAGTACCTCTAGTCCCACAACAGGATCCTTGAATCATGCTGTAGTCTGATGAAACAAAGTTCTTCCTTGGACAGAATAGGTGTTTCATCCTACCCAACCTCCCTAATTTATAAGAAAATCCCAAGAAGCAGTGGCTGTAGAAAATGGTGACTGTCTTGGAAAAGTGAATCCTTCGCTTTTCAGAAACCCAACACACAAAATTGACCTGGTATTCTGATAGAGACTAAATTGATAAATTTCTGTCCATACATGAAGGCTTTCCTTGACAACCACCTTTTATGGTGATGCTGTTTGAAAGTGTCTCTTGCACCTTGAGTGAAGTACATTGCCCATTCACCGTAATGATCTGGCTGAAGATTCTGGTAGCAAAGTAGTAGTTATGAAAAACAGAAATGGGCTTGACAGTAGTACAGATCCCGTGCCATTTGAGGTAAAATACAGCACTACATAAAATAATAGAGATCCAGGATCTGAATGAAGGTGGGACCTAGCCAACCCTCGGTTTCTGAATTTGACTGTTGAATTCTTGGATGGCCCGTTTATATCAGGTGCGGTCTAATTGGAGACCAGCAATGATTTCTGGCTTTGTTTGTCATAAGAATCAGTACATTGGGTCATTTTCAGTCAAGATTAGTGTGTTTTCAGTTGAAGTAGGTGGGCTGAATTGCAGTATAAAATATTTGCCATGCAAGTGTGTATCATAGTGTGGAAACAAGCCATTTGGCCCAACAAGTTCACACTGACCCTCTGAAGAGCATCCCACCCATACCCATCCTCTCACCCTATCCCTAATATCCTGCATTTCCCGTGGCCAACGAACCTAACCTACATTATAGGCAATTTAGTATGGCCAATCCACCCGACTTGCACATCTTTCAACTGAAGTGAGTGGCACGTTTGGCTTCATCATTCTATAGGTATAGCTTTAAAGATAGGTTTGATCTGATCCAGGCTTTATGCAGGCAGGCAGGCAACAGACAGTGGGATCCTAGGTTTTATCCAAATTTCATATTCTCACTGTACACTTGGAAGGACTATAACATTAAATCATGGAGAAGAGTAATGCAACTGTAGTTGTTTCTTCGTAGTTTATAGCTTAATCTCTACAGTTTTGCACAAGTTGTATTTCTTTTTAAATAGAATTTCAAGTCTTTCAGCTTCAGAGGGGGCACTTGGAGGAAAAAGGCAGTTTTTAGGGCTAAGAGAACTCCTCTTTTGAGGTGGTATGTAAGATTGTGGGAGGAAGCATCTTTTTCATTGACTACAGTCTGCGACATTGAAAGAAATGAGAAAGTTGTGAGCTGGTGTGTGAAAAGGTGTAATTTGTGATTATGTATATAATGAAAGAAAAGGAATTCCTAGATTGTTGGTGCATTACGTACTGACCCACATTTAGTAAAGCATGAATGCTCTGGTCTTATGTTTTACAGTTTGCTATGTAAAGTTGTTTAAAATTGGTGGTTGCTGAAAGGAAAGATTTCCCTGCCTTGCATAACTGTTGTATATTTTATCACAACTGTGGTGTAAATATAGATTTATCAGGACTGTAAGGTGAAAGAACCAGGTTGATTCTTGACCACATGTCAAATGAGTGTTACTATTTGAAATGAAGCTTTGACATGCTTCGTTGTAACTGAAATTGCTGAAAAGGTCTGGAAGAGAAGTTAAATTGGTTTCATTTAAACTGGATTTTGCATATGGTTCTGGATGCCATATTTTAGGAAGGATATAAAGTCATTACAGTAGAATGCAAAAAGGATTGATAAGAATGATTCCAGCGATGAGGAAATGTAGGTACAATTGGGTTGGTGATGTCATTTCCTGTGTTGATATCATTTCCTATGGTGATTGTCATTTCCTGTTTTCTCAGGGGTGGTAAATGGGATCCAAGTCAATGTGTTTGTTGATGCCATGCTTCTAGGAATTCTCGTGCATGTCTCTGTTTGGATTGTCATAGGATGGAAGTGTTGTCCCAGTCGAGTGGTGTTCTTCCTCATCTTTATGTAAAGATACTAGTGAGAGTGAGTCATGTCTTTTTGTGGCTAGTTGATATTCATATATCCTGGTGACTAATTTTCTGCCTGTTTGTGCAATTTGTGTTTGTTAGTTATTGCAAGGTATTTTGTAAATGATGTTAGTTTTGCTTGTTGTCTGTATAGGGTCTTTCAAATTCATTAGCTGCTGTTTTAGTGTGTTGGTGGGTTTGTGGGCTACCAGGGATAGCCACCAGAACATGAACATCAACTAGCCACAAAAAGACCTGACCCACTGTCACTAGTATCCTTGCATACAGATAAGGAATGACACCACTTTGGGACAATACATCCATCCTAGGACAAGCCAAACAGACACGCACAAGAATTCCTAGAAGCATAGCAATCCAACCAGAACTCTATCAACAAACACATTGACTTGGATCCTATTTATTATCCCCTGAGAAAAAGGAACAGGAAATGACATCACCGTAGGACATTACATCACTACAGGAAATGATATCACCAACCCAAGGAAACCCAAACATATAATTAGAAAGCGGGCTACACCAGTGCTTCATCCGCAGGCTCACTGAAGATGTTTCCTAGTATGGTGACGAAACGTCTGAAAACAAACTTTGCAGCTCAGCAAGTAAACCTACAACCAGAACCTCAACCTGAAATACAAATCTTCTCAAAACTCGCTGTTCTGTGATTTTAAGAGTCAAATCTGTCAAGTTTTTTTTTCACATTTGTTCATGGGATGCAAGTCACTAGCATTTATTGTTCATTCTTGATTGCTCTCAAAGGTGATGTAGTTCATGTTGTATGTTGGCATCTGAGTGCTGTACGAACAGAGTTCCAGTGTTTGACCAAGTGATTATAAAGGAACAGTGATATAGTTCCAAGTTAGTTTGTGCATGACTTGGAGGACAACCTGCGAATGATGGTATTGCTTGAGTCTGCTGCCTTAGGTTTTTCTTCTCCATGATAGAGATTGCAGGCTTGGTGTACAATTGAAGGAGGCTGGGTGAGTTACTGCAGTGCCTTTGTATGTTATTTATGGACAGTAGGAATGCCTATGGTGCTGTATGGGATACTGGTCAAGCAGGCTTTCTCTTGAGAAATTTTGGGGCTGCATTGATCCAGACAAGTGGGGAGTATTCATCAGACCTCTGACTTTTGTAACCTTTTTAGAATGTAAAGGTCAGTCACATGGTACAGAATTTCTAGCCTTTAGCTTGCTTTTACAGCTACAGTATTTATATAACCAGGACAGTTCATGTTCTACAGTGGTAATGCCCAGGATGTTGATCCCTGAGATTCACGATGTAATGCTATTGAATATTATTAGGAGTCAGTTAGATTCTCTCCTGCTGTAAATAGCCATCGTTTGGTACTTATGTGGCACAAATGTTACTTGCCATTATCAGTCTAGGCTTGAATGTTGTTTAGATTTGCAAGTGGGCATTGACTGATTCAGTACCTGAGGAGCTGTGAATGATACAAAACAATGAACAATATCAGCAAACATCCTCAAATCAGTGATAAGAGGGAAAGTCATTAATAAAGCAACTGAAAATGTTTGGACCTAGGAAACTACTCTGAGGAACTCCTGTAGTGATGTCCTAGGGATGAACTGTGATAGCCAACAACCACCTTCCTTTGTGCTAGATATGATTCCCATCCAGAGGAATACTTTCTCAATGATTTCAGTTTTGCATGAGCTCCTTGATGCTACTCTCAGTCAAGTAGTGCGTGAATGGCAAGAGTATTCACTTTCACATCACCTCTGGAATTTGACTGTTTTGTACACATTTGGACCAAGACTGTGAGTGGTAGTGATAGAATCCCCCAAACCGAGCAGGTTATTGTTGAGTAGGTGTCTCTTTTTAATACTGTCAATGATACCTTCTTTCACTGTAATGATTGCAAATGGGCTGATGCGGATGGATGGCAAGGTAAAAGGTAAAATCACTATAGTCCTAATGTACCATAAAGCTGCTTTCTCAGAGAGAAAGAGATGACTGGTGGTGAGTTAAACCTAAAGTCACCATGCCTCAGATCAGGGCGAGTTTGAGAAGGTGGAATCTTCAAGTGACCTCAGCTGCTACAGAAATTGGACCTGCGTTACTGATAGTACTTTGCATCACAAACCAGTTGTCCTGTCAACTGAGCTAACCATCAGTTACTTCCAGAGAGTTTCTTTTGACTTCTAATTGATCTCAGGAAATTATAACCAGTTGCATGGACAGCTGCTCTTTGAAGGAATAAAGGAGTACACAAGGTTTAGCCATGCTGCCCTTTCAAATCACAAATTACTGGGTTAAATCTCGTAATATTTCACAATTTAGTTGATAAAACAATTATGCTGTTTGAGATTTCTGAAAAGGTGTTCCACTTTAACTTGTTTATAGTGCATTTAGTCTCAATATCAAGCAAAATTGCTTGTTTCTTATTTCTTTCTTTTGAATTGTGTATTGATCCTAATGATTCTGACTTGTGGATTTTAACACAACAGTCAAAAATTAATTGTCTTTTTGGATGATCTTCTTACTGGATAGGTCTCAGACTGAATTGAGTGATTTTGGGAGTGCTGCAGACCTGTATGGACTTGTTTCCAATATTTTAGAAGAACCTGATCAATCGCAATCCTTGTTTGTCGAAGGGTATGTTCTTATATATGAGTATTTTGGTTAATAAATGAAATATGTGTAATCTTCAATATCTGCAGGGGATTGGGACATGGATCTCCACAGATAAAACCACAGATAACATTAGAATGGGAATAGCCTGAACTTATGCTGATGAAGCTGGAAATACCACTGGATCTGTCGGGACCTGTTAATGAGTTGGGGGTGGAGGGGGAGATGTTTGGGTTTTATCTCACAGTTATAATGAGGACCAAGTGTAAACCATTTTTGGGTGATGAGTGCTCCTTGTAGTTTGACCTTCTGCGAGTATTGGACCCCTAGTTGTAGCTGAACAGTCTACTCTTGTCGCTGTGAATTGGGCATAAGGAGAAGTACAAGACTATTTTTACTGAATTTCTTAGTACCTTAATGCTTTGACCTCCCTAATTGTTACAACTGTATTGCTGCAATGAATTATAATAGTGCAGAGAATATTGCCTACATTTCTCCACTGCTGTGATGTAGTGTATTGGATGCCTAGTTTGCTGTTACATCATGCCAAACAAAATACACTTTTGCAATGCATATTATCCTTTAAGACTATTTTAATTGTTACCTAATCTTTTCTTGCAACATATCTTTTGTTTCAGAAATACTCCTTCTAATTTGCTAAGATCAATATGGTCTTCCACAACCAGTAGATATACAGAACATCTAGATCACTCATCTGAGTCAAAGAAGCCCGTGGATACATCATATTCACAATCCGTTTTTAATACAAAAGAATCCATAACTACCTCTGACAAACAACAGTACCAGCAGGATAGTCATTCAACCTCTCAGCAGAAAATAAATATGGAAGATTTTTTAGGATTTGATGACTTGGATCTTACAGAGCAATGGATATTTCCTTCAAAGAAAGAAGCTACTGATTGCAGTCCTTTTCAGTCCACGGATACAAACAAGATGAATTTTCAGGAGTTTCCTTATGTGAAGAATTGTTCTAAACTTCAGGTAGGATTATCAGTATCAGGTAGAGAACCAGGAACAGATATACACATGTATGGCAGGGATGGGGGAGATTTTAAAGAAGTTGGTACTCCATCCAGTCAGACATCCACAGAACTGTTTCCTTTCTTGCATAATTCCAGAAACTGTTACAACAGTAATACTGGCAATAGATACATGGAGCAACTACATGGCAGTAAATTCAGACAAAACAAATTTGTGAATTTTAATATAGCAGATGGAAAGACCTCTTCTGATTGTATATCAGAATTACCAGTGATAGAAATGGAAACCTGCAATAGAGTGCCAAAAGGGAAACAAGCACAAAAGGGGTTTGATGAATTAAACATTGACCAGCATACTTTAAAATACTGTGTAAAATCATCCTCTGGTTTGAGTGAAAAACAGCTTTCAAAGGAAATGGGATTAACTAGTGATTTGGGGCAAAAATGCACATCTGAATGTGGAAGAAATCCACATACATTTTGCCCAATTAGAAGTGACTTTGAGAAGGCCTTTGAAAAGCAACAACATTCTAGTTATGATCATTTCTCACAGCAATCTGATTATGTTCAGCCATTAAATACTTTACCTGTATCTGTGTATTCTGGAGAGACTTATCAAAACAGACAATCCTGGACAAAATTAACTCCTTCTGGGTCTGATACTGCAACCACAACTTCCTTTGTGAAAGCAGATAACTCATCAGACCTCAATAATCAAGTGTCACCTGCCTCTAAAACATCATCCCATTCTTTCGGTCCATCTTCTCATCAGTCTTCCTTGCCTTTTTCTCAAAATAGTAGTGCTTACTTCCAGAGACCCACAGGAATTTATAGTCAGGATAACCATTCTAAGATTTCTGGTAGTGAATTTGCATATAATGTGGAACGGGTTCAGTCAGGTACGCATGTTGAAGGGCAGAACAAAGCTACTGGAGATATGTACTTTGAATCACCCATTGAGAAGAATTGTCAAAATGGAAAGCAAGTAAATGGATTCCATGGGAGTTCATCAACTCAGCAATATATTGCAAACAAATATCCTACTTACCAAACTAAACAGCAAAACTGCCATTATGATCTAAATGAAGATGTGAAAAAAAAGGATGATGAATTCTCCCAGAGCATGTACAGAGATTTGCTAGGTGCTCAGTCTTACTATTATAATAATCACAATTCCCAACAAGGAGCTGGAGACAGCAACAGTGTAGCAAATTATATGACTCGTTCATCAGCTTCTTTTTCGAGTCCCTACATGATGGGTGATTTTAGACGGAACCATAATGTGTCACAGCTTGGTACACGTAGCGTTGCTTCAGGAACTAACCTTCAGTTTGGTCACCCTGTTGTTTCATTGATGGATCCCAGTGAATTATTTCCTTATGAGGAATTCAGTCACTTGTATCCCCTTTTCAATGATATGTTTTATGGTGATGCATCCCTTTATGGATTTATACCACCATTTGGATTCCCAAGACCTATGAAAAATCGAAGCGGCCCAGCAAATGAACTTCACATTCGATTGGAAGAGTGCTATGAACAATGGAGGGCTTTGGAAAAAGAAAGAAAAAAGGTAAATAGGTTTGTTGAAAGTTTACTTAGTTTCATTTAAAGTTCTTAACATTCTTGATTATTTTTTCATAGAAGGAAGGTAATGGTTTTGTCATACATTTGTTTGGCTTTACTTATAATAAATCTCGAATTTTTGTCAACTTGGAAACACATTCTCCCTATTTGACTTGTTCAGAGAAGTCAACTAAAAGGACCATCCCAAATTATCTTGGTTCAAAATAATGAAACATGTCATCTTGCATGTGCTCGATAATTGCTCAAGAATTCTGAGAAATCATATAACACAGGCTGGAGGCACAGGTTTCATCTGACCATGTAACAAACATGAGGTTTGTGTCATCAGTAAAGGGTAGCTTTATTAGCAGGCTATTGGGGGGAAGAGTTGCAGGTTAAGATTTCAGAAATGCAAAAGACTGGATTTATCTCAAGATCTTGCTAATAGCTTTTTGTCTTAACAACCTGGCTTTGGCCATCTAAATTATTAAGTCATAACCAGGGAGCAAAGAGGCAAGAGTGATTAGGAAGATGCTGGAGGAGTGGTCAGGGAAAGTAAGACATCACTGATGTAGCCAGGATGTGGAGGAACCAGTGTTAGACTGGGGTGGACAAAGTTAAACATCACACAACACCAGGTTATAGTCCAACAAGTTTATTTGGAAGAACTGGCTTTCAGAGCACTACTCCTTTATCAGGTGGTTGTCCTATTGCACTTACCTGATGAAGGAACAGCGCTCCAAAAGCTAGTGCTTCCAAATAAACCTGTTGGACTATAACCTAGTGCTGTGTGATTTTTAACTTTGTTACTGATATAAACAGTATTATCTCTATTTAGCTGCTGGGAAACCCAGATGACTGATTTGATTATGTCTGAAAAATCCACAGCATGTACTCTTTGTGCTCCTCCTGTGATTTAATTGAACACTGTTCCCTATTGCTGCCCTTAATCCTGGAAGTAGGGATTCTAAACAATTTAACATCCCATTTGACCCAAACTCACTGTATTAGGGCCTTATAAATTCCTCCTTTTGAGCACCCACACTCTTCATGTCATGCAACCCCTACACGTCCCCAGGTAGATTTTGGTGTGGCTCTTCTGACTCTGGAAAATTAACAATACTAACTAGGCTAATGTAAGAACAAAACATCTGTGGAGAGTGAAACATCTTAATGTTTTGAATCCAATATGACTCTTCAGTCTGAAAAAGTCAAATTAGACTCAAAACGTTAACTGTCTTTCTCTGTCTTCATAACTACTGCCAGATCTCCTGAGATGCCCCAGCACTTTGTTTTTATTTCATGCTTCCAGAATCCGCAGTATTTGGCTTTTTTTAAAATAAACTATCAACCACTAACATAATAATTTCTTCAAAATTCTTTAGTCAGATAATCCAACAGCCTGTGCTTCCTAAATTCCAGCTGGGATTATCTAATCACTCCCCCTCATCCCCAATATTACTTTTGCATCACCTTTCCTCTGAGTCACATTGAAGTAGCATGCTTATAATCTTTGAGGTTTGATTTCTTCTGCCATTTAAATATTGGAACCAAATAACCTTCCTGTAAGTCATAGGAATGATCCCAGAACTGACATGTTCCACATATGATCCAGGGACTCAAAATACATTTCTCACTTAGTTCAACATGTAGTTACCTGGTCTGGCAGTCCATCAGATGTTGACAATGAATTACAGTGAGAGCTGTTTTGATATCCCCTAAAAACAGACACCTGTGAAACATAAACAGTATTGACAGTTTCACATAACCTTTAACAGCTATAGACTGCCTCTTGAAATTTCAGACTCTGGCAAATTATGAATGACTGACCGCCTTTGATGTATCGAGTCCTCCAGCATTAAATGGACAGGCAAATGTAATAGGTGACAAAACACAGCCTTTTTTTTTGTAAGAGTGGTGAGAGTGTGAAGCTCACTATTAGATTATTTGAAATAAATAATGTCTCTGCATTTAAAGAACAAAGTGAAACGTGAGGAGGAAGAGAAGGCCATGATTGATCCTGATGAGGAAAGATGAGAGAGGCTAACATGAAGCATAAATACTTGCATGATGATGCTTGTACTTTCTGTGCATAAAGACAGAAGACCTTGTATATCTAAGATTCAGTGTTTGATATTCTTAATACAGAAAAAGGGGCAGTTATTTACTGCAATGGTGCTGGATAACAGGTCTCCTTTTCTTTCCATGTTTAGCACGGCTGGAAAAATCCCACTTCTCAAGTTTACATTGCCCCTTAAATGGTTATTCAAATTTTCGTTTATTAGCTTGCAAAGTTTTAATTCCATTCCTTTCTATGCCCAGTCTGCCATCTTTTAACGTTAGACCAATGAGAGGTTTTCTGGTCAGTTCTCACTCTCGCACAAGTGGTGAGTCTTCCAGGTTTGTTTCAGTTCCTTATGAATTTATTCTTTTCAAACCAAGCACGAACTCCCAACTGTCTGCTTGATGAGCAACATAGACTTGCAGCCTCTGACCGCTCTTTCTCTTTTGGATCCTGGAAGACTACCAGTCTGTGATTTTTCAGGAATATCTTGAAACATTTAGAAGACAATTACATCTATGAGCAGAATTAGGCCAGTCAGCCCATTGAGGCTGCTCCATCATTTGATCATGGTTGATATTTTTCTCAACCCCATACTCCTAACTTGTTTCCATAAGTTTTGATCCCCTTATCCTGTCAAAGTCCACTTCCTAGAAATGGAAACCATGGACCCTGTGGCGGAAATGTTGATGAGCAATCCGAGAGAATTTCAAACTGCGTGTTTACCACCTGATATTTTCAGTACTTTGCTTGAACTTACAAAACTCCCACAATCCCATTATCAGTGCACACTGTCTGGTGATTGTGGCCATGTTTTCAGTAAAACAATTTGAGCTGAGCTAATATCTTTAGACAACCTGTTATGTTATGACAGGTGAGGCTTGAATCCAGGCCTCTTGGCTCAGAGCTTTGGACAATACCACTGCACCACCAGAACCCTACAAGCTGTTTGCAATCTCTAACACTTAAGACACCTCAGCTGTCAGGCAGACTTCAAAACAGGTCATATAATTACATGAATTTTACCTTGAGTTAACGATACAGTCTTAGGCATAACAGTACTTGGTTCTGTTCGCCGAGCTGGGAATTTGTGTTGCAGACGTTTCGTTCCCTGTCTAGGTAACATCCTCAGTGTTTGAGAGCCTCCTGTGAAGCGCTTCTGTGATGTTTCCTCCGGCATTTATAGTGGTTTGTCTCTGCCGCTTCCAGTTGTCAGTTCCAGCTGTCCACTGCAGTGGCCGGTATATTGGGTCCAGTTCGATGTGTTTGTTGATAGAATCTGTGGATAAGTGCCATGCCTCTAGAAATTTCCTGGCTGTTCTCTGTTTAGCTTGTCCTATAATAGTAGTGTTGTCCCAGTCAAACTCATGTTGCTTGTCATCCGCGTGTGTGGCTACTAAGGGTAGCTGGTCGTGTCGTTTTGTGGCTAGTTGGTGTTCATGGATATGGATTGTTAGCTGTCTTCCTGTTTGTCCTATGTAGTGTTTTGTGAGCTGAAAAGATAATGGTAAGGGATCGCTTAGTAGGTGCAGCACCTTTATCTTGGTGGTGTGGAGACTGTAGCTGAATGCATAATGAAGACATGGCGCTCGTTCTGAGTACTGCATATCTTACTGTGTGAAGGAGTGTGTGCAGCTCTCATTTTCAGGGTATATCACCTCTGAGAGCTAAGTATCTGTTTTGCTCCTTATGTTCCCAACATAGATTATTGCTAGCACGAGTCATGCCCATGCCTGCTGGTGGGATGTTGGTCACTCTGACTGACTTCCTAAAAATGAGAAAGCAGGTGCAGGAAGACTGGGATTGGTAGCAAACTCAGGTGCAGCAAAAGGCTTTCGGGGAGGCCAGAGAGCACCCAGCTCAGTCAAAGTTCGCAGTTGTAGATCCCTTAGGATGCTTGCTGTGTGCATGAGTACTAGAGTTTTTCACTCCGATGTCATTTTTTGGGGCCAATCAGGGTGTAATATCAGTGCAGCTTTGTATGTCCCAGACAAGGATGGAACTATTCTGAATGTGAGCGCTGGACTTGTTGGCTGCAGAAGTCGGGATCATCCTCTCCCAATGACTGAAAGTGATAGCTACATTACATTTCAAAGCAACTGGGGCTTCCTGGGAATCGTGGATGATCTGTGTACGATCTGTTGAACACCCATAAATGCATCAGGAAAGTGACCAATGCAGTCTGTGCAAGATACTGCCAGTTCATTTTGTTGACAAGGTCAGTGCTGCAGCCTGTGTGGTAGGATTCAGAAACATACCTTGCTTTCCTGGTTGCAATCAACTGTACACGTGGCACATAGGTGGCTATATTACAACACTATCAAACTCATTATGGGGAAGAAGTTTCATTTGATCAGTGTCCAGCCAACTCTTCTGACCTGGATAACATTTGTCTACCTCGTGCTTTTGAGAGTGCCCATGCCTAATCAGACTGATTACTCCAGGATAGCGACTACTCCCTACAACCACAACTAATGACATTACTGTACTTTAACTGATGCAGAGCATAAATATATGCTACCTGTGCTTTTGTCAGGGTCATGATGGGCATGATAAGGTTACTAAAAATGTGATTCCATGACTTGGACCAACCTGGATGCCCTCCATAGGGTTGGGACAGAATATACTGCATCATCCTAGCATGCAGTACTCTGCACAATTGGAGCAGGGAGCAAGAGAATATGATAAATGCTGAGGAAGGGGGAAAGGAGTTGGCTTCCAAGGAAAAAGATCAGGAAATTGAGGTGGTGGTCATTTGGCGCACCAACCTCTACTTTGCCGAAGCCACATGCCAACTTGCTGACACCTCCTCCTACCGCCCCCTTGATCACGACCCAACCTCTCATCACTAAACCATCATCTCCAAGACCATCCACAATTCATCACCTCAGGAAATCTCCCATCCACAACCCCACACCACCCGTTTCTATCTTCTCCCTAAAATTCATAAACCTGACTGTCCCAGTTGACTGACACGACCCAACCTCTCATCACTAAACCATCATCTCCAAGACCATCCACAATTCATCACCTCAGGAAATCTCCCATCCACAACCCCACACCACCCGTTTCTATCTTCTCCCTAAAATTCATAAACCTGACTGTCCCAGTTGACTGATTGTCTCTGTCTCTGCCTGCTCCTGCCCCACTGAACTCATCTCCTCTTAGTCTGATTCTGTCATGTCCCCTTTGGTCCAGGAACTCCACATCTACGTTCAAGACCCCACCCATGCCATCCACCTTCTGACGACTTTCAGTTCCTAGGCCCCCAACACCTCATCTTCACCATGGACATTCTGTCTCTCTACACAAGGAATCTCCACATAAGGATGCATGGTGTTAGGGGTAGAATGTTAGCATGGATAGAGGATTGGTTGACTGACAGGAAGCTAAGAGTGGGGATAAATGAGTGCTATTCTGGCTGGCAATTGGTGACTAGTGGTGTCCCTTACGGGTCAGTGTTGGGACCACAATTATTTACAATTTATATAGATGAGTTGGAGTTGAGGACCACATGTACAGTGTCAAAATTTGCCAATGACACTAAGATGAGTGGCAGAGGACTGAAACTTTGCAGAGGAACATTGCTACATTGAGTGAGTGGGCAAAGGTGTGGCAAATGGAATACAATATTAGTAAATGTGAAGTCATACATTTTGGTAGGAGTAACAGCAAAGTAGATTATTACTTGAATAATAAAACATTGTAGCATTCTGCTGTTCGGAGGGACCAGGATGTTCTTGTGCATGCATCGCAGAAGGTTAGTCTGCAGCTACAAGTAGTTAGGAAGTTAAATGGAATTTTATCCTTCATTGCTAAAGGGGTTGAGTTTAAAAGCAGAGAGATAATGTTACAGCTGTACAAGGTGCTGCTGAGGCCTCACCTGGAGTACTGTGTGCAGATTTGGTTTCCTTACTTAAGAAAGGATCTACAGGCACTGGAGGGGGTGCAGAAGAGGTTCACTAGGTTGATTCCAGACTTGAGGGTGTTGGCTTATGAGGAGAGGCTGAAAACATATATAATTATGAAGGCAATTGATTAAAAAGATAGGACGTTTCCACTGGCAGGTGAAACTGGGACAAGAGAACATGGCCTCAAGATTAGAGAAAGCAGGCTTAGAACTGAACTGAGAAGGAACTTCTTCACCCAGAGGGTTGTTAATCAATGGAAGTCCTTGCCCAGGGAAATAGTTGACGCTACTTTAGTAATCGCTTTTAAAGCTAAGGTAGATACTTTTTTGAAAAATAAAATGAATTAAGGGATATGGTGAAAATGTGGGTAAGTGGAGCTGAGTCCACGAAAAGACTAGCCATGATCTTATTGAGTGGTGGAGCAGGCTCGAAGGGCCAGACAGCCTACTCCTGCTCCTAGTTCTTATACTCCATATACTCCATGACGAGGACCTTGAGACCCTTCGTTTTTCCTCTGTTGCAGACTCAACCTGCTCCCTCTTCACTGACACTCTCATCCAACTGGCAAAACTGGTTCTCACCCTTAACATCTTTTCCTTTCAATCTTCCCACTTCCTACAAACCAGAGGGGTAGCTAGCCATGGATACCTGCACGGGTCCAAGCTATGCCTGCCTTTTTGTAGGGTGCATGGAACAGTCCCTTCTCTGCAGCTACACTGGCACCATACCCCATCTTTTCCTCCACTACGTTGATGACTCTATCAGCACTGCCTCGTACTCCCACGAGAAGCTCAAACAGTTCATCCACTTCACCCATACCTTCCACCCTGACCTCAAATTTACCTGGACCATTTCTGACACCTTCCTCCCCTTCCTGAATGTCTCTGTCTCCATCTCTAGCAACTAACTCAGCACCGACATCTTTTACAAACCCACTGACTCCCATAGCTACCTTGATTACAACTCTTCCCATCCCTCCCGCAAATATGTGATTCCATACTCCCAATTCTTCTGCTCCACCATGTTTGCTCCCACGATGAGCAATTCCACTCCAGCACATTCCAAATGCCCTCCTTTCTCAAGGCCCGCAATCACCTCTCCCTTGTGATCAACAATGCCCTCAAATTGCATATCCTCCATTTCCTGCACCTCTGTCCTCAAACCTAACCCACTCTCTCAAACCACAACAGTGATAGATTCCCCCAGCCCTTACATTCTACCCCACTAATCTCCAAGTTCAGTGCATCATCCTCTACCACTTCCAACACCTGCAGTCTGACCCCACCCCCCACCAAAATGATATTTCTCTCCTCAACTGTATCTCTTTTTTTTGCAGGGACTGTTCCTCCATGACTCCCTCGTTAGGATCACACTCCGGACTGATCCCTCCTCCATACCTGGTACCTTCCCCTGCGGCCGCAACAGGTGCAAAACATGCCCTCACATCTCATCCAAGGCCCCAAAGAATCATTCCAAGTCCGGCAGAGATTCACATGCATTTCCTGCATCTGTTGCTCCCAATGTGGTCTCCTCTGCATTGGAGAGACCAAGCGCAAACTTGGGAACTGGTTCAGGGAACATTTATGGCCCGTATGCTCCAAGCAACTCCATTTCCAGTTGCCAGCCATTTTAACTCACCCAACAACATGTCCATCCTGGTCCTCCTCCACCATCAACGCAAGGTTACATGCAAACTGGAGGAAGAACGCCTAATCTTCCGCATCAGGAACTTAAAACCATATGGCCTTAACATTAGAATTCACCAGCTTCGAAATCTCCCCACCCCCTACCTCAACCCATGTCCAGCCCTACCTCTCCACCCTGCTCCCTTCACCTGACCCTACCTGTCCATTTTCCTTCCAACCTCTGTTCCATCCTTCCCACTGACCAATCACAACTGCGTCCTACATGCATCCACCTATCGCCATCCCAGCCCCACCCCCTCTATTTATTTTGCAGCCCCCTTCCCCTTCCTCACTCCTGATGAAAGGTTCTGATGTGAAACGTCGAGTCCCCTTCTCCTCTGATGCTGCCTGACCTGCTGTGCTTTTTCCAGTTCAACTCTTTATCCACTGACTCTCCCAGCATCTGCAGTTCTCATTATGGATGAATCTCCTCTTGTGCATGACAGAGCTTAGCAGATTATTGTGGACACATTTGGTTTATTATGTGTGGAAGAATAGCAGCATGTATTAATTTTGTTTCTATTTACTTTTGCTTGCTATAAATAAAAGATCACCTTTGGAATTGTGCCATTGCTTGCCTGCAGTTCTGAAGGATCACTGGATCTGAAACGTTAACTCTGCCATCTCTCGACAGGTGCTGCCAGACCTGCTGAGTTCTTCCACCAGTTTCGATTTTTGTTTCTGATTTTCAGCATTGCAGTTCTTTGTTTTTAAAAAAATATTTTTGTAATTGTCCCGTAGAGGAACATGACAATGCAGATCGACAGTGGACACTGGATACAGAGTAGCAGTGACTGAGGGTATTTAGATAGGATGTAAACATAGGGCAAATAAACTGGACTGGTGGTTAAACAGTGACTTAATTGAGAAAATGGTGTATTCACGAGTTGAGTGTCAGCCATGTGCTGTGAGCAGTGTGGCTTTGAGGCTACTGTGTCATTTCATTACTGGTGAGTGGCAATACCAAATTGCTAACATTTGTCCACACACACAATGACTCTTGTAAAGATGGTGAAGGCATCAGGAATGCCTGACTCCTGCCAGATATCGAGCAAGTCGAGTTGTTTCAGGAATTATTCAAGTAGGATGGGGCTAGAATCAGGCTGAAGGAGTGCTGTAGGTGTGTGGTAACTCTATTTGCCTTGCTTATTACCTACTATACTTGCATACTAGTTGATAGCTTCGTGGTAATGCCACTGGACAGGTAATCTACAGGTCCAGGCTAATACAATCCAGAATTGAAAGATAGTCAAAAGGACTAATGTGTCTTAGCAAAGAAATTCTGTTTATTCAGAACTAGCCTGTGACTCCAGAAGCATACCCACTTAACTTGTCTGAAAGGTAATTAAGGATATGCAACAAGCACTGTTTGAATTAATAAAAGAAACTGTGACCAGAAATAGGTTATTTGGCCCTCAATCCTGCCTTTCCATTCTGTAAGATCATGGCTGATTTGATTGTAGCGTAAAGTCAATCTTTCTGCTTGTCCTTGTAAGACTTGACTTATAGAGGTTTACAAAATTATGAGGGGCATGAATACAATAAATAGACAAAGTCTTTTCTCTGGGGTTGGGGAGTCCAGAACTAGAGGGCATAGGTTTAGGGTGAGAGGGGAAAGATATAAAAAAGACCTCAGGGGCAACTTTTTCATGCAGAGGGTGATACGTGTATGGAATGAGCTGCCAGAGGATGTGGTGGAGGCGGTACAATTGCAACATTTAAGAGGCATTTGGATGGGTATATGAAGAGGACGGGTTTGGAGGGATATGTGCCAGGTGAGACTAGATTGGGTTGGGATATCTGGTCGGCATGGACAGGTTGCACCGAAGGGTCTGTTTCCATGCTGTACATGTCTATGACTCCCTTGTCAATCAAAATCTAACTCAAACTTCAATATATTTGATCTAATGTCCACAGTTCTCAATGGAAAGGAATTCACAGAGAGGAAAATCCTAAATGGGAGACCCCTTATTTTTAAAACATCTTCTAATTGCAGGTTCCCTCACAGGAAGAAGTACTTTCCTATCATCTGCCCTGTCAATATTTCTCATGATGTGGAAGAGCCGGTGTTGGACTGGGGTGGACAAAGTTAAAAACACACAACACTAGCTTATATGGAAGCACTAGCTATTGGAGCGCTGCTGATAAACTACCTGATGAAGGAGCTGCGCTTCGAAAGCTAGTGCTTCCAAATAAACTTGTTGGACTATAACGTGGTGTTGTGTGATTTTTAACTAAACATTTCTCATGAGATGCTGTTACAAATTTAAATGGAATGGGGTAGAGACAAACTTTGGACATGTTAGGAATTAATTAGGAAACAGAAAACAAGATGATAACATAAGAACTGGAGTAGGAAAAGGCCATCTGGCCCTTTGAGCCTGCTCGGCCATTCAATAAGATATTGGATGATTTGTTCCTGACCTCAGGACCACTTATCCGACTTCTCACCTTAACACTTAATTCCTTTACTGCTCACAAAATTTCTATCTTAGCTTTGAAAGCTTTTACTGAGAAAGCCACAACTACGCCACTGGGCCGGGAATTCCATAGATTCACAACCCTCAGTGAAGAAGTTCCTTCTCAATTCAGTCCTAAATCCGCTGTCCCTAATTTTGAGGCTATGTCCTCTTGTCCTAGTTTCACCTGCCAGTGGAAACATCCTGTCTACTTCTATCTTATCTATTCCCTTCATAATTTTATATATTTCCATAGGATCCCCTTTCATTCTTCTAAATTCCAATGAATATAATCCCAGTTTGCTCAGTTATGTATTCCACTTGGCAGTATCTTTAGAGTTCCTTAGGAGTCTCTATTGGTCTCGAAGTTTTCATTATATTTATTAATAACTCAAACGGAGAGTCTGTGTCCAAATTGGCCAATAGCATTATATTTGCTGACATAGTGAGTGGATTGGGGCATATCAAGTTGCAAAGAGCCATTAATAGAAGGAATATTTTCTAAATTATAATAAGAAAACTTGAGGAACAGAGATATTTCAGGGTCTCCGTACAGAATTTTACTAAGAGCTGAATTTTTGCTCCCAATTCAGGAACATTCCTGGCATTGATAACTTAAGCCACCAGAAGATTATTTCAATTTTAGTTCTGGAGGAGAAGGTGCTAAGAGGAGTTGGATCTGCTATTGTTGAAAAGAATTCAGGTGCAACAACAGGGAATTCTGGGTACAGAAGTGGGCTGCGTGCAAGATCCACCCTCATCCCAGCTTTAAAAAGATTGAGTTGAGAAACCACCCTTTTCTGCTGTTAAACACTCCTCGTATCCCCTCAAGGTCCCGCATGCCCCTCTGTTGACTCCCACATTTCCTCATACTCTACATGCTAACCTGTGTCCCTTTACCCACCTCCCACCTATTCTTATTCCTCCCATGCCAGTCAATGCTGCTATATCCATCCTATGACTGTTTGTAGCCCTGTGTCAAATTGTGCCAAATTAGGATTACCCTTTGCCCTTTCACCGAATAATCACTATTTACCATTTAGTGTAATCCACTTTGATCAGATCGCAGAAACCACATTGAGATTAAACAAAATGAAGTTCAAAGTGTTTTTTGATAACTTTGCTAATTAAAAATAAACACTCATTGATAAAAATCTATTCAATATATTTAAATTCCTTTTAAGTAATTAATCCCTTCTGAAAATGACCATATGCTTCATAGCCCCACATCAAAGTCATTGGACTCAATTTGACCAGAAATCAGCTGTGTGGCAATTTTGGGGCATGTCATGAAGTGTTTCTCTCTGTGAGTTCTAGTGTTTTCATGCTATTCTCTGCAGCTCACCCCACTATGGACTAGATCCATGTTGCATGCTGCTTGTGCTATTGTGTGCTCAGCCACTGTCAAGACCTGGGATCCCTGGTGCCAGTTTGAAAGCCCTGCTATGCACTATGTCAAGCACTGAAAGCCAGGAGCTGACTTTCACAGTACATGGACTGGGACGGGAACAAAAAGGCAATGTTTATGTTGCACAAGTTGCATTACTGACTCTTTATTTCAAGCACAAGTTTACATTTGCAAATGTATTGCTATTTTACATCATTACCTGTCGGATCTGGGAATGAAATTGTGTCACTGTATTATTGCTGGACTGTTAATCCAGACACCCAGGAAATGTTCTGGGGAGAGAGAGACAAAAATCTGAAAAAGTCCTGCCACAGCACGTAGTAGAATTTGAATTCGATAAAAATCTTAAATTAAGAGTCTTCACGACCATGAATCCATCAAAGGAGGAAAAAAACATCCATTTCGCTGATGTTCTTTAGGGAAGGAAACTGTCATGTTTACCTGGTCTGGCCTTCATGTGACTCCAGACCCCTAGCAATGTTGTTGAATCTTAACTGCCCTATAGGCAATTAGCGATAAGCAATAAATGCTGGCCTAACCAGCAATGCCCTTATCCCACGAATGAATTATTTTAAAAAAAAGATTGATACTAATTCTAACAGAAGTTGTAAGACCAACCTACACAGGTTACTCGACCATGCTGTCATTTCATCTCCAAACTCTAAGCAACTGCTTCATTACATATCGGAAAGCCTTCAAAAAGTTTTTTAAAAGTTTACTTCTATTTAACAAATGCAGAGCAAAATAAGAGACTGCATATGTATCTAGGAACAGATTGGGACTGCTTGCCTTTCAATCAACAATAGATTTTAAGTTGATGGATAATCACTGCATTCAGTTCACAACTGTAAGAGCTGGGTGTCAATTAAATCATGCCTGGCTAACTTTGCAGCTATTCAGTATCCATAACATCCCCTTGTTGCCTGTTCCACTTGTTCAGTGTAAAGCATGTTAGGATTATGTGGCACATGCTGTCTGGACTATACTTACAATGAACTCAAAACTGAACCAAGCATCAGAACATCATCTTCATGAGGGCCACCATCTATTCCACGATGGTCCTGATTGAAGAATAGTCCTCATTGTATTCATATTTGGCCTCAGTTAGAGAGTCTGTAACAGAATCATCAGCCTTGTTGCAGAGAGCACTATATGTATCTTAGTAATCATGCTTGTAAGGTGTCAATTTGCTTTTGTTTTATGCTTGATACTTTCTCCCTTTTGTCTCACTTTAGGTATTATTATCAAAATAGATGCCCTGCACTGCCATCATATCATTTTACTTTGTATGCCTAGATATTCATCTCACCAAAGTCTTCCCCTTTCTGCTTCTCTAAAGCTCTCTCTATAGCCCTAATTATTCAATTCACCAGGACACTGGTCTCAGCAAGGTTCAAAGGAAGCCTATCCTATTGAAACAACTCCCTTCTACCCAATACTAGTACCAGTGCTGTTTGAACTGAAACCTGCTCCACTCACTGTCTTTAAGACATGCATTGAACTCTTTGACCTTATTAGTCTAAGCCAGTTTAGTTTGGTTTCTAACTTCAAAATCTTACAGTAGAATCACTTTCCAGTCATATCAATGTTGTTAGTACCAATACGGATGATGAGAACTCGATTCTTCTCTCCCAGTCCTAATTCCTCTCTAGCCCTGAAAAGATATCCTTGATTCTGGCATTGGGAAGGGAATACAGCTCTCATGACTCACTCAAAGCTGTAGAAAAGAGTGTCTATCTTCCTAATCACATTTAAATGAAAGCAAAATACTGGAGATGCACAGACAATGCTAGAGAAACTTAGTAGGTCTGGCAGCATCTGTAAAGAGAGAAAAACACAGTTAATAGTTCACGCAGACTTCTTCAGAACTACTATCCCCTTCCACAACAATGTTTCTATTTCCTTTCTCCGCTGATTGGTTTCTGTACCATAGTCCTTTGGTTAGTTTGCTCATTGACCACGCAGTCCCAATCCTCATCTATATAATTTGCAAGAATCTTGTGACAGTTGGATAATTGCAGGGAAAGGGGCTCCTCAAGGGCTGCAACATGAGTTTCTATGTCCACCTCAACTATAATCACATCCTTGTCATTTGATCACAAACAAAGTTTGTATCCCACTCATGGAGCAAAGTGCCAAAGTAACTTTCCCCTGTCTGATGCAATGCAACATCTGCAGTCCAGACTCCAGCTCCTCATGTTGAACATGTAGTTACTGAAATGCGAACATTTACTGCAGATGTGTTCATTGTGGAACACCTTGGTATCCAGCAGCTTCCACATCCTGCACCTGCAACACATTATCTGACTTGCTGTCTCTATCTGAATTTATTTATTATAAATTACATTACTGTAGAATTCCTGCTCTTCACACTTGAAGAATCTCTAATCTAACCACTTTATTATATGTTTTCCTTTTGTATACACTATTATGAATCTTTAGGCTAAATAGAAAATAGTAAGAAAAAGTGGGAAAATATGAAAATGCATATCATTTGAGGGGAGATTAGATACTAATGGCAAACAAGCGTCTCATAGCTCACTAGCAAGATTCTCATCTTGCCATTCAAAATCTTGTTGGAGAATCAAACAATTTTTCTCGATCAAGAATCTTTTTCTTTTAATTTTGCCATATTTTCTCAACTGATTGGCCACATTGGTCAGGGGCAATGGTAAGTGTTCTCTCTAAGCCGCTCCAAGGTTTGGTGTCAGCATGACTATCTCAGCATTGACTTTGATCCGTGCTGTGCATAGAACTCAGAGGCCCATATAGTTGGAAAGAAGATAATGCTACTAAGGGACTGAGAATTTGCATCCACAATACCCACTTGTCATTCACACTGAATTTACAGGTTTTGCCTTCTTCCTCACTGCGATAATGATAGATTGTGGAATGAGTCATGTAGTATTATTCTTATAATGATAACCTTCAGGATTGTGCCAACAGTCAGCCTAGTAAAATTGCAAGAATTCATAGTCAGTTGTTTTCCTTTTAATTTGAAGAGATTGTGGATTTAAACACTTTGGTAGCATTGGAAATTTCAGTTAGTTTATCCACTTCTTTCACATTTTATATCTACATTTAATAAATGCAAATAGCACATATCCAATGGGTCCCTGAACCTATTCAAAAAAAGTCCCTTATCTCTCCCAAAGGGTGCCATACATCTTCAACTGACTGAGGCAACTTTAGACCTTTTGGACAAATGTCTGAAGCTCATTACTCCTATTTTCTAAGTTCCACTAACAAATTTGTATCTGTTTGAGGGCAGCTATAGCTTTACGTGTGCAGATTTTTCTATGTATCATAGATATCTCCATGGTGAAAATGATAGGCATTGGGTTCACTAGTGGGACTTCTAGAATCGGAGCTCTGACACCATTATGACTAACTCAGAGATCTCTTCCATCTATGAAAATTCATGCCTCAATCTAGTAGGCATGGATATAAAAAATTAAAATGCTAATGAAATGTTGAACTTTATTTCAAAGCAGCTAAAAAGAAGGGTGGAAGTAATCCTGCAATTTGACAAAATTCTGCTCAGACTGCATATGGAGTACTGCTTTCTGTTTTGAGCAGCACTTGGAGGGGATGCAGAGATTCACCAGAACAGTACCACAACTGAAAGGGTTAAATTAAAGAAGGAAAGGTTGCATATACCAAATTACTGTTTTCTTAAGTAACAAATATTATAGATTATCTTATTGAGATGTTTAGAATGATTAAATAATTTAATAGGACAGGTGGTAATAAAACTATAAAATGAACTATTTCCCTTGATAATAGCATCCAGACAAAGGGATATAAGCTTAAAATTAAAGTTCAACCATTCAGTGGTGGTGTCAGGAAGCACATGTTTTCCCAGAAATGATAGTAGATACCTGAAATCTTTCCTTCAAGAAAACAAATTTGAAAAAATTCAAAACTGAAAATGTAAAGATTATTAATAGTTAAATATATTAAGGATTATAGACTAAAGCCAAATAAATCTAGCTGTGTTACAAAACAGCCTTGAATCTGGTGCAAAATAATGCTAAAACAAATACTCAGGTTTAAAAAAATCAAGTCTAAAAGCTTTGTGTGTTAATGCACGGAGTACTTGCAGTAAAGCAGATGATTAGCAGATCAAATATATATAAACGGTTATGACATAGTTGTGACTACAAGGCATAGCTGCAGGGTTGCCAAGCTTGGAATTTGAACATTCAGGGGTATTCATTATTCGAGAAAGACACAAAAAAGGAAAGGAGGTAAAGTGGCATTGTTAGTAAAGAAAAGAATCAGTGCAGTAGTGATGCGAATATTAGCTCAGGAATCATGATGCTGAATCTGTATGGATGAAAATAAGAAAAGGGATGGAAATCATTATTTGGGGTTGTCTATAGGCCTCAAAGTAATCATGGAGATCTAAGGGAAGGTATTAATCAATACATCAGAGATGCATGCAGTGAGGGTACAACTGCAATCGTGGGTAACTTTAATTTACAGAGAGATTGGACAAACTAAACTAACAATGGCATCGTGGAGAAAATATCCCATTGTGTTACTTTTTTCAAGCAAAATGTTGAACCAACTAGACTGGGTACTGTACAATGAGAAAAGATTAATTAACACTCTAGTGCAGACTCCCTTGGAGAAGAGTGACCATATTATAGAATTCTTCATTAAAATGGAGAGTGAAGTAGTCAAATCCGAATTTAGATTTTAAAAGGGCAAAAACAGCTGTATGAAATTGAGATAGACGATCAACCACGATCATATTGAATGATAAAGGAAGTTCAGAGGGCCGAATGATCAAATATTGCTCCAAGTTTCTGTTTTTATCAAATTGAATGATGGACCAGAATCAGTGGGGTGAGTGGCTTACTCCCTTTCCAATGTATTGCTAGCCAAACAATATTACTTAGGCTAGTTAGCCTTGGAATATTTCTCAGGGAAGTAGACCCAATTTGAAGGTTTCCTTGCTTGCAATAATATTGATTTTGTTATAAAAAGCCAGAGAAATTCATGGTGGTTTTTTTTCCCTATTACAAATAGAAAACATAAATATTTATTGGCTTTCCTTTCACTTTAATGTGTTGCAAAAATGGTGTTGATTAATATTTTGTAGAATAAAGAATAATTAGGTTGGTCTGCTATAACACGATAGTTGTATTCCTCTGCAACCTTGCACTATGGAAAAGCACGATAGAAAAAGCACTGTAGAAGATTGCTAATAGAAAATCACTATAACCGTTTGGTAGAAAGTTCATGTTTTCCAAACAATGCCCACAATTTTCAGTCATGCTACAACACATTCGCACTGACGAAACGCGCATTATAGCAGAATGACCTGTAAATGAACAATCCTCTTTAGTTTATGTATATCAATAGAAATTTTCTATTTATGGAATAGAATTTTGCTACTGTTCTTCATTATGTTGGTTTACCAGATTTAACAAGTAAAGTAAAACCAAATAAGGAGGATTGTGTGCCAACAGGAAGTCCATTTGAATTTCTGTTATACATTTAGGTAGATGGAAAATCAGATGACTTTGATGCAGCCCACTAATAAGGAGCTCCAGTTGAATGAGTGCATGAACGATGAAATTTATTGTATAGATTTCACTTTGATTTATCTAAGCGTGTACATGCCAGATAAGGGGACAAATTCTTCAAACACTTAAACATTTACAGATTTTAAATATTATTTTGAAAAATTCAAACTTTCTGCACTATTTTAAAATATCCTTTGCATTTGAGTTTGTCTCATAGCAACAGTGAGGTGGATTTTCATATGTGTGATGTGAATCTGCATTTTTTTCTCAAATTATACCAAACTTCAATTTCCCTTAATTCCAGTATTTAAAACAACTGTTAAGTGCTACATATTAATGTGTTGTCATTGTAGGGCGCATATCTTGCAGTATTTGATATTTTTCTTGAAGTACTCTGTTTCATCCTTTTATCATCAACAGTATTATACAATATAATTGGATAATCTTAAATTTGCTTTGTGTATTGCAGTATAAATTGAATAAATTTATGTTTATTCTGATAACTAGATTTAATTAATGCCACCTAATCATTTTCAAAATACTTTGGTTAAAGTTTCTGGTGTGTGTAAGTAAGATTTGCAGTCCAAGTAAAATTATTCTCTTTGTTTTATTTCCTCTATTTTATTATCATAAATTACCAGGAATCTAATTTTCCCAGACTTACTCCAAAATATAGGCTGAGCACATTGAAAATTGAGTCCCTGCCCTTATGCTCAATTCCTGCACAGCCTGATTTTCCAACAGGAGATCATAAAACAGAAAATTTACATAATTTATGAAAAAACAAGCTTGCTTGGCTTAATATATTTCATTTATTTCTGAGCTTATTTTTCAGTTTGCCTGTTATCAGTAAACAGTTTTGCTGTATTGTTGCCTGAAAATGATTTTTCTTTGAAGTTTATTCTTGTCATATTAAAATCTGATGTTGGTTATCACCGTTTTCCCCTTTTCCCCTTTTTAAGACTGAAGCAGCTCTTGCCAGGAACTACCCAGGAAAGAGAGTGACCAGTTCAAATAATACACCCATTCCGAGGCTACCATCAAACCCTTCCCGGGTTGATCGTTTGATTGTTGATCAACTGCGTGAACAAGCAAGAGTACGTTTCATTTATAGCTGGTAGATTGATTAATTGACCATATTTCATATTCCTTTGGTTAATCTGCTTTGATATAATTCAAACATTTTCTATTTAAATTTTATGTTTCTTTTAAAAAGATAGCTACAGATAGATGGAAGTAGATTTTATCATCGTAATTGGCCATAGTTGTCACAGAATATAGTGCCATTTATGTACATAATTGATTGTAAATATAGTTATTGTATTACTTTTTAACATTTGGAAATTGATGTGGTTTGGCAGTTAGTAAATAGTCATAATTTAATTAATTCAGAGTCAAGCCAGCCCGGAGAACAGAAGTATACTATATTGAATGCATAATGGAATAAAGATGAATCATATTTTTTTAAACTCCTGATTGTTTTTCTCCCTTTAAGGTAAGGAATGTCAATGTTAGGAATGGGACGTTTTACCAAAAAGTGCTTCAAAGTCAAGCAGCATAGATAAATACAGAAAGTAAACTTCTGTATATACCTCTCTGTAATCTGCTCAAACAGAGACGTGCATTTTGATGATGTCTGCCTGGCAGATGGCACTAGCATTCTGAAAATCATAAGATAGTTGTTAGTATTTTGTTTCTGTTAATTATGCATGGACATGATTTTCCTGGCATGCTCAAACTAGGTAATCTGAATAGCCAGCTGAAAAGAGTGGTGGGTTAACGTGGAAATCAGGGTCTTTTTACACGTATAGAGTCCTGTTGCTATTTTGGTGATGGGACTGCCTAATTATTCTTGGTTTTTAGCATTAATTCTAGCAGCTCAACTTTGTGTACAAGAGGAACAGTAAGGTAAACATGCTGGATTTGCAGCAGATGCTCCAAAGCACTACATTGAAGTATGTTTGCATGTAAGTTTGGTAGACCAGGAATCGGTGGTCAGAAACTCATCATGAGAATTATATTCGAGGAGATTTGGATTAACCTGTTGAAAAGTAGCAGACTTCATGCAACAGAACTATGGCCTTTTCTGTTTACTCATTATTTTACCAGTAGCAGTCAAAGTATAGTTGCTTTCAGTAGTTTTGCTTCATCATCCTTCAGACTGTAGCAGAGTGCATGGCACACATTAGCCAGATGCTTGCAAGTTCTTGCATAAAACTAATGTGGATGCCAGTACTTACCCATAAGTATCACCAGTCAAAATGCCAGAGCAATAGAATTTGTCAAAATTGCCAGGTTCCCAATCCAGGTTGATATTTAATGCACTTCTGGCAATTAAAGCACCACCCCGTGAACAGGAAGGGGTGCCACTGGAGTGTGACCATCATCTTCAAAATATGCTCTGTACACAGTTGTCTGAAAGGCACAATGCATTCAGCCTACAAAGCCAACAATTCAGCATGTTTTGACCAAGCAGGCCAACTCGGGGTAAGACCTACCAATTAGGAATAGAAGATATGGATTATGACTAATTGCTGATGGTTGTTTGCCTCCAAGAATTGATTCTTATTGTTTTAGAGAAGCAGATGATTAGTTAGTGAGTATCTGGTAAGTGGCTTAAGATTTATTCGATTCCTAATGTTCAAAAGTTTAGCAACTGATGGTAAGGTTAATAAATAAATAAAAATATAAGTAATATATATAACTGAATAAAATAGTTAAGTGATTAATTAGAACACATTAAGGATGGCAGGATGCATGGTCTGTCATAGTTGGTGCTTTTTGACAGTTTCACATTGCTAGTGGGACCAAAGCACTTGTGTCTGCAGTAAGTGTTGATGTTTAAGCTGTTGAGCTGGAGGCTGAACTACAAACACTGCAACACAACCAGGGAGAGAGAAGTTTTCCTGGATTCTTTGTACCAGAAGGCAGTCACACTTGGAGGATAGAATTTTCTGGTTTGGTCTGTGTTCACTGATAGGAGAGTGTAGCAGTACGTGAGGCAGGTCAGGGGACTCAGCGGGCAGGAACCTCAGTCTTTGCAATTGTCCAACAGGTTTGAGGTTATTTCAGCTTGTTGGATGAGAGTGGCGACTACAGGGTGAAAGAGAAAACAGACCATGGTATGACTCTACAGGAAGCCATTCAAGTGGAGCAGTCAAAAGTGGAGATGGGAACTGATTAGTCAGAGGGATTGACTCCATTCTCTGTAGCAAAGAACATGAGTCCAGACAGTCAGCAGCATTAGAGCAGATGAAAATGGAATGTATACTACTGGAATGATCTCCGGTTGAACTGTCCTGGGGTCAGTATTCTTGCAAGTTGTATAACTAGCAAGTGGAGGGGATTTTAAACTGAATAGGGGAGCAAGGAATCAAATTTGGGAAGATGGTGATAAATCAAAGATGAGGGCCAAGACAAAAGAGAAACATATTCATTTAAGCAATGATAAACAGAGTGTGGTAGGAAGAGATAGACAGTACTATAGATAGAGAGTAAATCTACAAGTAAACCAACAGTCTGGGTCAGTTGTCCTTCATACACTGATTATTAGATTTTTGGAACAGACAAGTTATCACCTTGACAGCAAGAAGTTAGTCCCTTTGAGGCATTGCACTCAAATGTGCTTTCACAATCTTACTTCTTGTGAACTAAACAGACAATATTTTGAAAACTCACATAAATATCAGTATTTTGAAGTCAGGTTATATTGAGAACACCAAGTATGTTAAGGGAAAGAATGTAATTTGAATCCCTTACCAATTGCCAGAGGTAATAGCAATAATTTTGTAAGTATGTTATTTTCTTATTTTAAATATTATTTCATATTTGTCATCACAGGAGGAGGAATAAAGTATGCTGTTTTAGAAAATGTAGGGATGTCAGACTCTAAGGAATGTAGTATGAACAACCAGGTTTCTGGCACCGAGACTGGCTCTAATGTAATGGGGGTATGTCACATTCCATGCAATTGATTGTGATAGGGGACTCTCAAGTCAGAGGCACAGACAGAGGCTTCTGAGGCTGACAGTGAGAAATCAGAATGGTGTGTCGCCTCACTGGTGCAAGGATCAAGGACATCTCAGAGTGAGTGCAGAATTTTCTCAAAGGAGAGTGGGACCCTCAGGAAATAACCAACACATTGGAAATAAGAACACAGGAAGAAAAAAAGATGAGATTCTGAAGGGAGAATACAGGAAATTAGGCAGGAATTTTAAAAAGGAGGTCCTTGAGGGTAGTGATATCTGGATTAGATTAGATTACTTACAGTGTGGAAACAGGCCCTTCGGCCCAACAAGTCCACATTGACCCGCCGAAGCGCAACCCACCCATACCCCTACATCTACCCCTTACCTAACACTACGGGCAATTTAGCATGGCCAATTCACCTGGCCTGCACATCTTTGGACTGTGGGAGGAAACCGGAGCACCCGGAGGAAACCCACGCAGACACGGGGAGAATGTGCAAACTCCACACAGTCAGTCGCCTGAGGTGGGAATTGAACCCAGGTCTCTGGCGCTGTGAGGCAGCAGTGCTAACCACTGTGCCACCGTGCCGCCCAAATACTCCCGGTCCCACGAGCTAGTGAGGGTAGGAATAGGACATTAAAGCAGATGAATGCAGTGCTGAAGAGCTGGTGCAGGGTAGAAGGATTCACACTTTTAGATCATTGGAATCTCTTCAATGGTAGAAATGACCTGGATAAGAAGGACAGATTACACCTGACGTGAAAGGGAACTAATATACTGGCGGGGAGATTTGCTATAGAGCTGCTCGGGAGGATTTAAACTGGTATGGTGGGGGAGGGCGGGACCCAGGGAGATGGTGAAGAAAGGGATCACTCTGAGACTGGTACAATTGGGAAAAGGTTCAAGTCAAACAATCTGGGCAGGCAAGAACAAAACAGAGAACAACGTAGGACTGATAATTTAAACTATTTATTTCAATGAAAGAGGCTTAACAGGGAAGACAGATGAATTCATGGCATGGTTAGTAACATGGGACTGGGATATCATAGCAATTACAGATAAATGACTCAGGGATGGACAAGATTGGCAGCTTAATGTTCCAAGATACAAATGGTATAGGAAGGAAAGAAGGGGAGGGGGCAAGAGAGGAGAGGGTATGGCATTTTTGATAAGGGATAATATTGTGGCTGTACTTGGGGAGGATATTCCTGGGAATATGTCCAGGGAAGTTATTTCGGTGGAACTGAAAAATAAGAAAGGGATGATCACCTTATTGGGATTGTACTATCGACCCCCCCAATAGTCAGGAGGAAATTGAGAAACAAATTTGTAAGGAGATCTGATATCTCTAAGAATAATAGCGTGGTAATAGTAGGGGATTTTAACTTTACAAATATAGACTGGGACTGCCTGAATGTTAAGGGTTTAGGTGGAGTGGAAATTGTTAAGTGTGTACAAGGAAATTTTCTGATTCATTAAGTGGATGTAAGTGGGTGTAAAATTTACCTACTTTTGGGAAATAAGGCAAGGCGAGTGACTGAGGAGGTATGGGGGAGCACTTTGGGGCCAGCGACCATAATTCTATTGGTTTTAAAATAGTGATCGAAAAAGATAGACAGGATCTAAAAGTTGAAGTTCTAAATTGGAGGAAGGCAGTTCTAGGCAAGAACTTTCAAAAATTGATTGGGGGCAGATCTTTGCAGGTAAAGGGATGGATGGAAAATGGGAAGTCTTCAAAAATTGAGATAACGAGAGTCCAGAGACAGTATATTCCTGTTAGGGTGAAAGGCAAGGCTGGAAGGTGTAGAGAATGTTCGATGACTAGAGAAATTGAAGTTTTGGTTAAATAAAAGAAGGAAGCATATATCACATATAGATAGGAGAGATCAAGTGAATCCTTGGGTATAAAGACAGTAGGAATAGGGTAATCAGGAGGGCAAAAAGGGGACCTGAGGCAGGTTTGGCAAATAGGGTTAAGGAGAATCCAAAGGGATTTTATAAATACATTAAGGAGAAAAGGGTAACTAGGGAGACAATAGGGCCCCTCAAAGATTAGCAAGGCAAGCCTATGTGTGGAACCGCAGGAAATGGTGATACTAAATGAGTATTTTGTATCAGTACTTACTGTAGAGAAGGACCAGGAAGATATAGAATGTGGGGAAATAGATGTTGAAAAATGTCCATATAACAGAGGAGGCGGTGCTGGATGTCCTAAAACGTATAAAGGTGAATAAATCCCCAGGACCTGATTGGGTGTGTACTAGAACTCTGTGGGAAGCAAGGGAAGTGATTGCTGGGCCCTTTGATACAAATATCTTAGCATTGATAGTCACAGGCGAGGTGCTGGATGACTGGAGGTTGGCTAACGTGGTTCCACCATTTAAGAAAGGTGGTAGGGAAAATCTAGTGAACTACAAACCAGTGTGCCTAACATCAGTTGTGGACAAGTTGTTGGAAGGAATCCTGAGGGACAGGATTTACATGTACGTGCATAGTTAAGGATTGACAAGGGTTAGTCGACATGGCTTTGTGCGTGGGAAATCATGCCTCACTAACTTGATTGAGTTTTTTGAAGAAGTAATGAAGAGGATTGATGAGGTCAGGGCAGTGGACTTGATCTATATGGACTTCAGTAAGGCTTTGACAAGGTTCGTCATGGTAGACTGATCAGTAAGGTTAGCTCACATGGAATACAAGGTGAATTAGAACAAAGAAGAAGAACAAAGAAAATTTACAGTCCAGGAACAGGCCCTTAGGCCCTCCAAGCCTGAGCTGATCCAAGTGTACTGTCTAAACCTGTCGGTCAATTCCTAAGCATCTGTATCCCTCTGCTCCCCACCTACTCATGCAATTGTCAAGACGCATCTTAAATGGATCTACCGTGCCTGCCTTTCCCACCTCTGCTGGCAACGCGTTCCAAATGCCCACCACCCAAATGAGCCATTTGGATACAGAACTGGCTTGAAGGTAGAAGATAGAGGGTGGTGGTGGAGGTGGAGGGTTACTTTTCAGACTGGAGGCCTGTGAGCTGTGTTGTGCCACAAGGATCAGTGCTGGGCCCACTGCTTTTCGTCATGTAGAGAAATGATTTAAATGTGAACATAGGTAATGTTAGTAAGTTTGCAGATGACACCAAAGTTGGAGGTGCAGTGTAGAGCAAAGAAGGTTACCTCAGAGTGCAATGGGATTTTGATCAGATGGGCTGAGGAATGGCAGATGGAGTTTAATTTATATAAAAGTGAGGTGCTGCATTTTGGAAAAAACTTACCATTAAGGGTATAAGGTATTAGGGAGTGTTGCTGAACAAAGACACTTTAGAATACAGGTTCATAGTTCCTTGAAAGTGGAGTTGCAGATTGATAGGATAGTGAAGAAGGCTATGCTTGGTATGCTTTCCTTGATTGGACAGAGCATTGAGTTTACGAGTTGAAGGATCATGCTGTGGCTGTACAGGATATTGGTTAGGCCACTTTTGGAATATTGTGTGCAATTCTGGTCTCCCTCCTATAGAAAGGATGTTGTGAAACTTGAAAGAGTTCAGAAAAGATTTACAAGGATGTTGCCAGGGTTGGAGGATTTGAGCTATCGTGGGTTCCCTGAAGCATTGGATACTGAGGGGTGACCTTACAGGGATTTATAAAATCATGAGGAGCATGGATAGGAAAAATAGACAAGGTATTTTCCCTGGGGAGGAGGAGGAGTCCAGAACTAGAGGGCATAGGTTTAGGGTGAGAAAGGAAAGATTTAAAAAGGACCAAAGGGGCAACATTTTCATGCAGAGGGTGGTGTGTGTATGGAATGAGCTACCACAGGAGGTGGTGGAGGCTTGTACAATTACAACATTCAAAAGGCACATAGATGGGTATATGTTTAGCAAGGGTTTAGAGGGATATGGGCCAAGTGCTGGCAAATGGGACTGGATTAGGTTAGGATATCTAGTCGGCATGGACGAGTTGGACCAACGGGTCTGTTTCCATGCTATACATTTCTGTGAATTTATAACTGTCAATCAACCTGGAGTTCAGATATTTTGAGAGAGTAATGGTTGTTTGGACTCATGTACATTAACAATCTAGATGAAAAAACTGAGGGCATTGTTGCAAAGTTTGCAGATGACACAGGATAGGTGCAGAGACAAGTCGTATCAAGGAAGTGAGGAGGCTGCAGAACAACTTGGACCAGCTAGGACAGTAAACAAATAAGTATGATACATAGCTTATTTCAGCAATAGACAAAATTTCATTAGGCTTCCAAACACCATTTTTGTTAAGCTTCAAAGCAAAGTGGAAACCCATGCAGATACTGGGAGAATGTGCAATCTTCACCCAAGGCTGGAATCGAACCCAGGTTTCTGCAGTTGTGAGGCAGCAGTGCTAACCACTGAGCCACCATAACCACTTTGTTTCAAAGGTGAAATCTCAAAACATCTGAACTCCAGGTTGATGACAGTTATAAATGCATAGAAATGTACAGCATGGAAACTTGCTTCACTTTCCCTCAGATTTTTGAGTTATATTACCCAAATGTAGGGTAGACTTCAGGTGTGGAAGTGGCAGCCTTAAGTCCATTCGTGAGTTGTGCACAATTTAGGAACAAATGAACAGATTAGGGTAGATATAATCTTGCAGAATAGCTTAGATGCACCAAATTTCAGCATCAAACTTGTATTGTGTATAAATGATTGTACTGCCAACCTCATACGGCATGGAGCTGGAGGAGTGCCAACAAGTGAAGGTAAGCTTGTGGTAAACAGTGGCAAAAAAAAACCCTGGCAGATTTCTCAACCAACATATCAAGGAAAACAAACTTCATAGAATCCCTACAGTGTTGAAACAGGCCATTTGACCCAACAAGTCCACGACAACCCTCCGAAGAATATCTCACCTAGAACAATCACCCTTCCCTATTACTCTACATTTCCCCTGACTAATGTACCTAACCTACACATCCCTAAACACTATGGGCAATTTAGCATGGCTAATTCACCTAACTTACCCATCTTTGGACTATGGGAACTGGAGCACCCAGAGGAACCCCATGCAGACACGGGGAGAATGTGCAATCTCCACCCAGACAGTCACCCAAGGCTGGAATCAAACCCAGGTTTCTGCTGCTATGAGGCAGCAGTGCTAACCACTGAGCCACCATGACTACTTCATTTCAAAGGTGAATTTTGAGCTCAGAATGGCACCCATCAAGACATGTAAGGAAGTTGTTTCTGCAGCAGCCAATTCAGATAGATTAACTATGTTATCTGCATATTAGAAGTATCCAGGGTTAGGGAGATTAGATGTTATTCCATCAATTACACAATTTTCATGAAATCCAAAAGACATTTGTGAGAGCTAGACCTAGCAGGAATTCTTTTGCAACATATCTATTTCAGAATGCATGGCCTCATTAAAAACTGAATTCATAAGTTCAATGATTATTGATTCATGATGGTGGCAGTTCTAGATTGCCATGATGTGGTCGTGCAGTTTATGTGGCTTCCTTGAAAACTAGTGAACAGGCTAGCAATGTCAAGAGCACTGCTATTGGTAAGAAAAGCTTGCTGTGTTCTTGCAAATGTGAAGGATTCTGTCACCACGTAAAATATTTGCTACAACCAGTTTAATTGTGGGGAGCAGAAATTGGGGCAATTTTAGAGGATGTTGACATGGCCACAAACACAGCCTATGCCAAAGCAAGCCCCCACTCCCAGCCTCTAGTCCCCTTATTCCAAGGGTTGATACTTGTACATCCACTTAGCCATTACATACTTTACATAAGCAATATACCCTTTAGTGACAGTTGGATGTGTAAACAAAAAAGGATTAATTCATAACTTTTCATTTAACACTTCAGAAGAACCTCCATTCATTGCAGCTCAATAACATTTCAATAATTCAGACTATTTAAGGTTTCAGTAGGTGAGATGTCAGGGTTACTTGAAACAATTTAAGCCTGTTTAAATAAAGATCCAACAGGGCAGAACTTAGTGCAAGGCAGGTGACTGAAGTGTCAGTGGGGGAGAACTTTGGGGCCAGCAACCTTAATTCTATGTTTTAAAATAATGATGGAAAAGGATAGACCGGATCTAAAAGTTGAAGGTCTAAATTGGAAGAAAGTCAATTTTGACAGTATTAGGCATAAAATTTCAAAGGTTGAATGGGGGCAGATGTCTGCATTTAAAGGGATGGATGGAAAATGGGAAGCCTTCAAAAATTGAGATAATGAGAATCCAGAGACAGTATATTCCTGTTAGGGTGAAAGGCCATGCTGGTAGGTGTAGGGAAGGCTGGATGACTAGGGAAATTGAAGTTTTGGTTAAGCAAAAGAAGGAAGCATATGTCACGTATAGATAGGAGAGATCAAGCGAATCCTTAGAGTATAACGGCAGTAGAAGTACACTTAAGAGGGAAATCAGGAGGGAGTAAAGGCGACATGAGATAGCTTTGGCAAACAGGGTTAATGAGGAATCCAAAGGGATTTTATATATACTTTAAGGAGAAAAGGGTAACTATGGAGAGAATAGGGCCCCTCGAAGATTAGCAAGGCAGCCTCTGTGTGCAACTGCAAGAGATGGCGGAGATACTAAATCTGTATTTTGCATCAGTGATTACTGTGTGGCAGGACATGGAAGATGTAGAATGTGGGGAAATAGATGGAAACATCTTGAAAAATGTCCGTATTACAGAGGAGGTGGTGCTGAATGTCTCAAAACGTGTAAAAGTGGAAAAAATTGTCGGACCTGATCAGGTATACCCTAGAACTCTGTGCGAAGCTGGAGAAGTGATTGCTAGGCCTCTTGGTGAGATATTTGTATCATCAATAGTCACTGGTGAGGTGCCGGAAGACTGGATGTTAGCTGACAAAGTGGCACTATTTAAGAAATGTGGTAAGGAAAAGCCAAGGAACTGTAGACCAGTGAGCCTGACATCAGCAGTGGGCAAGTTGTTGGAGGGAATCCTAAGGGACAGGAATTACATGTATTTGAAAAGTCAAGGACTAATTTGAGATCGTCAACATTGCTTTGTGTGTGGGAAATCATGTCTCATGAACTTGATTGAGTTTTTGGAAGACGTAACGAAGAGGATTGATCAGGGCAGAGTGGTGGATATGATCTATATGGACTTCAAGTAAGGCATTCAACAACGTTCCTCATGGTAGACTGGTGTGCAAGGTTAGATCACTTGGAGTACAGGGAGAGCTAGCCATTTGGATACAAAACTGACTTGAAGGTAGAAGACAGAATGATGGTGGAGGGTTGCTTTTCAGACTAGAGGCCTATGATCAGTGGTGTGCCACAAGGATTGGTGCTAGGCCCACTACTTTTTGTAATTTACATAAATGATTTGGATGTGAACCTAGGAGGTATCATTAGTAAGTTTGCACATGACACCAAAATTGGACGTGTAGTGGACAGCAAAGTAGGTTACTTCAGAGTACAATGTGATCTTGATCAGATGGGCCAATGGGGTGAGGAGTGGCAGATGGAGTTTAATTTAGGTAAATGTGAGGTGCTGCATTTTGGAAGGGCAAATCAGAGCAGGACTTATACACTTAATGGTAAGGTTCTTGGTATTGTTGCTGAACAATGAGACCTTGGAGTGCAGTTCATAGCTCCTTGAAAGTGGAGTCGTAGTTAGATAGGAAAGTGAAGAAGGCGTTTGGTATGCTTTCCTTTATTAGTCAGGGCATTGAGTATAGGTTGTGTTGTGGCTGTTACAGGCCACTTATGAAATATTGTATGTAATTCTGCTCTCCCTCCTATCAGAATGGAGAATGTTGTGAAACCTGAAAGGGTTCAGAATACGTTTATGAAGATGTTGCCAGGGTTGGAGGATTTGAGCTATAGGGAGAGGCTGAATAGTTTGGGGCTGTTTTCCCTGGAGCGTCGGATGCTGAGGGATGACCTTATAGAAGTTTATAAAATCATAATGGGCATGGATAAGGTAAAGAGACAAAGGATTTTCCCTTGGGTGGAGGAGTCCAGAACTAGAGGGCATAGGTTTAGGGTGAGAGGAGAAAGATTTAAAAGGGACCTCAGGGACAACTTTTTCACACGGAGGTTGGTGCGTGTTTGTAATGAGGTCGCAGAGGAAGTGATGGAGGCTGGTACAATTAGAACATTTACGGGTATATGAGTGGGAAGAATTTAGAGGGCTATGGGCCAAGTGCTGTCAAATGGGACTAGATTAATTTAGAATACCTGGTTGGCATGGATGAGTTGGACTGAAGGGTCTGTTTCAGTGCTGTGCATCTCTATGACTCCATGACTATATCACTTACAAGGAAAAATAAAAAAATCAACATAGGGAAGGACTTGCTAGATTTAATGTTACAAAATCGTAGTAAGGGAGAATATAATGAGTCAGAGTTTTCTGTCAAACATGAAGGGTCATGCTCAAAATATTTGCATATTGATGTTACAGAAAGTTTGTTTAAGGAGTAATTGTGCAATTACTTGCCAACATCCAAATATTGTTTTGAGTTGCGCATCTTCACTATTAGCTTTGTCGAAAAGGTATTTGACTAATTGGCATGCATTGAATGTCATAAAGTTCCTATACGTGAACTAAATTTGCAACAGAATTTGTCATTAAGCTGATAACTATTGCAATTAATAGATATAAAATACCATCAATCAGGTTGTGGTACTGCAATGAAATTATTACAAATGTGTAGCCTCATTCTGCCACTACTTGATCGCACTTTTGAAAATGTCAACATAAGTTTGTTACTTTTTTTTCCCATCTCCTCTTCTTTGTTCTTATCTGGTCTTTTTCTACCCTTATTTCTCTTTCTGTACCTGATTTGACATTGAAGTTATCAATTCTAATTTATATTTACTTTCAGTTCTTTTACTGTTTACTTCTCAATGTTGACTAAAGAGATGCATAGTTGATTTCTTCTTGCATTCAGATGTTGTTTCCCTCGTCACGGCATCATTGGATTGTACCTCAAGCACTTTGTGATTCAAAATTGTGTAAAACTAAGTGCAGAAACAATGCTAAATAAGTGCAGACATCTTAAGTACACACTACAAACGAATATGGGCAAATAATCGTGAAGATTGACATGATAGGGGTTTCCAGCTCCAAGTATTAAAAGAAGTAGACGAGAACATTACTGATCTCCTTAAATTCTCTTGATTTACATATAAGAATAAATCACCATACATCAAACGTGCAGATGACACAAAGCATATTTTGTAGTTGCAAAGGGATTTTGACAGATTAAGTGAGTGAGTAAAAGTGACAAATGGAGTTCAGTGTGAGGAGGTGCTGGGTCATCTACTTTGGACTATAATAATATTTTCTGAATGATCTGAAGTTAGGATTCATAGAGAAACAGAGTGATCATCCATGTGAAGAAATTGCTGAAAAGAGAAACTAATGGACTGCTTCAACAAATAATTTAAAAGGCTAAGGTAACCTTCAGCTCTAGGAAATACAAAGGGCTGGAAGTTATTTGAGAGTTACATTGAGGTCTGTTTTGACCTCACCTGTAGTATAGTCCACCAATATCCATAGGAGAAAGTGAGGGTTGCAGATGCTGGAGACCAGAATTGAAAAATATGGTGCTGGAAAAACACAGCAGGCCCGGCAGCGTCTGAGGAGCAGGAGAATTGACATTTTGGGCATAAGCCCGTCTTCAGGAATCTTTTGACTGAAGAGGAGGCAGAGGAGATGACCTGGGGGGGTGCAGTGAGAGACGGACTCACTGAGATTCTTGTAGAGGGAGGAGGAGACCTTCTTCAAGGTAGGCATCCTTGCAAGAGGATTTGCAGTATGTTAAGATCAACTAGGAGAAAGTGAGGACTGCAGATGCTGGAGACCAGAGTTGAAAAATGTGGTGCTGGAAAACACAGCAGGCCAGGCAGCATCCGAGGAGCAGGAATGAAGAAGGGCTTATGCCCGAAACGTCGATTCTCCTGCTCCTCGGATGCTGCCTGGCCTGCTGTGTTTTTCCAGCACCACATTTTTCAACCCCAGTATCCATAGCCAACATATTTGTATGCTTATTATCTACAGTGGCCTCCATAACTTGGTTATATTACTTATACCTTTTCAAAAATAAAAATTACAAGTCATTTCAATTGGTTAGAAGCACTGAGGACTTTTTTCTTTAAATCTGCACGATTGTGTCTCTGTGTATATTTATTATGTCATTACACAATGCTAAATTAGAATTGGCATAAACAGAAAATTGATCTTGGAATGAATGTTAACAGTGTCAATTTGTTTAAGAGGAGTCAAAATATCAGATTAATTTTAAAATGGAACTGGAAGCTATTCAGCTCATCAAATTGTTAAGAAAGGATTTCAGCAATGCTGAGGAAATGGGGGTCAGTATGTAAAAACAGGTAACTGCATTTACAAGTGTGGTTGAAGTGACTCCTCTTCAAATAATTTATTTGGCAATGGAAAATGCGAGATACTATTTGCATTCTGTATGAAGTTGTTCAGGATAAACAAGAGCAATGTATATCAGTATTATGAAGTGGGATTTTGATGCCGCTAAATATTGGGCAATGAGATCATCTTATTCACCACATGGTACAAGGATCAGTGCTGGGTCCTCTACTTTTTGTCATTTACATAAATGATTTGAATGCAAGCATAAGATGTACAGTTAGTAAGTTTGCAGATGACACCAAAATTGGAGATCTAGTGGACAGCGAAGAGAGTTACCTCAGATTACAACAGGATCTTGACCAGATGGGCCAATGGGCTGAGAAATGGCAGTTGGAGTTTAATTCAGCGAGGTGCTGTATTTTGGGAAAGCAAGTCTTAGCAGGACTTACACACTTAATGGTAAGGTCCTAGGAAGTGTTGCTGAACAAAGAGACCTTGGAGTGCAGGTTCTTGGCTCCTTGAAAGTGGAGTCGCAGGTAGATAGGATATTGAAGAAGGCATTTGGTATGCTTTCCTTTATTGGTCAGAGTATTGAGTACAGGGGTCGGGAGGTCATGTTGCAGCTGTACAGGCCATTGGTTAGGCCACTGTTGGAATATTGCGTGCAATTCTGGACTCTTTCCTATCAGACAGATGTTGTGAAACTTGAAAGGGTTCAGAAAAGATTTACAAGGATGTTGCCAGGGTTGGAGGATTTGAGCTATAGGGAGAGGCTGAACAGGCTGGGCTGTTTTCCCTGGACCATCAGAGGCTGAGGGGTGACCTTATAGAAGTTTACAAAATTATGAGGGGCATGGATAGGGTAAACATACAAAGTTTTTTCCCTGGGGTCGGGGAGTCCAGAACTAGAGGGCATAGGTTTAGGGTGAGAGGGGAAAGATATAAAAGAGACCTATGAGGCAACTTATTCACACAGAGGGTGGTACGTGTATGGAATGAGCTGCCAGAGGAAGTGGTGGAGGCTGGTACAATGCAATATTTAAGAGACATTTGGATGGATATACGAATAGGAAGGATTTGGAGGGATATGGCCAGGTTTTGGCAGGTGAGACTAGATTGGGTTGGGATATCTGGTCGGCATGGACGGGTTGGACCAAAGGGTCTGTTTCTATGTTGTACACCTCTATGACTCTATATATAGACAATATATACAATATATAGCAAGCTTTTGAAAAAGTTTTATTTAAGGTTTTAAACAGTCAACAATCAGGATGAAAGGAGACCTAACTGAGATATATAAATGTTAAAGGGAATTGACAAAGTAGATGTAGAACAGATGTTTCCCCTTGTGGGGCATCCTAAGATGAAAAGCCACTGTTTTAGGGTAAGGGATGGCAGATTTAAAACAGATGAGGAAATAATTCTCCCAAAGGGTTCTAAATCTCTGGAATTCACCACCCCAAAGGACAGTGAATGCCAGGAGAGTAAATAATTTTCAGGAGAAGGTAGATTTTTAATGAGTAATGGGTTAAAGGAATGTGGGGAACTGGCAGGAAAGTAGAATTGAGGTGAGATCAGCATAATCCGATGATATGGTGCAGCAGATTGAGGGGTTGAATTGCCTACTCCTGCTCCTAGTTCTTTTGGCTGATCGTTCCTTGCTCAATTTGGGATGGACAACAAAATGGTCTGACATTCTTACCCAGATCTCAATTGCAACTTTAACAGAAGTCAAAATTGTGTGATTCTGTGATCAGCCACATGCCTGCAGTCATTTCACTCCATGGTGAGTGGCCATCATATTTGAACAGCACTGATGCACGTTGGGGAAAGAGATCCTTTCAGATCTTAATTGGATATATTGTATGTACAGTTCTCCTATAATGCATGTTTATTAAAGCCAATTTGGTTGCAATGCGATTTGTGAATTGCAGACTTTTTTATAAAGCAAAGTCTTGTTTGCTGTTACGCAATTCCATCCCTGGCACTAGCTGAGCAGTAAAACCTAACCTTCAGATCCCCTGTCTGCAAATGTAAATTCATTGTGCTCAGCTAAAAGAGGAATGCAGTCAGCTCTGCAAGCCTTGAAGTTAGCTTGAAACTGGGAATTGTGGTCTACATTTAGAAGGAACTTTATTTCAAACTGGGGAAGAATCAAGGAGGACAGGGTTTCTGCGTCTACATCATGTGGTCAGTCAGCTTGCGTGCTTTCTGGTGAAGAGCTTCGTGAAAGGTACAGTGCTGTAGTCAGTGATTTAATGTTAAAGTGTTAAATTTAACTGGATTATTTAATTAAAATATATGATTTAAAGATTTACTTAGACTGTGCTATCATTTGTGTTAGGCTAACTATTTTTGATTCGACTTTTACTGTTTTTCTTGTAGGCCCCATTATGTATATTGCACGATTTTCTATAACATGGTATCGCATGGGAATCACAACAACTATGTTATAGGAGAACTACCTATAATGGATTTAGCAGATGCAGCACAGATTCACCAGAATGCTACTGAGGCTTAAAGCGTTACAAGTTTGCCTAAATACTAACATTCCTTCAAATATGGATGGGTTTATGAACAGTGAGGGTTTAGAGAGATCTGGGCAAAAGGCTGGCAAATGGGACTAGATTTGTTTAGGATATCTGGCCAGCATGGACGAGTTGGACTGAAGGGTCTGTTGTACATCTCTGTTACTCTATATGTAAGACTAAGGAGTAACCTGATTGAGGTATTTATTATGCTGGAAGTATTTAATGGGGTAGGTGAATTTATTTTTTCAGGATACTCAGTGCAAAGGGCATAACCTTAACATTTGAGCAAGAACGTTCAGGGACTGGCAGGAAGCACTTCAAACCTTGGTTACAAGAAACATGAAACTCAGTTAAAAAAAAACTGTTGAGATCAATTGAAAATTTCAAAACAGTGATTGATAGTACTTTTTAATAGATAATAGTATTAAGACAATATGGAACCAAAGCTGTTAAACTGAGGTAAGATACAGCTCAAACATGATCTAATTGAATTGTAGAACAAGCTCAAGGGGCTAAATGACCTATCACTGTTCCTGTGCTACAGCTTAGATTGCATCAGTTGAACCTTTTTTCAAAGGTGCCTGAGCTGATCATATAAACTTCTGGCATGTCATGCTGCAGCATCCAGAAGTGAATACATGCTCCACTCGAGATTAAAGGCTGCTAAGACCATTGGTTAGAATGTTCTTACATGAAACTCCTCCTTGGACTAAAGTATGGTGCAATAGGTAGTCTGATACTACCATCAATTGATTGTACATAACATGGAGTTTAGTTTTGTAGGTTATCTAATAGCTGCCTCTCAAACACCCGCAGTAAAGTTAAGGCCCAAGCATTCTCCCTGTTAAGCAATGTTCTGGCTTCCCATTCCAATATTTCTTGTTATCTTCACAAGTGTTGTGTGAATTACCTATACCTAATAACAGTTTTAGCCAGGGTGCCAATCTCTTGGTTGAAAAAGGAGATTAATAAATGTGTTTCTCAAAGCATTCTCCTTTATACCAAGTCTACTGCTGCATCTTCCTGAAGGATGAGAAGGACCGAGAGAAAGACGGAAAATACTCTGGAGTTAGTGGTTAATAAAGCAATGAGTGACCAGCAGAATTAGATGTGCAAAGGTGCCGAACAACGTAGATGGACAATAATTTGAGAATTGTAATGTTAAACAGGCTGGCACCCTACTGTGGGTTTGCACTGGCCTTGTCATCTAAAAGGCTTCAAATTTTAAATTCCCATTTGAGTGAGAGGGAGGTAGTTCACCATTCTGGTTTCGGTCCTCTTGTAAGCTAGCTTCTCTTTCAGAAAGAAAACACAGGATCTTACTAGGGGCGTTTGCTCTTGTCAGGAGGCAAATTGGCCAGAGCTATTTTTCAGTGGAGGTATTCTAACTGGCTGCATTTGCCAGGGGTGGCCTACTGATTTGTCTGTCCCAGTCACAGGGCCAGAACTCTGAACCCTCGATAACCTGACTGGGAGAAATGGGCACAGCTGCAACAAGTAGGATACTGCACATTTGTCACAAAATAGAGGTTCCCTCAGAGCAAAATGATAAATTTCTTAGATCCGAAGGGAAATTTTTCTACTTGAATCATTACAACTATGGGTTACAGACTTTAATATTAGTGATTCCTTCTCGGGAATGGAGTCCCTGGAGCCTAAAAAAAATCTCAGTAAATATTATGCCTTAGTTATCGTCTGCTAACTTATATTGTGTGGGTAGCTAATTCACATTCCTGTCCATCTTTAGGAACATTCCCAACTGTTTTCCTTGTTCCCCCCTCCTGCATACCCAATCACACCACCAAGATCCAGGAAAATTTTGCCCTTGGTATTGATGTGCTGTGATCTGGTATTTGTCTGTATGAGACTTAGGAACATGCCATATGAGAGCAGCAAAAATATTGAGAAGAATGATACTTTCCTCTTCGTACAACAATGACAAATGGTGGAAGTAATTAGACTATGAAGGAGAACTGCTTTCATGGGCTTATTTATGTGGTGAAAAGCAAAATGTGGGAGAAAAGTTCAGTATGCCTCAGGAGTGGGATAGAAATAATCTTAAGAAAGGCATGACATACATAAATAGAAACAGGGAAAATCTGCATCTCACTTGTGCTATCCTGATATGTTGTCAAACACAACCTGTTTTGAACCCAAGTGCTTGGGGGTTATCCTGTAGATATCGATGACTTCAGCATTCTCACTTCAGGACTACTGTTGAAGGTATGTTGGAAACTTGGTATTATATCTGGGAAAACCGACCTGCACCTGTTACTCTTACCCCACAAAGATTTCCATTGACATATCAGTAACCGTTGGAAGTCTCACCTTTCACATTTTGGAAGTGCTGGACTGCAGAGGTTCAAGAAAGCAGCTGACCACCACCTTCTCAAAGCCACCTTGGGACAAGCAATTAATGCTGACCAGCCAGTGACACCCATGTCCCATGAATGAATAAAACAAAAACGCTGCACATATTTGGAGAAATATCAGAACATACTCATTTTGGATACAATGAATTATATCAGTTGCTCAGAAATTAAAAAATATTTCAAACATATTTTACATTTGTATGTTCATTTTCCAAATCTGACATTTTTTGTACAAGTAGATGGTACATCTGTCAATCATTGAATGCATGCTATTGAAACAGTAGTTGATGGAGATTTGTAATGCTGCTTTTATTCATTTTTGCTAATACATAACGGTGTCAATGCTGATATTATTGCAGTATGTCTTGCATGTCAAATACATCTTCCTATGCTACATCTGATTTGGACGTTTGTGGTCTTAATAGGAAGGATTTATGATTTTCTGTTGTTCAGAGGTGAAATAACACATGGTCGGTACACCAGAGACTTCAGTGATCGGTGCCCATTGCCCTTTCTGGAGGTTTTCTAAGCCTTCATAGTTTCCTTAATCACTACTAATCAATGAGGTCCTGTTAATCATAAGGATGCAAACCAGTAGTTTATTTTCTCCCAGTGAACCGGTCAGTCGTATACATAGTTCTCACTTTCATAAAGTGGTGATTTTGTTGCATCATATCAATCTATGGCTTTCACATCAGAGAAATAAGATGAAATGCATGATCATGCACATACAACATCATCCAGGTGAAGCTATACAGACGCTAGGTATCATGCCAGCTATCAAAGCAGCAATCTTTCTAAATTCAAGTTTTCCAGAAGGGTCTGCCAGGATTTTGGAAACCAATTTAGTGAGATCATCAGTCATTCCAGCAATTCTTGATATGATTCTGCAAATGATAGTAACCATTAATTCCTGGCAACTTGAACTCCACACCTTAAGAAGGATATATTGGCCTGGGAGGGCTTTAGTGTAGGTTTACAAGAATGATACTTGAAACCAGGTTTAAGTTATGAGGATAGGTTATACAGATTAGGCCTGTTTTCTTTAAAATTTAGAAGGTTGAGGGATGATCTGATTGATGACTTCAATATATGATCAGGAAAAATCAGGGTAGATAAATACAAATTATTCCTACGGGATAGAGATTCCAGATGTAGGGGCATATTAGAACCGGACTGTTCAGGAGAGATGTTAGGAAGCAATTCTACATGTAAAGCGTGGTAGAGGTCTGGAAATTCTTCCCAAATGTCAGTTGATGCGCAATCAGTTGTTAATTTTGAATCTAAGATCAGTAAGTTTTTTTTGTTAAGCAAAGGTCGAGCCAAAGACTGGAATATGGAGTTAGGTCACAGATTAGCCATGATCTCATTGAATGGTAATACAGGCTCAACTGGCTGAATGGCCTACTTTTGTTCCTACATTGCCATTCAGCAGGAGGGGACTTTGTTTTAGCATTTCACACAGCATCAGTTTAATTTGTATTTAAAAAGTGATTGATGGTTTGTTTTGGAAAGTTATATCTGTCAGTTCTGCAACACCACAATTTCAAATAAACAAAGAAGATTTTTTTTTGATTTTGTCATAGAATCATAGAGATGTACAGCACAGAAACAGACCTTTTGGTCTAACTCGTCCATGCTGACCAGATATCCCAACCCAATCTAGTCCTGCCAGCATCTGGCCCATATCTCTCCAAACCCTTCCTAGTCATATACCCATCCAGATGCCTTTTAAATGTTGCAATTGTACTAGCCTTCACCACTTCCTCTGGCAGCTCACTCCATACACGTACCACCCTCTGGGTGAAAATGTTGCCCCTTAGGTCTCTTTCATATCCCTCTCACCCTAGACCTATGCTCTCTAGTTCTGGACTTCCCCACCCCAGAGAAAAGACTTTGTCGATTTATGATATCCATACCCCTCATGACTTTATAAACCTCTGTAAGGTCACCCCTCAGCCTCCGACACTCCAGGGAAAACAGCCCCAGCCTATTCAACCTCTTCCTATAGCTCAGATCCTCCAACCCAGGAAACATGTTTGAAAAATCTTTGCTGAACCCTTTCAAGTTTCACAACATCTTTTCGATAGGAAGGAGACCAGAATTGCACGCAATATTACAAAAATGGCCTAACCAATGTCCTGTACAGCTGCAACATGATCTCCCAATACTCCCTGTACTCAATACTCTAACTAATAAAGGAAAACATACCAAATGCCTTCTTCACTATTCTATCTACCTGCAACTCCACTTTCAAGGAGGTATGAACCTGCACTCCAAAGTCTCTTTGTTCAGCGCTGGGGTAATGATTTCTGGGTAATCAGACAAAGTGTCCAGCCTCTTTGTGTTGTATAATCATATCGGAAGGTGCTGTGTATATTTAGTAAATGATCATGAGCATGATTCTGCACATAGTAAACTGGCACAAAAATAAAGAATAGTGTACCTTTTGTGACCAACTGGTTATGAATAAATCAGATTTTAGTTTAGTTAGACACTAAGATTTGGCATCTTTTCAATTACTCTTGCTAAGATTATGAAGCAAACAAAGAATTAGTATAATTTAAATTTCATAAGGCTTGTCCTGTCCATAGTTCTGCATATTATTGAGTCATCATTCAACGTCAGCATTTTAACTGATTATAGCCAATACTTTGTTTTATTTGCAGTTACTTTAATCTTTCTGTTTTGATGTAAATATTATTTTTAAATACTTTTGGCTGTTCTGTCTTGTAGAAATTGAATTATTAGTTTAACTTTAAAAAGATGTTAAAATTTTCACACTCCATATGCAAAAAATAAATTTGTTTTATATTTTGCAGACTTTAATTAACAGGAGATCATCTCTCATATTTTACTCCCTATATATGACTCTGCAAACAGTAATTTAAATTGATGCTTAGATCAGCGTACACGCAGTAACTAATAGTCTAATAATTTAATTGGTTCGTTTTAAGTACCAACACCAATAAAATAATAGCACATTCTTGTGACTAGATTAATAAATGCATATTCTGTAATAATCCTCTTTTAATAGGTTGTGACATTACTTGGAAAGATGGAACGTCTTCGCAGTTCGCCTCTTCATGCAAATATTTCTACAGCTCTTGATCGACATCTGGAAGCCATCCACATTACCCAAGCACGTAGAAAAGATGAAATAGTAAATGCAGCTAATCGACAAAGGCAGGGAGCTCCAAGATACCAGGATGACCGAGGTAACATCATAACCTGACTCAATTTACAATTTTTTTTTCTCTATTGAACATACATGGGGAGTGGGGTCATTTCTGACAACAAAGAGAACACAATATGGTGAACTTTAACTACTGACTATTCACTTGTGAGACTATATTACTTGTGCATGGAAAGCCCTTTTTGGAGAATCAGTCTGATATGGCAGTATTATATCCTCGCCTGCAAGACGTCAAAACATTGAGCTCACTTAGAGATTTGATTTGGTGTCACCAGTAATAAATTGAATCATTGGTTGCTACGACTTATCTATGACAAAGGAGTTTCTTTCTCAATATTAGAGAAGTATTATTTTGTTCATGCCATGAGGTTTTCTTTGCTTTTCATGAACATACTAAACCCTCTCTTTGTTATTTGTTCATGGAATGAGGGTGTCACCAGCAAGGCCAGCTTACTACCGATCCTAATTGCTTTTAAACTTCAGAGGGCAATTAAGGGTCAATGACATTTACTGTGGATCTGGAGTCATGTGTAGGTCAGACCAAGTAAGGGTAAGTTTCTTTTTCTAAAAATCAGTAGTGAACCAAATGGGTTTTTCTGACAATTGATAATAGCTTTGTGGTGACTTTCACTGAGACAAGTTTTTAATTTCAGATTTAATCAAGTTCCACTTGCTACTATTGTTTAAACCCTTGTCTCCAGATTATTCGCTTGTATCCGGTTGTAATTTTGCTCACTGAGCTGGTAGATTTGATCTCCAATGTTTCGTCACCATGCTAGGTAACATCATCAATGAGCTTCCAGTGAAGCGTTGGTGTTCTGTCCCACTTGCTATTTATCTGTCTCGGTTTGTTGTGGTGGGTGAAATCATTTCCGGTTCTGTTTCTGATAGGTTGGTAAACGGGGTCCAAATCTATATGTTTGTTCTTGGAGTTCCGGTTTGAATGCCGGGCCTCTAGGAATTCCCTTTCATGTCTTTGTTTAGCTGTCCCAGGATGGATGTATTGTCCCAGTCGTACTGGGTGTCCCTCTTGACTGTGTGTTTGGATACCAGTGATAGTTGGTCATGTCTTTTGATGGCTAGTTGGTGCTCAAGTATCCTGGTGGCTAGTTTCCTGACTATTTGTCCAACGTAATGTTTGTTGTAGTCCTTGCAGGATATTTTGTATATGACGTTTGTTCTGCTGGAGTTGATATGGTGTCCTTTAAATTCATCAGGAGCTGGTTCAGTGAGGTGATAGGTTTGTGGGCTACCATCTTGCCTAGGGGCCATTGTAGTCTGGTTGTCATCTCTGAGATGTCTTTGATGTACGGCAGGGTGGCTAGGGTTTCTGGGCGTGTTGTGTCTTCTTGTTTAGGTCTGTTGTGAAGGAATCGGCAAACTGCACTTATCAGGTACCCTTTGTTCCTGAATATGTTGTATAGATGTTTTGTCTCGGCTTCTCGTAGTTCCTGGGTGTTGCAGTGTCCAAATAATGTCCTGATGCAGCTCCGTTTGTGGGTTTTGGGATGATTGCTCTAGTAGTTGAGTATCTGGTCAGTGTCTATGGATTTCCTGTAGAAGGTGGTCTACAGGTTTCTATTGGCTTTTCATTCTACCGTGACCTCGAGGAAGGGGAGTCTGTATTCGCTTGTATGCTTAGCATAATTCTGAAAAAGTATAAATGGTGGCTGAGATTTTACCAGTGTGTTGGAGATTGTTTGGGAGGCATGTGGGCTAGGAAAATGCCACTGAATTGTGTCAGGAGCAAAGCCCAATGTGTTTGTGTCACTGCAGGATTTTCCCAGGGGCAGTCAGGGTGATAGGATGAGACCACATTTCAAGCTGATGAAAAGGGAATTAAGTCTGTTAAACAGGCAAATAATTGCAATTTTACCAGTAATTTTCCTTTTATTTGAGTGATGCAAAAAAAAAAGGGTTGAAGAAACTTGTTAACTACAATGAGGCAAAAACTCAAACTTAACTATATTTGACCACCATTATGAAAGATTATGTGGTTTGGTCGGGAGGGTAAAATTGAGTAGATGGCAGCATTAGCAATCTGGAGGCAAGTCAGTCTTGGTTGGCAGAGCGTAGAATTTCTGGGTGAATGTCCTCTTACTTTGAGAAGGGTGGGATGGTGGAATTCCTTGTGAACTGTGCAAGCTATTTGCTGTGGACCTCATTCATGGTCTTGAGACCTCCAGTGAGGAGCAGCACATGAGAGGTAGAGAGCTGTAGTTCAAAAGCACCGAGGCAGCAGCATCCACAGGCACAAGACGATCATGAGGCTGGAAGAAGAACTCACAAGGAGGACAGAGGGGCATGCAACTAGCCAGATACCTGTAGAAAACACTACTTACTAGAAATTATCCACTATGGGAGGTATTGTTTTCTGAAAATGTTAAAGCAACAAAATTGATGAGCACTTCACCTCTCCCAGGGTTGGGGCGGGGTGAAGGGTGTCACAGAACTCTGCAATAATGGAGGCACAACTGAGCACAATAGGAAATGGGGTGTACCTCGCCTATGGCATTGAATTTCAATGTAGCATTTGACTTTGATGCCTCTGGAGGTTTCCTCTGAGGATATGAAGAGTGATAGCAACTACAGAGGAAACTCGATTATCCGAAAGACACGAGCGGGGAGTATTTTGTTTGGTTAATCAAATGCCGGATAACATAATTAGCCAAGCATCGAGACCTTGTGATCTTGTTCGAATAATCCAAAATTTGGTTAATCGAATGCCGGATAATTGAGGTTCCTCTGTACACAGTACAAGAAAACTTCAAGGGAATAGAGGCAAGGTAGGCAGGGAATGTAGGAATGTAGAGGCAAGGTAGGTATCAGGAATTCCTGATAAAGGGCTTTTTCCCAAAATGTTAATTTTCCTGCTCCTTGGATGCTGCCTGACCTGCTGTGCTTTTCCAACGCCACACTCTCAACTCTGTCATAGAGTCCGACAGCATGGAGACAGGCCCTTCGGCCCAAAGGTCCATGCTGACCAAAATGTTCATCCACACTAATCCCATTTCCTTGTACTTAGCCCATATTCTTCTAAGCCTTTCCTATATATGTATTTGTCCGAATGCCTTTTAAATGCTGTTAATGTACCCACCTCAAATACATCGAAAACCTCCTCGTCTGTGATATGGACTGCCATCAGAATGGTACGAGACATTAACCTCTTTAGGCGTATTCCTTTCCATCACACACTTCTGTGATCAAAATATCAAGATTCATATAGATATTTCAACAAGAGGGTGACATCTAAATACATTATCAAACTTCCTCAGGTGCTTGTAGATGCTTCTATATGGTTACCCTAATCTGTCATTTGAGATGGAGGCAGACTGGTAAAGTTGCTGCTTATTCTGTGGACTTTGATGGCTGTGACAGGCACCCTTTCAGTGTCGATGGCCTTGAGGATATAAGTATATTGGAATCCCTGCATGGATGCAGGAGTCATCTCTGTTATCACAGCTTCTTTTGGCATTGGTGTGTCAACCAAAAGGGCTGAGTAGCTGAAATGAATGGCAAGATGCTGCAAAATCGCTGTTAGATTGTTGGAGATGACAAAAATTAAAGTAAATTTCAAAGACTCACTCCTGAAGTCTCCTCATGGTGGAGGGAGGGTTTGGGTGTGTGATCAATGGAAGATAAGAGGTGAGCTTTATGGAACCTCTGAAAGAAGTAAAGAGATGCACAGAAATTAGATAGTAATCCTTACATAATCCAATTTCACAATGTAGATAGTTAATAAGTTGTTATTTTTTTGTTTGCATGGTGTCAAGTACCAACCCTCTGGTCACCCCTACCTGTATCACCCCAGTAGACTGGAACATGGAGCAGTCTCACCTCAATATAATTAGTACTCAAAATATTACCAGTGCAGTACATTAATGTATACTGTTAAATTGTTTCATTGTTGATATGGGCTCACTTAATCTTTAATACAGATTGTATCTCTTTTATGTGCAGATGTTCTTGCATTGGCTATTGCAGTCAAAGAAATGGCAGTAGCTACACGGAAAGCCCGGACTGCATTGTGGTGTGCCCTTCAAATGACATTACCTAAAACACCAAATGCCAATCCAGATGACCAAGTTGAAGTTGAAAGAGAACTTCAGGATCTAGTAACTAATGGAGACAAAAACTATCAAAACAGAAGCAACTACTGTAGTGGGGAAAAAAATGAAGTCGTGAAAACACGTGTTGATTAAGTAGTACTAAAGAAAAAACTGCAAATCTTTAAACTAAATGATTCTATTATCTTTTGAGTTACTAGTGTGAATTGGTTAAGTTGCGGTGATCACAAATTCAGATTAACTAAAAAGAAAGCATTAAGGGGATAAAGACTAAAATGTGTGGGCTCCTTGAAAAGTAATTATAAACATTGCAGCTTGTAGTCAAGCATGCATTTGGTTAGTGAATACATCTCTGTATAATTGAGACAAATGATACAAAGCTTATTTAAAAATCTCACTACCATAATTTAACAAGATCATTTTACCTTATTTTTGGTAAATTGTTCTTGTCAAATCTTCCTAATCAAAGTGACTAAAGCTTCTTAGTCAGGTAATTTTAATCCAATGTTTGTTTTAGTTTCTGTAAAATGTTTGTTATTTATTATAAGCAAAATTTATAAAAGTGGTCATGGCTTTCCTTGACATGACTAAAAAAAGGAAAGGTAACCTCTATTTGGTGAAAGTGAGCAATAAATGCACCAAAGTGCAGTCTTTGAGAGCTTAAAATCAGTCTTAATCAAAAACAAAATTATCTAATGCTATAATGGTAAGTAGAGGTTAATTAAATAAATATGGCATACTGCAATTATCCTGTTATGTAAAAGGTTATCATAGTTTAGATTTAATGGTTCTGTTCTTATTTATATCACCCTAACCTGATTAGCCCTCCATTTAAATAATTGAAGTTTCAGATAATGCGCAAAGGTCACAGACTTTGTATCATATTATTCAGAGACCTGGAGATATTGATTTAATAATACTGAAGGTAATTCATTGGAAAATATCTTTCACTTATCGTGCTTTTTTTTCACATTTAAGTTGCGAATAAGAGAGAGTCAGGAGTGATTGAAGGCAATAATTTCATTTTGGAGTTTGTGATATCGGATTGCTAATATAATTTATAATTAATCTGATTGCAGCGATGGAATTACAGCCTGAGCATACACTGTCAGTGTTTTAAATTATACTTAAATTCTTGGAACAGTTCAATTAGAGTTGAGATTTTCTTTGCCAACAGTGTTACATAATACATAACAATATCTGTATAGAATAATTAAAAATTGTGACATAGGATACACACTGGAAAGTACAAGGCAGACACATTGTTAGGAGTTCTTTTTCCACTCCCCATGGAGGTATCTTCCTCTGCCATCCTATGTCTGCTGAAGCTTCTGTTTTTACTATATTACAGACAGAAGTCCTTCACAAACTCACCAAAGTACGTATTTCGTTTGTGAATCTCGATGTAGAGGTTTGGCAGACCGGTTTATCATCAGGGCCATCACAGTACAGTCTGATTTTGTTTGCATCTAATGTCTACATAGACATTTCCCAGAACAAGTCAATGGATAGAAATCAGGAGCTGGAACCCTTCCCAAGCCCAGGAAATAAGGGTTCCCCAAGTGCTGCTAAAACTAGGTCAGCTAATTTAGCACAGAACAGGAATGAAACTCAGATTTTCTGGTCAGTAAAGCTTAGTGCTGGAAAGTGGCTATGCTTTAGGCCACTGGGGGAGCTACGAGTGGATAATATTTAATATCACTGTTTGTTGATACATGTTTTATTTATACATCGGTTTAAAAATCATTTCAGGTAGTTTCAATTATTTTTGTTTGCTTATGTCTATGTAATGGGAGGTGACATAATGGCATTTTTTGATGCAATTGAAAGCCCACAATTAATTGTGTTGGTGTATGCTATAATAGAATAACAGATTCTGTAATAAACAAATACCTACAAACTATAATTATACTAATTAACTAATAGCATTTTAACAATGCTAATCACAGAAAGCAAAAAACTTCCAGCAACAAAAAATTCAAAGCAAAAAGAATACAAAGAAATCTAAATGCAATGGTACAAAACCTCATAAAATAAAGTTTGTAAGTAACTACAAAATTATCTTTCTAAACTCAAAATAATATCTTTGTTGCAAGGAATACTGCTTCATTAGCAAAAGCTTGACAGATGCTATTTAATGTGGAAATTACATTTAATTATTAAGGATATTTGCAGTGGATGTTGTATAGCTACAGTAGGCTATATTATTCAACAATCTAGATGTAATGATACGATGGAATTTTTTGTATTAGTGTATTGTTAGCATTTACTGAGTTTGAAGTAAACATTTACTTTTAATTAGTGCTAACATGGCACATTTAGAAAGGATATTAATTTAGTCTGATTGTTGCACGTATTTTGTTGAATATATTTATCTGAGGCAGCTCGTTTATAATGTGTACAATCTATAAATTAGTTTCCATATTGGGTAGACCCCTGGTACTGTTCAAAGTTTTTGTACTGAAACAGTAAATTGTTCTGCATTTCTAGTTTGAAATCTAGAGGGTATAAGTCTGATAAATGTGCCCATACAAATAAGTTTGATATAATGTCAATGGCAGATAGGGTAATAGATATTTAGAAACATTCGCAGAACACTTAATTTTTGTAACTGAAGTGAATTGCTTCATAGTTGATAGTATTGGACTTAATTTAAGCATTGTATTATTTGGTATCCTAAATTGTCATTCTCAGATTCAGTGATCGAATGTGTTTGTAAATGTCTTAAAATTATTCAGATTCATTGAATAATTTTCAGACATTCAATCTAAAACAATGAAGATGTCAGCAACTCAGAGACTCAAATGTGGGATCTCAAATTTAATTGGCTATATCCAGTGTAATTTTCATTTAGATATGCCATTGATATGATTTACAATGGATGTCCTGAAATTTATAGATTTCTTCTAATTTATCAAAAGAATTTAATAAATTTCATAACTGTGATCTATATTAAAGGTTAAAACAATTTCTCTTGAAATCAGTTTTAAAATATATTGTTTAATAGTGCATCTTGAGGTTATCTGGAAGGCATTTAATGCAGTCTTCAATTATATTTAAGCTAGGTCAAGATATGTCAAAATAAATGTGATATATCAGATATCTTTAAATGATAATTTGTGTTGTACAATTACCTTGAGGAAGTAGAATTCTTTGGTCTTTGAGTTTACGAATTGAATACTAGTTTGGATTAATGAATGAAAGGAACATATCTTTGTCATATGCTTGATAAATTGATCAGGAATACAGTGAGAAACCTCCTAGATGTTAAAATGTTCTATGTGATCAATGAAATACTTGGTAATGTAATACACAACTGCTTAAATTGTTATCTCATGAAGAGTCAACAGAAGGTTGTGCGTTTAAACAAAGTGTAGTAACTACTTGAAACAATGTCATTTATAAATGAGAAGAGTTAACCCAAGTTCCATAATTAATATTTAAGAAGTTAACTTTGTATCAAAGAAAATGTGAAATTTTTGATTTTCCTAAGTTAACAGTTGATATATTTTACTGAACTGTATAAGTTACTGAAAATGTGATATTAAATAAATTAACTATTGGTCTTTTTTTTAACTAATCTTGATTTAAAAATGTACATAATTAGAACATCGATATTTGTTTAAAGTTAGTTATTGCCTATAATCACAAATTACAATTGGAAAAGAAATGCAGTTGGTAGTCAAAAGTCTGAGGTGAGAAATTTGGAGTTGACAAAATGAACAGTCTTTCACATAAGAAAAATAAACTTAATGTGTAGCTTTAGCACAGAAGGAACATCAAGACTGAAAAAAAGTCAAAACCTCAATAAATTAGATAAATTGTCTAATTTCAAAGTAAGTCGACAATCATTTTAATATCACTAAGGAAAAGACCTGTTAATATATCTAAAACACCCCCATTTTTTTGGAGAATGTGCCTCAACAAACAAACCCTAGCCTGTAAAACAATTATAACCTTCCCAACTAACAACTTTGAAGCCAATCTTAAATTCATTTTCACAGTTACTTTCTACTGACTTTTTTGTTTATATTGTCCACTAATTTCAGTAGCCTCAAGTGTTAGGTTTTTACTATTCAAGGTTTGCTCTCACCAAAGTCAAGTTTTCTGCAGGATTTATTAATTTTGGACAGAATTTTCAGTGTAGTTTTTAATATAGTCTTAACTTTCCACTTGAGAGACATTCATATTACACTTTCTTTTTACCCCATTGGTTGGAACAGTACATTCGTTGGCAAGTAACTCTGATTGGTAGGATTGGTAAAGGCATTACTATGGAGAATGCACCAGTTAAATGATGACAGTTTATTGCTATGCTTTGTTTAAATTTATAACTGGGTAAATTGACCCTGACTGGTGAAGGCATTTCTTGGCAGAATGAACCAGAGAATGGCTATTGCCTATTTTATTACGTTTAAATACGCACTTTGTATGCATTCGGTTGCTTGCAAAGAACAGGGCCCTGTGTATATCTGTAACTTCCAGTATGTTCAGTGTAGTACACTACAAGTCCAATGACAATTTTAAATTGGTTTCACCATACATCTCACTACAGTCGGTGTGATTTAGCAAAAATTGCCCAAGGAGAGAATCATACCTAATTTTGGATGCTGTGTTTTGAGTTTTGTATGCTCAGGTTGTTTGGGTATGGTCAGTACCTATGGTCTGTTATGACCTATCAAAGTTCCGTGCAATTTGATACAATTTGCCTATCTTTGAGACATATCTCTCTGTACCTAGCATCACATTGGTATTGAGATTCATGCATTCAAAACTCATAGGAATCCTGATTGCTTGTCTTCAGTTAGGACAGCAGGGTGGCTCAATGGTTAGCACTGCTCCCTCACAGCGCCGGGGCCCGATTCGATCTCACCATGGGCAACGATTGTGTAGAGTTTGCACATTGTCCCCATGTCTGCACGGGCTTTCTCCGGGTACTCCGGTTTCCTTCCACAGTTCAAAGATGTGCAGATTAGGTGGATTGTCCATGCTAAATTGTCCATAGTGTCCAGGGGTGTGCAGGCTAGGTGGGTTAGCCAGTTAGCCATGAGAACTGGAGGTTTACAGGGATAGGTTAGTGGTCTGGGTGGGATGATTTTCCGAGAGTCAACATGAACCTGATGGGCCAAATCTCTGCTTCCATACTGTAGGGTTTCCTATGATTTTAATGCTACACAGCTCAATTGAGCAATAGGCAAAACTTCTTTTGATTTCCAAACACCATTTGTGTTAAACAACACAACAACGTGAATCAACTTTGTTCACCTTTCCTTAGATTTTTGAGTTCTATTACCCAAATGTAGGATAGACTTCAGGTGTGGAAGTGGCAGCCTTAAGTAATCCACCCAGACACATTACCCTACTACTCTACATTTCCCCCAACTGGTGTACCTAATCTACACATCCCAAAATACTATGGACAATTTAGCATGGCCAATTCACCTAACTTGCACATCTTTCGACTGTGAGAAGAAACCGGACCACTTGGAGTAAACCCACGCAGACACGGGGAGAATGTGCAATCTCCTCACAGATAATCACCTGAGGCTGGAATTGAACACGAGTCCCTGACGCTGTGAGGCAGCAGTGCTAACCACTGAACCACTATTTCAAAGGTGAATTTTGAGTGCAGAATGGAGCCCATCAAAATATATAAGGAAATTGTTAAATACAGCAGCCAATTCACATATAGTAACTATGTTATCTGCATATTAGGAATATCCAGGGTTAGGGAGGTTAGATGTTATTCCATCAATTACACGATCTTCATGAAATCCAAAAGACATTTGTGAGAGTTAGACCTAGCAGGAATTCTTTTGCAACATATCTATTTCAGAATGCATGGCCTCATTAAAAACTGAATTCATAAGTTCAATGATTATTGATTCATGATGGTGGCAGTTCTAGATTGCCATGATGTGGTCGTGCAGTTTATGTGGCTTCCTTGAAAACTAGAGAACAGGCTAGCAATGTCAAGAGCACTGCTATTGGTAAGAAAAGCTTGCTGTGTTCTTGCAAATGTGAAGGATTCTGTCACCACATAAAATATTTGCTACAACCAGGTTTCATTGTGAAGAGCAGAAATTGGGACAATTTTAGAGGATTTTGTCATGGCCACAAACACAGCCTATGCCAAAGCAAGCACCCACTCCCAGCCTCTAGTCCCTGTATTCCAAGGGTTGATACTTGTACATCCACTTAGCCATTACATACTTTACAGAAGCAATATTTCCTGTAGTGACAGTTGGATATGTAAACAAAAAAGGATTAATTCATAACTTTTCACTTAACACTTCAGAAGAACCTCCATTCATTGCAGCTCAGTAACATTTCGATAATTTAGACTATTTAAGGTTTCAATAGGTGAGATGTCAGGGTCACTTGAAACAATTTAAACCTGTTTGAATAAAGATCCAACAGGGCAGAACTTAGTGCAAGGCAGGTGTCCGAAGTGTCAGTGGGGGAGAACTTTGGGGCCAACAATCATAATTCTATTAGTTTTAAAATAGTGATGGAAAAGGATAGACCAGGTCTAAAAGTTGAAGGTCTAAACTGGAGGAAAGTCAATTTTGACAGTCTTAGGTGTAAAATTTCAAAAGTTGAATGGGGGTAAATGCAGGTAAAAGGATGGCTGGAAAAGGGGAAGCCTACAGAAATGAGACAGCGAGAGTCCAGAGACAGTATATTCCTGTTAGGGTGAAAGGCCATGCTGGTAGGTGTAGGGAAGGCTGGATGACTAGAGAAATTGAAGTTTTGGTTAAGAAAAAGAAGGAAGCATATGCCTGGTATAGACAGCAGAGATCGAGTGAATCCTTAGAAGAGTATAAAGGCAGTAGAAGTATACTTAAGAGGGAAATCAGGAGGGGAAAAAAGGAACATGAGATAGCTTTGGCAAATAGGGTTCAGAAGAATCCAAAGGTACGTTATAAATATATTAAGGAGAAAAGGGTAACTAGGGAGAGAACAAGCCCCCTCAAAGATCAGCAAGGCAGCCTCTGTGTGGAATTGCAGGAGATGGTGGAGATACTAAATGTGTATGTTGCATCAGTATTTACTGTGGAGCAGGACATGAAAGATGTCGAATGTGGAGAAATGGATGGTGACATCTTGAAAAATTTCCACATTACAAAGGAGGTGGTGCTGGATGTCTTAAAAAGTGGTGCTGGAAGTGGAAAAAATTGTGGGACCTGATCAGGTGTACCCGAGAACTCTGTGGGAAACTAGGGAAGTGATTGCTAGGACCCTTGCTGAGATATTTGTATCATCGATAATCACAGGTGAGGTGCCAGAAGACTGGAGGTGGCTAACATGATACCACTATTTAAGAAATGTGGTAAGGAAAAGCCAGGGGACTATAGACCAGTGAGCCTGACATCAGTGGTGGACAAGTTGTTGGAGTGAATCCTGGGGGACAGGATTTCTATCCATTGGAAAGGCAAGAGCTGATTAGGGATAGTCAACATGGCTTTGTGTGTGGGAAATCATGTCTCACAAACTTGATTGAATGTTTTGAAGAGGAAACAGGATTGATGAGGGTAGACCAATGAACGTGATCTATTTGGACTTCAATAAGACGTTCGACAAGATTTCTCATGGTAGACTAGTCAGCAAGGTTGCATCTCAGAATATAGAGAGAGCTAGCCATTTGAGTAGAAAACTGGTTTGTAGGTTGACTACAGTGGGTGGTAGAGGGTTGCTTTTCAGACTGGAGGCCTGTGATCAGTGGTGTGCCACAAGGTTTGTTGCTGCTTTTTGTAATTTATATAAATGTTTTGGATGTGAATTTAGGTATAGTTAGTAAGTTTGCAGATTACATCAAAATTGGAGGTGTCGTGGACAGCAAAGAAAGTTACATCAGGACAATGGGAACTTGATCAGATGGGCCAATGGGCTGAGGAGTGGAGATGGATTTTAATTTAGATAAATGTGAGGTGCTGCATTTTGGAAAGACAAATCAGAGCAGGACTTATGCACTTAATGGTAAGGTCTTGGGGCATGTTGCTGAATAACAAGACCTTGGAGTGTAGGTTCATAGTTCCTTGAAAGTGGAGTGGCAGGTAGATAGGATAGTGAAGGCGACATTTGGTATGCCTTTCTTTATTGGACAGAGCATTGATATAGGAGTTGGGAGGACATTGGTTAGGCCACTTTTGGAATATTGTACACAATTCTGCTCTCCACCTTATTCAAATGGAGGATATTGCCAGGATGTGAAACTTGAAAGGATTCAGAAAAGATTTAAGAGGATGTTGCCAGTGTTGGAGGATTTGAGCTGTTGCGAGAGGCTGAATCAGCTCAGGCTGTTTTCCCTGGAGTGTCAGGAGTCGGTGGGGACATCAAGGTTTGTAAAATCATAAGGGGATAGGTAGGGTAAATAGGGTTGTTTCCCTTGGTGGGGTGGGGTGGGGGTGGGGCAGAACTAGTGGGCATAGGTTTCCGGTGAGAGGAGAAAAATTTAAAAGGGGCCTAAGGGACAACATTCTCACCTAGAGTGTGGTGCATGTCATAGAGATGTACAGCCAGTGAAGGCTGGTAGAATTATAACATTTAAAAGGCATCTGAATGAATATATGATTTGGAAGGGTTTAAGAGGGACATGGGGCATGTACTGGCAAATGGGACTAGATAAGGTTAGGATATCTCGTTGGTATGGATGAGTTAGACCAAAGGATCTGTTTCGTGCTATGCATCTCTATGACTCTATAACGGTCAATCAACGGTTCAGATGTTTTGCGAGAGTAATGATGTTTGGGCTCTTGTACATTAACAATCTGGACGAAAGAATTAAGGGCATTGTTACAAAGTTGGCAGATGACACAGGAAAGGTGGAGTGATAAGTCGTGTCGAGGAGGTGATGAGGCTGTAGAAGGACAAGGACTGGCTAGTACATGGGCAAATAAGTGGCATTTGGAATACAATGTGGGAAAGTGAGATTGTGCACTTTGGTAGGAAGAAGAGGTGTAGACTATTTTCTCAATGGGAAAGGCTTCAGAAATCTGAAGCACAAAGGGACTCGAGTATTTTTCAGATTGTCGTCAGGCTAACATGCATGCTCAGCTGGCAATTAGGAAGGCAAATGCAATGTTAACATTCATTTGCGAGGGTCACAGACTAATAGCATGAACATATTGCTGAGGCTGTATGAAGCTCATCATTCTGCATTTGGAATATTGTGAGCAGTTTGGGTCCTGTCTCTTAGGAATGATGTGCTGGTCTTGGGTGGGTTCCAGAGGAGGTTCACAAGAATGATCCCAGGAATGAAGGACCTGTCATATGAGGAGTGGTTGAGGGTTACGGCTCTGTACTCAATGGAATTTAGAAGGATGGGGCATGGATCTCATCGAAACTTAGAGTACTGAAAAGCCTGGATAGACTGGACATTAGATGTTTCTACTAGTCGGAGACAACAAGATTTGACTACACAGTCTGAGAGAGAATGAACAACCTTTTAGAACTGAGATGAAGAATTTCTTTAGTTAGAGGGTAGTGAATCTATGTAAGTCATTGCTGCAGTAGGTTATGGAGGCCAAGACATTGAGTGTATTTAAGACAGAGGTAGATGGGTTCTTGTAATGTAAGGGCTTTAAGGGTTAGGGGCAGAAGGCAGGAAAATGGGGTTGTGAATCATATCAGCCATGATCAAATATTGGAGAAGACATTATGGGCTGAATGGCCTCATTCTGCTTCTATATCTTATGATTTTATGATGTATGGTCTCTCAGCCAAGCCTTATTGAATTCTTGGTGTGGAGTTGATATAATGCTAATGTTAGTGGACTTGCAATCCAAAGCTCACAATTTTGATGCCACTGCTCGTTTAATCAGGTTATACTGTCCACGGCCCTTTTTGTTTTTAAGAGAGGGCGTAAAAGCAGCAATTCTAAAAGGTCTGGCTTGGATGGGTTTTAAGGCTAGTTTGATTATAGCTAACAGACACTGTTTGGCAGATACTCAGACAAAAGGCTTTCAAGTTAAACAAAAACACTTGTACAGTTCTCCAAGGTCAGCTTTTCCCTTGCTTGGTTTAGTTTTAGCAGGAAAGTTTGAAGCTGCTGGACCCAAAGAAGCAGGTCTATGCTGATCCTCCACTCTCTCTCTCTGATATCTTTTGTAAGATACTATTTGATTTTACCTTCTGTGCCAAGGGATGTTTATGGGGATTGTTACAATATTTGGAACAACATAATTAAATAGGGGTAATCTGTTAGAATAGCAGCCTGTCCAAAAACCTATGTTCTGTTCTCTTTTGTGTTTCATTTGGTAATCTTGTAAATAAATTCTATTTTGTTTAAAACGAAGTGGTTTGACAAGCTGAGTCTACACCTGCTTAAAACAACTATCAAAGTTCAGGTCTGGACTACCTTCTTGACATGTTTTGAGGGGGTCTAGCCTGGTCCATAACACAATGCTGCAGGAACATTAATTCTAGATTTATTTTCACTGAATTCAATGATAACCATCTAACCATTGTCAATTATCACAAAAAAAACCTCTAGTTCACCAATGTGAATTGGCTATCTTTACTTGCTTTAACCTAGCAGTGACTTGCAACTCTAGACCCACAGCAATGAGGTTGATTATGAATTACCTGGAGTCAATTAGTTCCAAAATAATTAGAGATAGGCAATTAATGCCAGCCTTCCCAGTAATGTCCATATCTCAAGAAAAGAAAGTAAATTTTTCTTGTACTTGTAGCAACGGGAGTTTCTTTTTAAAAAGTGGTTTTAACAGTGAAAACTTGAGTGAATCTTCTTTAATACTTGTATTAAATCCATGCAAATGTCACTGTCGGGTTTGTTACTTCTATACAGTGAATATTTCTATATGGTGAAATAGCATGAAAATGCCATACTTTGACAAAAGAGGACCTTCAGAATTTAACTTGCAAACAGTTTCTCCATGCAGACTATAATTCACAAAGCGTTTTAATTGACACGAGGGTGGTTGGGGTGGGGGTGTCGTGCTCAACAGATTTTGATAAAAGAATGGTACATATTTGGAATGGGAATTATGTATCTCAAATAGCTTTGGAGACTCAATGACTGAGTATGTTCAAGACAGAGATGGATAGATGTCAAAGGAAATGAGGATAGTCTGAAAAGAAATTTGGCATTGAGGTAGATTAGACATCATATAGTTGTGGCAGGGCTTAAGTGGCCTTTTTCTGTTCCTACTTCCTACTGCTATCTACAGATCAAGTATAGGCCTAAATATGATTTTTGGTAGCCAGGGAAGCTGGCTATTTTACAGATCAGGTCAACTGACATACCACATATACACAGACACACTCAGCACGGAAATAGACCCTTCAATCCAACCAGTCCATGCCAACCATAATTCTGAACTAAACCAATCCCACCCTACCCCTTCAAAGCCTCTGCGTAACAAAGTTGCACCCCCCTCCTATTTGCCCCAAATACTTCTCTCATCCCAAAAAATATATCCCCCTAGTTTTGAAATCCCCTACCCAAGGGAAAAGACAGCTGCCATTCACCTGTTCCTCTGTCAATGCGCTCTCTGGTACCACTCCAACCCCAAGTAGCTGCTGGAGTTCTCTGTCCACTAACCCATTGTTTCTTGCTGACTTTAGCTGACCTAAAGTACCATTCTCCCACCAGAGGGCCTTGGAACTACTCATTCATTGTCTTCACACCATTTCCTGATTATCATCAGGAATGTGTCCTGTTGTAAATTGCTCTTGCCTTCAACGTCTGACAGGATCAAGTGCTCACCACCAGATGGTAGCAGAATTAGATTATTTAAAAAAACCATGACATTCTAATGTTGCAACACTGGGCACACCAATAAAAGACAGGACTGCAAAATAAATATGTCACAAATCTGCATATGTGGAAATTGTATTATTATGCTGCATGAGTTTTATTACAACTCCAATAATACTAGAAAGCTATTTATGAATAAATAAATTAATATCATAAAGCCCAGTGATGTTGAGTCTTTCTCCCTCGTGTGGGAAATCCTTCAAATGCTACACAATTGCAGGATAAGGGATCTGCCAGTAAAGATAGAGGGCCATTTGACCCATTGAGCCTAGGTCAGCCCGTGAAAGTTACATGGCTTCCCACATTGTTTAAAGCTTGTGGTGGCAAACAGAAATCTTACTTGAATTTTTAATTAGACTGGAGAGAAGGTAATCACAGGATAATATGACACAGAATAAGGACCATTCTGCATATTATGGCTCTCTTGGCTTTTTGAGTCTTGTAGACCTAGAAATGCTTCCTTTCAAGTGTTGATCTCTCGGCACTGACCCTCCCGCCACTGCAGGCCTGCCTCAGCAATGAGATCCCCACCCAGAGGATCACTGACCCTCTGACTGTATGATTCAGCTCCATTAGTACTGCGCTATCTTAGCGCTGACCTTACAACAATGCGATGTTCCCTCAGCATTGCCCACCTCTTTCCTCTCCTCTCCCCCCCCCTCCAATAATGCTGTGCTCCCTCATCACTGACTCTCCAACTGTATGGTCCAGCCCCATCAGTACTAACCCTCCTCCTTTTAATATGTTATACTTAGATATAAATTAAATCTTCATTTGAGTAACAAGTTTCATATTTACAAGATGGTAAATTTACTTTTATTATGAATAAAATGATATGCCTACAATGAAAAATATTTTATTTTCCAAAAAGCAAAACGATAGTTCAAATAAGTTCAGTAGATGTTTTCTGTTTCAGTGGTAGAAAGTACATCATTTCTAAAAGACAAAAAGTAAAAGTGATACAAAAACAAAATGCCATTGATGCTGGAAATCTGAAATAAAACAGATAGTTAACACTCAGCTTGTGTGGCAGCATCTGTGGAGAGAGGAAAAGAGTTATCTCTAACAGACCTGAAACCTCAACCTCTTTTTCTCTCTCTCAGGTACTGCCACGATGGAAGTAATGTTCTAATTTCAGTCAAGAATTGTTAAAGCTATCCAGAAGCTAGCTATAAAAATACATTGAGAAAAAGTCAATTAGGTCAATTTTTAGGTACATTTCATCAAACTAACAAATGTTTTCCTTCACTGAAGGGGCTCTGCTGTAGTGTGTTTCAACTAATTTCTTCTGTGTGGGTTATTTTCACTTAACAGTGTTAGATACCAACTGAAACACATTCAAAGTTTCAAATATCTCGTTAAACAATTCATGATACTAGTAACCTATCCAAGAGTTTTTTTTAAAAAAACTATGACCTTGACTTTTCAATATTGACACAATATTTCACAAAAGTTTGGCATTTTGTGAAGAAAAATTTTCCACCCCCCCCAAAAAGTCATTGGTGTTTCACAGTTCATATTACCTGTGGATGTAAACTTGTAGCTCTGAACAGCTGCACACTCCAGTCTAATATCTTTCAAATAATCTATCGCTTTCGTTCTCCTTTCTGTGTTCTCTTCTTCTCCTTTTCTTTTCTTTCCTGTTTGGCAAGTTTATCTTTCTCTCGCTGTAGTTTATCTTGCTCCTTCTTTTTTTGTGCATCTTCCCGAGCCTTCTCTCTCTCTGCTTTTTTTGCAACAAGAACTGATTCAACATTTGTGTTTTTGAAAAGAGCTAGTATCAAATTAAGGAATTATACCAAATAGCATTGTTACAAGGGTACTAATAATTTTTCTTCATGATTTTTGTTTAATTTACTACCTCCTTTACAGATTATTTTGAAATAGCAGAACTGAAAGAAAATAAAAATACAGCCTATGGTGGTGAAGTCAAAGAAGCAGAACTTGGCCCCATTTCAGTGGAAGATGTCCTTATTATAAATATATTGAGGATACACACTCAACTTAGCCTACTCTATTAAAGCCACTTTCCTGATCAAACCCAAACAGCAAGTCTAATTTTCACTTTTCTGTTTGCATTTGAGGTTTCCTGCCTACCTGATGTCAGGTTGCCTAAAAATCATGATGAATGACCAAGGAACATCCAATTTGCCCATAGCAAAAAGATAGTAATCCTATCGAAACACCTCATTTTTAGTTAAATTCGTAAACAGATGAGACAGTGCAACATCAGTAAATCAACAGTGCTTTCTCGCAGAACTTGCTTAGCAATGCACAGTAGCAGCAGTGGTGTTGTCTACTAAATGTACTGCCGAAATTCACTAAGGCTCTTAAGACAGTACTTTCCAACCTACGACCACGACAATCTAAAGAGGCATGGGCAGCAGATACATGAGAATAGAAGCACCACCTGCAAATTCCACTCAAAGTCTTTCGCTATCCGAAATTGGAAGTATATTGCCATTCCTCAACTGCTGATTGGTCAAAGTCCTGGCACTCCCTCCCAAAATAACACTGGGGGCTACACAAAATGTACTGCAGTGGTTCAAGGAAGCAGCTCACCACCTTAAGGGCAGTTAGGAATATGCAATAATGCTGGGCCTGCCAGCAAAGAATTATAAAATACTTTTCAGATGTATATACAGAATTGGCATAGCATGTGCAAAACATCATGGGTTCCAAAACACCAGAACTAGCATACTAACAACAAAACAGCCTCACATTGGAGGTTACCAAGAATTTGGGGAAGGGGCAGTGGGATCCTGGTGCCCTAACAGTTGGAAGCTCATCTGATAAAATAAATTCAAGATATAGCATTACAACTGCTTGAAAACAGGTGAGGTCTATTTGATTTTTCCTTGCCAACTTCATGTTAAATTAGGTTATGATTCTAAAGAGTCATCATATCAGACTTGAAACATTTATTGTGTTTCTCTCTCCAATGCTGCTGGACTTGCTGAGTTTCTCAAACATTTTGTGTTTGCATCTAAATCAACTTGCAAGGCATGCCTTGATCAGTTGTCAAACTTAAGAACACAATTATTGCCTTAAAGTTTTCTGTAAACTTGGCCCCATTCAACAGTTGAAACTTTGTAATAACGTCTTCCAACAGTCAAGATGACATCCTGGCATACAGCAAGAATAAGCACGAAGACTGTTTTGAGGAAAATAATGAAAGGACTTCCCATCTCTTCAAACAGCAGCAGTTCATATGATTGAGAAGCATCACAGTCATCAACCAAATAAAGCCTACGAAAATGTAAATATAATTTCCAGTGGGCTTGAAGAAAAATGCAGAGTGACTTGGTACAAAGCAACACCCATTTTGGCATGACCCATTTTCCAAATGTGAAGAATACACATTAATCCTTAATTCTTTTCCCTCAGCTGTTAGGTGTAATCTTTGATATGGCAGCTGTAGCAGTGCTCTTGTGGCACAGTTGTAGTGTCCCCAGATCAGGAGATCCAGATTCAAGACTCACCTGCCCCAGAGGTCTGTAATAATATCTCTGAACATGTCAATAAGAAAATGTCAATGGTTGTTGTAATGTAAAGGTGACAAGTCAATGGGATGGGTTGCACAGTCAATACTTCAAGCCTGCTTCATGAGGACCAAGTCAACTGGAAGCACATTCAATTAATCCAATAGAATGCTAAGTATTTGTTCTTGTATTTAGTGTCACAAGATTCCAAACATACCCGTTTGAGCAATTCACCAAAAAAGCCATTGGAAACAATTTGGCACAAACTACTGATACAGGCAACAGTAAGTACTGCTACTAAAATAGTTCTCTCACATGCAGAGTAGATTACCAAACCTCAACATGAATGATGAGGTGGAAGAGGTGTCCAAGATCGGTTTGATGAATTTCGCACAAATGCAATCAGCTGCAGAAAGCTACAGCTAGTGATCTACAAGTGAAAGCACAATGGAAAGTTATCACAAAAGGATGGCCTTGGATGATACATGAAGTGCTGCACGCTCTCAAAAGCTTTTCTTCATCCAGGTATGAACTTGATATCTCAAGAGAAAGACTTTTATATACAAAACTCTTTGGCAAGACACACTGTCCTGGCTATATCTAGGAGATATAGTCCCATATCTAAATGCAGCAGACTTGGACAACATCCACACTTGAGTTGAAAAGTGACAAGTGGTCACACAGGAAAGGATACCTGTCACAGGACATTACAGAGTGGCCAGAGATTAACAATGCTAATGATAGGACAGTGAGGATGTGGGAGACATACCAGAGTCATCAATCACAACAGCGTAAAGAAACACCCTCAAGATTCCATCAATCCCCTGTCCAAAGTAACAGAAGATTTATTCACCATACAGAGGATAGGAAGGAGACCAGAATTGCACGCAATATTCCAACAAACAATTGGCCTAACCAATGTCCTTTACAGCCATAACAACTTCCCAACTCCTGTACTCAATACTATTAAATCTTCTTAAAAAAAAGACAAACTGAGATGGTATATTACCACATCTGGAATACAGTGTGCTGTATTCATCTTATTTCAGGAAGGATATAAGATGTTGGAAGCAAAACAATGTTGGTTTATTAGACTCTGCAGCTCCAACTGACCAATTTATCTGTTAATTAAACTTGTTTGAAATTCAGGTAAATGGAGTCTGTTAGTTACTAATGAATGGTAATTCATGTTAAGGAATACAAGACAATGACAGGCACACAGAGCTCAAACTACCTACAATATCCACCGTCTAAGTGTAATAGCCAGACAGCATTACAAACACGGTTTTCTATGGGGCTGGGCTCAGAAAGTTGAACAGGCTACATCTCTGGCATGACCACATAAGCTCAAAGCAGACCTTCCATAAGCGATGTCTCAGGAAAAATGATAGAAAGGTGGGCAAGTGCCAGTTCCAGAAACTTACTTGCAAATCTCATATTTAGTTAAAAAGATCCACATTAATAATTTGAACATGTTTGAAAAAAATGAGAAATCTATCATACAATGTATAAAACCTTGTACATGTGGAGAAGGTATTTCAATAACACTATAGGAAGAGGTTACTTAGCCATTAAACGTGTACCAGCTCTTTTGAAAAGCTCTTTTCTCACATCCCACAATTCCTTTTGTCCTCTGGCAGGAAATGTACTCAAGTACATCTTCTATTTATGCATCAGAAATTTGTTCCCCCACTCCACTCTGAATGCCCCTTCCACACGGAGATAAAGTCCCCCAATATAATCACTCCTTCACCTCTCAGCAACCGATCTCTCCCATTGCTTGCTGGTCTATTAAATATACCATGTAGTATATTCTATTGTCTACAGCAGTTCAATGTAGAAATTAGCATACAATGACTAGAGGAGCTTTTTTTTAAAAATAGTTATTGGTTTACAAAAAACATTATATTCAAGATTCTGCATATTAAATGTGCAGATTTGACTCTTAAAACTGCAAATGAGATAAAGATCTTTATCCCAAGCAATTGTTTTTAAATAACTATTTTAATTAGAGTCAAATCTAATTACAAACTATTACTATTGCAACTGATCTATCAAAGCAACGAGAAAAATAACCAAAGCTTTAGGACATTTGATTGATCATAGTTACTGGTGGGTATTGAGGTCAGAATGCTGAAGAACTCATCTGATAAACTGTAAAACCTAGAATCCCTACAGTGTGAAAGCAGACCATTCGACCCATCGAGTCCACATTGACCCTCCAAAGAACATCCCGTCCAGACTCACCCCCTAGCCTTATAACCCTGCATTCCCCATGGCTAATCCATCCAGTCCGGCCACGCTAAATTGACCATAGTATGCAATCGACCTAACCTGCACATCTTTGGCCAGTGGGAGGAAACCGGAGCAACCAGTAGAAACCCACACAGACAAGGGGAGAATGTGTAAATTCCACACAGACAGACAGTCACCCGAGGCTACAATCAAACCGGGGTCTCTGGAGGTGTGAGGCAGCAGTGCTAACCACTGAGCTACCGTGTCACCCTAAAGCTGTGAAGTACCAGCAGCTTTTCCATGCAACCGAACACTACAGATAAACTTTATACGACAATTACAAATGGCTTCTTAAATAAAGAGATTAAAATTGTTGCCCCACAATAACCTTCAATAGTTTGCACAATTAATTTTAAGTAGATCAAGATATTGCATAGTTTTGAATGATAGTCACAACTTCTTTGCAAATTAAGAATATGATTAAATTAACTTAAGCTGTTAACAGATGATCAAGATAAATGCATCAGAAAAAGGATACATTTGTCTTCAAAGTTAAATGCTCCACTTGTTCCATGGGATTCTTCATCTTCAGTGCTCAAGTTAAAGAAACTAAAAGTTTACACTATAAGCAACAAATAACATCAACAAATGATTAGCATTGGAGGACTTTTAATTTGATCACACTGCTTTTTTTTTAAATATATATATGACCTATAACCAAACTGAATTTAGCCAATTTCATTTAATATCCACCTTTCCAAAATATGTAGAATTAATTTTCCTCCTCCATTGCTCACAAAAACAACAGGAATGAACTGACAGTAGCATTATGCAACCTCATTTATTAATTCCCAAAGTAACTTGGAGAAGTACTGCAAACAGGAAAACAAATAGGCCAGGCAAAGAGGCTAACTGAATTAACCTGCAATCCCTTCACCTCTGGGAAAAAGGTTAAAAACAAAAGTAGTTTAATAAAACATTTCATAAACAAACATTAGTTTGGTCAGTATCAAACAAATTCCAAATGGAAGTAAGACACACAAATGTACAGGCCGTTATGCTATAATCCACGTTTCGTTAACACAAATTAGCTATTACACGATTGATGAATTGAGGACACAGTTTCTAAAGGCAACTGTTTAAAACATGTGTTGCGATTCCATCAGCAACACTTTAAGCGCCATTTTTAAAGCAATTTTTCTATAATGCGGGATTGCACAAGAACACAACCATCATGTTACAGGAGAACTACGTGTACCCATAATATGGCATAAGGTGGCAGAAGAAATACTGGGACGTGAAGAATAACCATCTGAACAGACAGATTAACATCTTCAATTAAATGGAGGACTCAATGACTCAGGTTTAAAAAAAAATCCAGATACTAAATGCAGGCATCAGTTCAATGGGAGGATGAAAGACATACAGAACAAAGATGAAACCACCTTTAGCAGATCGAACCATTAAAGGTGTTAAAATTAGAACAATAATTTGTGATTTCATCCTCAGAATGCCCAAGGAACAGTTATAAATGACAGTGAGACTGGAAGTATCAGGTTTTGAAAGGCCCAAAGTGATGAGGCACAGTTCTCAAAATGCAAATTCTGTGGATGAGGATAAAGATAATGGCAAATCAAAACAAATGATACAGATTACATGACTACCTTGTGATCAATGTGTTGGTCATTGATTCTTTTACTGTGCAGTAGCAATTCTCTCACTTTATATGGAACAGGTAAAATGTTACTTTAATTCATTTAAGTTGTGAAATTTACTAAAGTTGAAGCACTACTTACTTTAGGTTTGCAATAAGTTTGTGGATAGTAAAGAGAAAGGCAAATTCCACTAGAAATAGATGGTATTTACTTTCTAAACACTGATTTAGTCTCATGACTTGTTCACACTCGACTAAATTTTTAAGAAAAAGACACAAATTAAGCTTAACATAGAGCATAAGGTTTTGTTTTGGGAAGTCTGTGATTCTGCAATGAATTTAATCAGGACATCATTACAAAACCTCAGCATGTCAGACAAATATTAATAGCATCAATTGATAAGAATCCAAAGAAAAGCAAATTATTTTGAAGTTATATGGACAAGATTGTTCACTCTAACTGTTAATAGTTAAAATCCTACAATGGTTGACACAGCGTAAATGGGAGGGATTTTAAGAAATGTCCATTCAGTAAAAAAGTGAAGGACACTCATGTCTGACTGTATGCCTTCCACTGACTAAAGGTATGAGACAAATACATATTTTCAGTCCAGATTTTACAAAGAAAAGGCAAAGTCCCCAAAATAACACTTGACTAAGTGAATTCAGAGGAAGAGGACCAGATTCATTCTACCATATTGTATGGCTTGGAGTTATATTATCTCAGCCTCTTCATCACTGAACAGACGGGTGCTTCCCTCCAAAAGGGGAAAAATAAATAGTTTCCTCATGCCGTTTTCCCACATTACTTTTTCAGCAATTGATTCAGGACCCTCTCTACAATTGATCTGGGAAGCAAAATGGAGGTTTTTAAATCCACATTGATAATAACCAATTCAGTCCCATCACTACCTCTTTCAATTCTTCCACTGTTGCTAAATGATCTGATTGTTTATCCAAAATCTAGTAGTGAGCATAGATTTTCTCCAGTTAAACACTAGGGAGATAAACTATTATCTCCAGACCCTAAAAGTTCCAAATTTTATTTCTCTTGCTGGCAATGAGGCTGAACTAAACTGCTCCCAACCCCAGTGCCATATTTGATTCAGTGATAAGCTTCTCACCACTCACCCATGTCAAAACCTAGACCATTTATTTCCATTTTTGCATTGTTGCCTCTTAGTTCATCTGTTACTAGACCATCATTCATAATGCCTTTAATCTTAAGTATTTTCTACCTTGCATAAATTTGAGGCCATCCAATACACTCACACTAAATCCCATTTAACTATCATCCAAGTGCTCACAAACTGATAATATCTCCCACTCAAGCAATGCCTCCTTTTAAAGATTCTCAATCCCTCCATGGCTTCAGCACTACTTAATTCTAATCTCCTCTAACTCCATAAATCAGAAGAGGGCTCAGCTATAATTCTGGTCACATAACATTCCAGATTTTAACTGTTGTACAATGCCTGGATTTATTAATTTCCCATTTAACAAACTCTGGAATTCCCTCACCAAATCACTCCTTTTCCAGTTATCCCATACCTGACAGTAGAATACAGGTATCGGAGTTTTGGATGAGCTCAGGTCTGCAGAGGATATATGCCAAGAGGCCAGCCAGGCAATTCAGTCTTTGGAGTGTTAAGGAAGCGAAAGCAGTGGTAGCTAAGGAACAAACATTGTGGAGAGAACCAGAAACCCTCTTCAGTCCTCCCAATACTTAGTTGCAACAAATGTGTTCATCCAATTGTAGAAGAAACACAGAGGCAGTGGAGGGTTTGAGATAAGCAGAGCTGGTGCCTGTGTAAATGTGAATCCTGAGGTTGTGACTTTGCATCCCCAAGACATCCAAAAATGCTTTGTAATCAGTAGATTATTTGCACAGTTCAAAGCACCTGCCAATTTGCAATAAATTACAATACATTAATGCCAGAAAAGTGGTATTCACTGGCAGGTGAAAAGACACAGATGAGCCAGAAATAGAAAGAGATTGAATTTCATCATGTCTACTTTTTAAACAATACAAAACATTATACCTTTGACCCAGTTTTGATCATTAGCACTTTCTTCATTCATATTAAAGACATTAATACATAGGAAAGATTGAGCACTGCAATAATATTACAACCTGCAAAATGTTTTACTAACATTACCTTCATTCATTTTCTTTCTTTCATCCATCCAATGTCTTTCAAAAGACTTTGCTTTTTTTTTACAAAAATCATTGAACTGTTCAATTAAATTTGTACCCACTAAAAATATTCACTGATTATGTTCTTTTACTGGAGAGGAAGGATGGAAAAAGAGAAAGCCTAGTCTTTCAAGTCAATGTCAGGAAAATAATTCCACTGAATAAATCTTAATTCTTCTTCCCAAAAGTCAGTACCAGAAAGGATATTCTTCCTCATCAGTTATATTTGCATACTGTGCAAGAACTGCAGCTTTCCTCGATTTCTCCTCTTCTGAAGTGTCTTTTTGTTTCACAACAATCTGAGCCTGTTTCTCAATCATACTTGCGATGGCGTGTACTTCATCTTAAAAAGATGAACAGAAGAACTCCAATTAGATATTAAACCTGTATAATTTAAACACCAACAGAAGCAAAGATTTTTCCTTCTCAAATTATGTTCATAGTAATATCTAACATTTATAAATACAACATACTCACCCAATTAATTGACTTTATGCATTTAAAATATGCAAAACTACAGCAATTACTGGACATCTGAGATTATCCTGATCTTTACCTTCAACATTTTTTTCTTGTGAGATACTGTTTGTGGTTTCAGACCATTTCTGAATTATATCTTTGCAAATTACTGCCAATGAATCTTCATCCTGAAAGTAATAACAAGAGTAGGATTTCAGATGTGTGCGCTTATATCCGAGGAAAAATTAGCAATGGATTCAAGATTAACAAACATAGTCATGTGCATGGATCAAAACTGGTTTGGCCTTTTGTGAAGGTGTTCTGTACACACACAAAAAAAAGGGCAAATTCAACCTAAAAAAAAATTACCATAATATTTCACAGGATCCCTACAGTATGGAAACAGGCCCTTTGGCCCAACAAGTCCACATCGACCCTGCGAAGAGCCACGCATCAAGACCCACTCCCCCATCCTTATACTTGACATTTACCCATGACTAATGCATCTAACCCAAACATCCCTGAACACTTTGGGCAATTTAGCATTGTCAATTCATCTAACCTGCACATCTTTGGATCATGGGAGGAAATCAGAGCACCCGGAGGAAATCAACGGGAAGAATGTGCAAACTCCACATAGACAATTGCCAGAGGCTGTGATTGAACTTGGGTCCCTGGCACTGTGAGGCAGCAGTGCTAACCACTGCACCACCATGTCTCCAATCATCAGTAAAGTCATCATTAATTCCATCAAGCAGTGCTGATGAACTGTTCACCAAAGCAGTTTGGGTTTTATTCAGACCATAAGGTTCAAAACAAGGACAACAAAAGTTCAACTGCAGGATGAAGTAACCATGACCACCTTTAACATCAAAGTTATTATTCAGCTTCAGCACACTAGAACAGACATTTCTCACATTCTTAGTGTATTTTGGCATAGCGCAAGATTCTTCATTCATGATGTTGTTACTATACAAGGATCAGCATACTGGAACCTGGCACTGATAATTTTAGTATTCATTTCAATTTGCAATTCCACAGAAAGTTTATCATATTCAACCACACCTGGACATCCAGCCTTAGGCAGATAAGTAGCAAATAACATCTCATCTAATCCAACCATTTTCCCTTGATGCTCAAAGGCATTACCATCACTGAGTCCCCAACTATTAGTTGCCATTGACTAGAAACAGGAAGAGTGTAGCTATACAAAAACTGTGGCTGGAAGTTTTAGGGTTGGTAATTGACCTCCAAAAGCCCACCATCAAGAAGGCAAAAAATAAGTGTAATGAAATAGTCTCCATTTGCCTGGCTAAATGCAGCTCTAACAACGCTCCAGTAGCTTGACAGAATGCATGCTAAAGAAGCCAGCATAACTGACACTCCACCCAGCCATCACCTTTAGCATTCACTCCTTTCACCGGTGATGTTCAGTGTCAACAGTTTGTACCATCTGCAAGACACACTGCAATAACTGGCCAAGGTTCCTTTGGCAGCACTTCCAGAGCTGTGACCACTACCACCTAGAAGGATAAAAGGCAGCAGGTGCCTGGGAACACCACCACCTACACATTCCTTTCCAAACCACATACCATTACAATTTGCAACTGTAATTGCTGTCCTTTTACTATCTCCACCCCAAAATCCTGGAACTTTCTTAATGTCAGTGTACGCCCAAATACTGCAATGATTTGAGAAGGCAGCTCATCATGCGACACTCTAGGGCAATTAAGGATAGGCAATGAATTTTGGTCTAGCACAGAACACATGCGCAAATAAAGAAAAGACCTGAACTGAGACTAGGTAGCAAGTCACACGAGTTCCCAGCCACGACCATTTTCAATCAACATTCTGACCTTCACCCATACCAGAAATAACAGATTGCAAAAGCAGTGATGTTTTCAGTGGAGTGTTGTTATCGGTCATTTGGAAGAGGAAGTGGACACAACATGAGATGGGGAAATAATTTACAAAATGATCTAACATGGGCCCAAGAAGAGAAGTTACTGGTCTGGAGCATCCTGAAAATGGTGTTGTGTAAGCAGTAAGTGGTCACATGACTGAGCTCAGATTACAGGGGGCATGAACAGTGGGGAGAAACTAAAAAAGTAATGAGTGTTGTTTAGTATGAAATTTGCTGCCATGAAAATGGGCAGCACGGTGGCACAGTGGTTAGCACTGCAGCCTCACAGCGCCAGAGACCCGGGTTCAATTCCCACCTCAGGCGACTGACTGTGTGGAGTTTGCACATTCTCCCCGTGTCTGCGTGGGTTTCCTCCAGGTGCTCCGGTTTCCTCCCACAGTCCAAAGATGTGCAGGTCAGGTGAATTGGCCATGCTAAATTGCCCGTAGTGTTAGGTAAGGGGTAAATGTAGGGGTATGGGTGGGTTGTGCTTCGGCAGGGCTGTGTGGAATTGTGGGGCTGAAGGGCCTGTTTCCACACTAAGTAATCTAATCTAATCTAAAATAGCCAGATCTGGATCAACATGTTATGTCATATGCATGTGGTCCTGTTGTAGTTCTTATGTCACAGAATTTGTGACAAGGATGTCACCGAAAAATCAATACTTATTCATAACCACCAATTCTCTCAATGAAAAATCTTAGTGAGGAGGAAGACTCAAAAAGTCTTGGTTTGTTTTCTGTTGAAGCAGCGAAGCCGAGGAAGGAGTCTGACTGAGGCACACAAAATTGAGAGGTATAGATAAGGTAGATCATGAGAACCTTTTCCCCATGGCAGATACTTCTAAGACCTGAGGGCATAAGTTTAAGGTGGGGAATAAGTGGTTCAGATGAGATCCAAGAAAACGATTCAACCCAGAGGGTGGTAGAAATAAAAAAACACGCTGCCTGAGAGGGTGGATGAGACTGGTCCTCTCACATTTAAGAATCATCTGGATGAGCAAGTAGGCTATGGATCAAATGCAGGGAAAATGCAATTCTAGTAGCTTGGTTTTTGTTGGTCAGCATAAATATGGTGATCCAAAAGGCCCGTTTCTATGACTACCCTTGTATGTCTGTCTCTTTTAAGGCTGGAGTTCAATGTGACTATTTTTGAAGACTGCATTTACCATGATAGTCGCATAATTTCACAGTAAGGAATTTGATACTGAGCCCAGGAATGCTACAGAGAATAAAAGCTGGAGTGAGATAGAACAGTCTCCTGGATGAGTTCAATTCTAAAAACTTTTGAGAACCTCAGCACCATCTAGGACAAGCATTTTATTGCATTTCAATGCAGTGCAACCTCCAATGCTGATGTGCATAAATATGCTATTTAGCAACTCCACAAAATTCCTTCTCAGCTTTCAAATCTGCAACTTCTACCACCGTATGCAGCAGACACAACAGAACACCATCATTGACACATTCCCTCAGCCAAATACTATCTCTATATAGAGTTGTACTGCACTACTTTCATTGCCTTGGATCAAAATGCAGGCACTCCCCAGTAACATGTTGTCCAAGTGGACAGCAGTTGTTTATCTGTACATACTATTCCTGGACAATAGTATTATTGGACAAGTACATAGATAGGAAAGATATAGCGGGATGCAGGCTAAACAGGCAAACGGGACTAGTTCATTTTAGGAAACCTGGTCACCATGACGAGTTGGACAGAAGGGCATGTTTCCGTGCTGAATGACTATAACCTTGATTTATCTATGCTGTATAAAAATGAATGACCCATAAATCACACAATGTTTCAGTCACTGGGCCATACTTGCATACTCCCTACCTGTTTTTTAAAAATCTAGTCTGCAAACCTGATCATTTTCGGAATCCGTCCACAGTTAGTTAATTTGAATCATAAATAGTTTAAGAGAATAAAACTCCAAAAATAAATTCTGGAGAAAGCCGTGAGAATTAAATCAATTATTTGAGCATTGCGAGAAACGACTCTCATATCCAAATGAAAATTTTTTTAAAATGCTAGAAAAGCAGTGTAACTTCTCTCCCTTAAATGAAAGGTTTTCAGAACAAATGCAGCGCATAAGTGCGTAATATTGGGAACGGCTCAGGGTAAGTGTGTCTCAGATTCAGTAGCGACCTGGTGGAATGTTTCGTCTTTCTATTTTCATATAAACATGGTTGGCAGCTACGTGAGGGGAGATGGCTAAATATACCGCTCGGTGGAACAGAATTAGCCAGTGTATCAAATAACAACAAACATTTCAAATTATTGCAACATCAGCACTCGAAACAGATAAGTACGTTTCCCAATGTTAACACTGGAGCGATGCGTTTTTTTTAAATAAACTGCAGAAAGTACACTTAACAGATAGTGAAGGCGGGGAAAGACTCCGACCAAGCCCACACAGCCATGTTTCAGGACTGCACTCACCATAAAAGCGGATAATATGGCTTGAAGAGCTTCAGACTTCTCTTCTTCGTTTTCTTCCTCTCGCAAAATTCCGTTGATGTACGAGCCGTAAACATCCTCATCTATTTCCAGCTCCTCCAGCCGTTGACTGAGCCATACTCCAAACGGTGCCACCGCTGCCTCTCCCCTGGGCGCCGCCATCTTGTGGAGGAGGAGAGGGGGTCCTAACAGAACATCAGATGCCCACGGCGGTGCCTGCCTAACATTGCAGACACCTCTTTCCCGCAGAAGACGTCAGAACTACTGACCCCGCCCCTTCGCCGCCGGCCCCGCCTCTACCGCAATAGGCCCCACCCCTTCGCTAGCTGATGCCGTCTCTACCAGATATTGACTCGGCCCCTTCACCACTCTCCCGCCCCTTCACAACTGGCACTGCCCGTTCACAACTGACCCCGCCCCTTCACAACTGACCCCGCCCCTTCACAACTGACCCCGCCCCTTCACAACTGACCCCGCCCCCTTCACCACATGGGGAGGCCCCCAAAGATTGCACGCGGACTCCCTTTCCCTCCCACTCTTATCCCCTTATTTACCAACCGCCCCGCCCCTTTATGTAAATACAAGACCAGTCTCCGCCCATCCGAGCCCGGCCCCCAGTACAGCCGTGGAGTGACGCCCAAATTAACAGACCCCTCCCCCTCCCCCACCCCATACGGTTCCCGCCCATCCCCCACTTGTTCCGCTCCGCTCCTCCCCCTCTCCCCTGCGCACGAGCGGCCGCCGTCTCTGCGGCTGTTGGCGGTAAAGGTGGAACGAGTTTGAAATCCTGAGGCTGGTCGGAAGCGGCTGGAAAGGTATAACTTTACCCAGTCAGGAATAAAAGAGCTTTGTCCTGGTGACGGTGACCCTACCCCCCGGGATCGGCCGGCTGCTGATTGCTAATCCAGAATCTGCAGTCATTGTTTTTACCTCAGTTTGAAACCCTCCGTCCGCACGGTCTGGGGCCCTGTTTGACTCTGGAGACAGTCTCGGGCTATTAGACAGAGGCCAAATCGTGGATTAAACCCCATTCGGTGGGAGGAACGGGCAGCTCTTTGTTTGGGTAAAAGTTGTTTGTTGTTTGGTTCAGAGACAACATGTCAGGCCCTGTATAATAATCGGTTATTTATTTGGGTTCCATCCAGTCAGTGTAATCTGTCAATATTTGTATTTCTGAGGGAACTTTACAGCAACTTTCGTTCTCACGCGTGAATTTTTCCCATTATATTGGTGTTAATATCCATTTAGACGTGTAGATTGACTGTCAACAAAACTTACGTTTATATAGCACCTTTCACGACCACGAGCACCACCTTCCGCCCACTCCACCCCCAAGACTTCAGGAGCCAACGGAGTACTTTTAAAGCACAGTCATGTTATAATTTGGAAGTGCAGCACCCAATTTGATATAATGACCTCATATCTTTCCCATCTACCCGAGGGAGCAGATTTACTTCAATCTCATGTATCATTCAAATATTGTAATAACTATCTCTGACAGTGTTTTATGCCCTCAGTACTGCACTGGAATATCTGCCTTAATTTTTGTGATCCATTCCAAGTCTAGCACTTGAACTTAAAGATTTCTGATTTAGAGATTAAATTGCCACTACCTGAGCTGGTGCATGAAAATTGTTATTATGAAAATAACAAGTTTTTTCCCAGTATGAATAGAGAAATGTATAAGATGTATGCCTGTGTATGTTGATTATATGTGGTGTACTGTAAGACCGCGCTTGAAAGGTGTAGAAGCTACAACTTCAAGTAAACTACTTCAGGCATTTCCATGAAATGGCTGTAGTTAAATTCAGTCGAATCTGTCTCATCAACGTTTCTGTGTCTACCCTGTCAAGTCTCTTAAGATTCTTGCATATTTTAATCAGGTTGCCTCTCATTGTTCTATATTCCAACAAACCCAATCTAGTCATAAGGCAGTGCCCTCCATACCTAGTATTATCCTTGTGGACTTTCTATCTGACTATCATTGTTATTATAGATCCCCCAGTTCACAATTGAATCCAAAAGATGGTTACCATCCTTGCCACGTTTTAAACCAGTGACAAACTGGCTGTTCACTTTGGAATTTTACTTCTCCGTTGCATGAAACTGCTACCTCTGCTTTTGTTTTCAGAGTTGGTTTAGGATCCAACTCAAACGTTATTTTGCCGTGCATCGGTATTCAAGTTACACAGGTACAACTACGTTATTTAATTGTCACTCACTAATGCTAGAACTTGAAATCAACTGGCCAACACATGAAGAAATATATTTTTCAAATGCATCTTTTGAATATCCAAATTTCGATGAACAAAATCTATTAGTATACTGTTGATTTTATTATTCAAAAGAGAAATGCATGAAAATCCTCGGAAATATTTGAAGTTGTTTCAAAATTGAGAAACATCTCTTTCATAAGCTTTATGTTAAGCATATTTTGAAGTTATTTGCTAACAAAGAACATAAACAGTAGAGTTTACCCTAGACATCAAACAACTGTTATGATCCCAGCTGATGATGTTATTGGACAAATTAGATCACAGACTGAAATCTGGCTTGATAGATCAGTTTGTTTTGCTTCTGTTGAACAATGTTGCAGATTTGGTTTTAACAATAAAGTAAACTTATTTCACAATAAATTAAATTAAAAATAAATAAATCCAACTGTTTACATAAACACAAGTTCAAAGATTTTGAAACTTGAAATTTAATTTCATTAATTCAAAAACATTATTTGCACATCTTAAAAATGCCCCTTGTGCAGTTCTCCCTTTCAGTGAGTGGGATGTACATGACGCTCAGTTCCATTGCACCTTCCCCTTTCTCCATCTATCACCATTCAGGTAATCGACCTTCCTGTATTTATGATAAAAGTGACTAACCTCACGTTTATTCATGTTAAACTTCATCTGTATGTTTCAGGGACTATCGTTAAGGAGCAAAAAAATGGTAGAGTGATAACTTCAGAGCTTAAGATCTTGGCAGCATGGCCACCAGTGTTGGAATGATTAAAACTGGAATGTTCTAGAATCTAAATTAGAGGCGCAGAGAATTCTCAAAGGGCTAGAGCAGATTATAGGAGACACGGTTAACAGCAAATGTTAATGTTTTACTTCACTGAATGTTCAATATCTTTTCCCTTCCAGATACTGTTTGACCAGCTTTCCAGAATTATCAATTACTATTTCAAGATCCCAAGTTTCCTGATTTTTTGAATAGGGCAAAATATTTTTATCACAAAAATGTTATCAACTGTACAACAATTGGTTCAAAGTCTGTCTTTTTGAAATAGGTTTCACAACTGTAGTAGTTGTTGGTTTTCATGCTTTTTTATAGAACTTGTGGTTATTTACAGTTGTTTCAGTTCATGTCAAAACCCTGAAAACATTTTGTTTCAATTACCCATTCTCAACAAGTGAACACTGCAGTAATGAGTTGGTTTGAACATCTTGAAAGCTTTTTGCTTCTTTCTTTTGAGCAAATGTTCCTGTTTCCCCTCATACACATACATTTTAACTGGAAGGAGAACTTGAAGAAACGTGGACTTCATTTATGATAAAAATGAACAGTTAATATAAGCAAAAAGAACAGGAGTAGACTGCACAAATCATTGAGCCTGCTCTACCACTTAGTTTAATTAAAACTGAGCTTTTGTTTGACTCCACTTCCATTGGTTTCCTGACAGCCCAAAAATCTATCAAACCAAAACATATGAAGCATCCACAACCCTAGAGGATAGAAAATTTTAAAGATTCACAATGCTGGAGTGAAGAAGTCTGCTCATCTCAGCTCAAATGATTGTCACCTTATCCTGTGATTATACCCTTGTGTTTAAGGTTCTGTAGCTAGGGATAACAATTTCTGTGTCAATCCTGTTAAACTCCTTCAGAATCTGGTCTTTTTTTTTAAATTAAGATCACCTTTCCTCCATCTGTACTCTCTAGATTAACTAAATTTCCCAAGATTGGTCAACCCAGAAACAAATGTAGCTATTGTCAAGCAATATTACAACCTTGAGGTTCCAGTAAGTATTTTTCAAGTAGCTTATGACAGTTTTTGAGTGAATATTAACAATATAAAGTCACCATAGTCTTACCAGAGCAATAGGGCTGCATAGAGAGAGAAAATTGGAGATGGTTTAACCTGAGGGTCACCATGCCTCAGCTGGTGTAGGAATTAAACCCACACTGTTGGTGTCACTCTGCATCACAAACCAGCTAACCAACCAACTCCCACTAACAGAGTCTCTAACAGGAATCAATGTCACTCAATGATATTAAGATATTGCAGTTACAAAATTAACATTGTTTTACTTCAAAAAGTAATAAATTGATTTAAAGATACATGCACAAAGGATAGATTTCTATGTAGTGGCAACAACAACGTATTTGTAAAGCTCAGGAGTCCTTTATCTAATACTTTGGGACCAACTGGTTTTTGGATAAAGGATATTTTCAGTTTTCAAATACACTTACCATTATGGGTCTGGTTGGGTCCTTTGGAAAGATGTTCATTGTTTTCCCCAAAAGGTCATTTTTAGCAAGGTCATTGGGGACATTTAAGAGACTACAGGACATGCATATGGTCACAGAAATTTGAGGGTGCATACATGAGGATCAGTGGTCGGCACAACATCGTGAGCTGAAGGGCCTGTTCTGTGCTGTACTGTTCTATGTTCTATGTTCAAGGTCCAAACAGGCCTAGAAACTAAGTTTTTTTTTGAAGGGCCCAAACTCAGCATGTCTACAAGTCCATTCAGGTCTACTTTGAAAAGATCTTCAGGTTTAAAGTCGTCTTGATTTTCAGACTTGCGAATAAAGCACACTTGAACAGTGTAGCATGTTAAATGTAGTGAAATGTGATAAAGATCTTCACAGGACTGTTAACTAAACATAATGTGACACTGAGCTACATAAGGAGATATTAGGTCAGATGACCAAAAATTTGGTCAAAAAGAAAGGTTTAAAAAGGTTCCACTCACTTCTGCTCTGAAGCTCATCTCTTTTGTCTGCGTTTGGACCAATTTTGAGTAGCCTGGGCAAGACCCAAACTGAGTGTCTATGCGCTGGTTATTACTGAACCAGTGTCATTTGAAAGCACTGATAACAAACTTACTTCTACACTGGTGATGGTTAAGAGAAGATTAACGAGTCAGTAATTAGCGAAGTCAGATTGTTCCTGCTTTTTGTAAGTAGGCGATATGTGGACATTTTTTAACATTACTTCTTAAAATTCAGTGTTGTAGCCTTGCTGGAACAGCTTGATTAAAGGTGTATAGCCTTTACAGTATTCAGTTCCTACAGCTTTTTCTTGATATCACATGCATCAAATAGAATTGACTGAAGACTGGCATCTGTGACCCTGGGGATCTTAGGCAGAAGATGGATCATTAACTCAGCACTCCTGGCTGAAAAGTATTGAAAAATTTTCAGGCTTCTCTTTTGCTCAATGTTGTGGGCTTTGCAGTGAGGATGGAGTTATTTGTGAAGTTTCTCCTTCCTTTTTTTTAAATTATCCACCATAATTCACAGTTCGATCTGGCAGGGCTGCAGATATGTGTTGGTTGTGGGATCATTTACCTCAGTTTACTGGTTGGAGATTCAAGAACTAGCAGGTACAGTCTCAGAATTTGAGCGAGACTGTTCAGGAGAGTTGTCGGGAAGCACCTCTACACACATCTATGTGAAATTATCCACAAACAGCAATTGATTTTGGAACAGTTGTTAGTTTTAAATCTGAGATTTTTTTAAGTGAAGGTATTAATGGACATGGGCTAAAGGCAGGTAGGTATATGGAGTTTGACCAGCCATTAACTCATTAATTGGCAGAACAAACTCAAAGCGCTAAATGGTCTATTCCTCCTGTGTTCCTCTGTTATGCAGCTTTTGAATTTGCTATGCAAATAGTCCTGCACTATAGCTTCACCCAGGTTGACTAATCCCAGGTCAGAATCCCATTACCAAGTCACCCTTTATTTACATGTGCACAGTACCAGCGAGCTCAGAGCCAGTCCCTAGAGTCAGGAGACTGTGAAACTCCTGTTTATATCTGTCCACTAGTGCTCCCTAATTGGCCCAGGTTAAAAGCCCCAAATAGGGATTGCCTACTCAATGAGTTCCACCTAGCCAACCTTGTTGTAATCACTACATCCTCCTACACTCTTCATTGATCTGGTAATGGTAGAGTAGGGATCATGCTGGATCTTGAGGTTACAGATCATGGTTGACTATAACTCTGTTGCTGTTGATGGTCCAAAGTGCCTCTGTGATGCCCAGTTTTGAATTGCCACATCTATTTGATAGATATCCCATTTTACAGTCATAATGCCACACAACAAACGTGAGATGAGCCAAGACTTTGTACGCTTTGCAAGGGTTTGTATTACTGGCGTTCTAATCAAGGTTCTTTTAAGGCAGAATATTGAGTGCATCTCATGTTCCTGACATTAAGTTAAGGTTTTATGAGTGCTAGAAATGTTTATGCTGCTCCTGCTGCAAACTTGTGAATGTCTAGTGGTGTCCCCAGCAAGTGGAAGACAGCGCTATTCAAATGTTCATAGTTGTCCTAAAGATGTCAGAATGAAGACTGTATAAAGTTGGTTTTGAAGTGGTTCAGAAATATGCAGTAATATGCAGTGCTCCAAGTAGATTTCACAGCTAAAAAGAGCTACTTTAACAACATGTGATAATATAAACTTTATAACTTTAATAACTGTTCATGGATTGAAAGATTTAGCAAAGGTAATCTGATAGACACGGAAAGAAGCAGCAATAACTCTGTCTGGAATAAACTGTTCCTCAAGATGAAAGGCTGGAAAAGCACAGGGTCAGGCAGCATCCAAGGAGCAGGAGAATCGATGTTTCGGGCATGAGCCCTTCTTCAGGAATGGCCTGGATTCCTGAAGAAGGGCTCATGCCCGAAACGTCGATTCTCCTGCTCCTTGGATGCTGCCTGACCTGCTGTGCTTTTCCAGCAACACATTTTCAGCTCTAATCTCCAGCATCTGAAGTCCTCACTTTCTCCTCAAGATGAAAGGGGCAAGGAGAAACTGATATAAAGAAGTTAAAAGCAAAGTGTGAATTAACCATCTCTGGGAAGAAGGAATATTTAAATATCTGTTTCCTGAAGAGAGAGAAGATTACAGCTGCTTGATAAGTGGGCAATTAAGTCTGCCTGAAGAAGTAATGTTCTGAAGTAAAGGGGTTAATTGCAAGAAAAGCTATATTTTAAAGAGTTAGCTAACCTCAAATGTAATGAGGAACAGGGGAGCTACTTCTGATAAGAAGGCAGGCCACAGACATGAGGTCTTCAAAAGTGTAATAAGTGTTGGGAATGAAAGAATCTAATTATTTATCAATAATGTCACACGTAACCTTGAAAGAGAGAAAATTGTAACAGAATCCAAAAACAGAATTTTGAAGAACAACACTGCACAACGATCGAACCCTGGATACTTCCAGAGGCAGGTACTGGATTAGTGGTGCTGGAAGAGCACAGCAGTTCAGGCAGCATCCAACGAGCAGCGAAATTGACGTTTCAGGCAAAAGCCCTTCATGCTGCCTGAACTGCTGTGCTCTTCCAGCACCACTAATCCAGTATTTGGTTTTCAGCATCTGCAGTTATTGTTTTTACCTTACTTCTAAAGGCAGACCACTGTTAGTGGGCTTGTGGCCAAATTCGACCATTAATCAGGTAATAGCCAAGGTTGGGTTTGTGAGCCTTCGCTTGCTTACTTGAAGGGTCTTATTTTGTTTGCTACATGGAATAAAATGTAAGTAATTGTTTTTGTACTTGAGTCTGTGCAATTTCTTAATAAATAGTCAAATTAAAGGTAACTTGTTTGCTCATGATGTTGGCTGGCCAGCACTTATTGCCTGTCCTTAGTGTCCTTGAGAAGGTGGTGGTGAGCTGTCTTCTTGAACCACTCCATTCCATGTGCTGTAGGCTGACCCACAATGTCTTCCTGGAGGAAATTCCAGAATTTTGACCTACAGACTTGTAAAGGACAGTAATAAATTTCCAAGTCAGGATGGTGAGCTTCTTGGAAAAAGTATGCATGTGGTGCTGTTTCCAGTTATCTGCTGCACTTGTCCTTCTAGATGGAAGTGGTTGTGGGTTTGGAAGGTGCTATCTAAGGATCTCTGGTGAATTTCTGCAGTGCATCTTATAGATAACACACGCAGCTGCTACTGAGCATTGATGTTGGATCAATGTGGCACCAGGCAAGTGGGGAGTGCAACATCACACTCCTGACTTGAGCTTTTTAGATGGGGGACAGACTGTTGGGAATCAGGAGATGAATTATTTATCCAGGTATTCTTAGCCCCTGACCTATTCTTGAAGCACTGTGTTTGTGGCAAGTCCTGGTCAATGGTAACCTAAGGATGTTGATGGTGGGGCATTCAGTGATGGTCAAGAGGCAGTAGAATGCTTCCACTCACCTGGTCAGCCACATTTTTCTTTGTTCTTTTTTTTGTTTGTTTTGTTTCTTCATTTCTCTTTTATATTAAAGTTCACCTTTTCTTCTTTTCTGTGGCTGAGGTAGAGTACGATGGTTGCGGGGCCCTGTTGTGGCAGCGGCAGAGTGATGGATCCCGATGTCCATTCCTCATGGCCATAGTGGTCACAGCTTTATTGTCAGTGGGTCTGTTTCGTTCTTACTGGCCAGTGATGTAGCAGTTTGTGGGAGTTATAATGGTGGCAGCGTGGTGGTTCTGGATAGTTCCTCGTGGCAATGCCAGAAGTGGCAGTGGCTTCATCATCCCCCACTTGGTAAGTCTGGGCTATTCCTTGTTGCTGTGGCAGCTTTGCAGTGGCTTTGGTGTCTGTATCTGCAGTGGCTGCATGGTGGGTACTGTCCAGATATCCTTGCTTTAGCAACTTCAGGGGTGTCTTTGGCTGCATCCCGCAGCAATTCCATAAACCCAGATTGCCATGTGGGCACCAAGAGATGAACTTTGTCCTAACTTTGTTTCAATTATTTCTTTTTATAATTTCTGTAATTAAAATGGTACCGAATTATGGCAATGCATGCACATCTCACTGCATTTTCATAAATACGAGTAACAATAAATTGCTATTCTGTTCTTAGTGGTGATGTTATTGCCTGGCATTTATGTAGTGTGAATGTTACTTGCAACTTGTCATTCCATGCCTAGATATTGTCCAGATCTAGTTGCATTTGAACATGGACTGCTTCAATATCTGAGGAGTTGTGAATGGTGCTGAACCATTGTGAATGGTGAGATGTCCTAAGCCCAGCAAGTTTGTGGCTGATACTCATTGATTCCAATTTTGCTAGGGCTCCTTGATGCCACACTCTGTCAAATGCCTTCCTGTTGAAGACTGTTGTTCTGACCTCTCCTCTGGACTTCAGTTATTTTGTCCATGTTCAAACCAAGGTTATAATGAAGTCAGGAGCTGAGTGGTCCTAATGGAACCCAAATTGGGCATTAGTGAGCAGGATATTGCTCAGGAGGTGCTTTAATGATAATGGAGAATGGGCTGGTAATTGGCTGGGTTAGATTTGTCTTGCTCTTCTTGTACTTGTCCAAGCTCCTGAACTAGGAGATGCGGGTTTAAGTTTCACTTCAAATGTGTTGTAAGATGTCTGAACAAATTGAATAAAAGACATACGTAAACAAGGATTCTTGTGGTTCAGTCGTGGTGTCCTTTCCATTGAACCAAGAGACCTGGATTGAATTGATCAGTGCATTGAGTATAGGAGTTGGGAGGGTACGTGAATAAGAAGGGTTTAGAGGGATAGGGGCCAAGTGCTGGCAAATGGGACTAGATTAATTTAGGATACCTGGTCGGCATGTCTATGACTCTATGGTGTTGAGTACCACCTGTTCCAGAGTTGTGCAATAACATCTGAACGGGTTAATTAGAAAATATCCAGGAAAAATTCTTTACCATAATCAATGTAGTATCAGTTTCTCACAGTACAAATAGGACCATAATGTTCTTCTAGTAACCAGTTTGATTAGTTTTGTCAGACATCTGTCTTGGTTACAGTCATTAGCAGGTGTCATCCAAAATTTGCAATAAACTACTGAAGCTTTGTTCTGCTTGTTTTCTATTTAGCTCTGAGATTATAAACATTGCACAATCAGTAATTTTGCTCTTTATGTTCTGAATTTGTGGAAGGCAGAACTCCAAAATGGTATGTACTCAAATGCACCCATAATTCTATACTTTGAGCTCCCAAATACAATAAATACTGAAACTAACTAAAGGATCAGTCATTTGGCATCTTAAATTACAAATCTGATACTTTTTGTTTTAAAATGTTTCCTTAAGGTGAAGAGGTATAGTGATCAATCTAAACTCTGCCCAGAGACAAGCCCATGTGATGTGGTTGTTGTGGTAAAAGGCCCAGACCATGGCTACAAAATATCAAGTTTTAGTTTTGTATCTTGATACAAAAGAGGAGTAACTAGTTTTCTGGGTACAGTGATCCACAGGGCTGGACCAAAACAGTTATTTTCCTCTGATTTGCACAGCAATATCGTGTTGGATCAGCCACTAATAAGGATTCAGATATGAATTGGTTTCCTGCTTGAAAAGATGGGATTTGTGAAAATTTAAGGACAAAACAGTTGTTTGAGTGCCTTGCTGTTGGAATTTGTCTTTGGAGTTCTCAAAAAAATGAGTAGAGTGGCTTTCAGAGGACATTGGAAGACTCGCTGTGATGTTGCAGGCAGAAGTGTGGGACAAAATCATCAAGGCTACAAAATTATAGGGAGGGTGACATAACCTACAAACAAGCTATAATGTATTTGATGTGTAAGTTAACAGTGAAAATCTTAACAATCTAAACTGTGAATAGTGGTGATCTTCGCAACCAAGCTTTTTGAATTTAAAAGTTGATAGAACCTTGATTATATTAGTATTCAAACTTGCTATCTTTTTTGATAATGATATTTGATTGATATCTAAGAAAATGATGCACCATTACCAGAAATGCAGTAAAGTAGCCAACATAATTAGTTTAATACAGTAATCTAATACTATGTGGGCCTATTTAACATTAATTACTTGACCTGAGCTGCAACAAAATGAATCGAAGGACAATAACAAAAGATGGATTTTATGCTTTTTGAGTAAAGTTGGAGAAGTTAGAACACTTGTCCAGGATTTGAACCTGAAATTTAATTGAAATTTAACTGAAATTTGATATTTAATAGTTCAGCCAAGCTTTTTTTTAACAGCAAGTTTTGGTCAATTAAATGAGTAGTTACAGCCACAGAAGTATTGTAATGCTACTTTGATAATCCAAATTTTGCAACTGTAATGGTAGCAAAAAGTGATAACAAGGTTTGGCTGTCATCACACTGTAAAACCAATGAGCTCTGCTGTCTGTAGTGATCTACGTGATGTGCCTTTGAAGTCTTCCCAGTCTCTCAATTTCTGCTTGACAGCTTCTAGATTTCTGTAATAAATTTTATATTTGAAAAATACCATTTCTCTCTATGATTAAAAATACCATAAATTAAATGAGCTTGTAAAAGATTTTATAATAGCTACCATAACACATGTATATGTCCAAACATTTACTCTAATATTTAAAACAGTGATTGATAAGACCTGATTCTTGCACGCTAATTCTTACCAACATTGTGGCTGGTAGCTCTGTGATATCACTATCAATAGGCATGAGGGATCCCTCTCTGGCTAGTGCTAGAATCAAATGAATGTTAGGAAAGGTGAAATCCACAGACACAGCTAGCAAGGTATTCATGGACTGTAGCATGAGCATTATTTTGCCATTGTTTTCAAAATCCAAGTCTTGTTTAGTCTAATCAACTCCTAGTACATGAGCGTTTGAATCCATAATAACAAAGCAAATAAAGTAACAATTAATTGCTAAGGCGAACAGCTAGGAAAACCACATTTCACCCCAGTTTGTCTACCTGACAACCATAAAGTTTTCTTCATTGCAACTGGCTAAACAATATCTATACAACTTAAGCCAACACAACTGGAACCATTTGTAAACCGTTTGGAGAACAGAGCATCAAGTTCAGGTTACCTCTTTGATGGTCAGCTTCACGTGAATTCACAATTGAATGTGTTGACCTATAAGATTTTTACACAGTTGACCTATTTCTTTTCAGAAAATCTTCAAGGATATTTGAACCACAGAAGATGCCACACAGGTGCTTGGTGCAAGGGTATGAAAATGGCACAGTAAAGAATTGTTTCATTTCTGGCAAGACATTTTACTTGGATCTTCCAAATAATAAAAACTCAAAGTACCTGGAGGACATTTTAAAGAAATTGGGAGGGGTATGTACACTTGAAACTTCCCATTAACGCTGTTATTGCCTTTTTGAAATATTTTGACCAACTATATAAGAACATTCCAACTATCCTTAACAATTGCATTACAAATAAGAAATTGGTTTGATTGAAATTTAATAATTGCATGTCATACTGTTTCCGTGCAGTTTCACAGTAAGCTTTAGGTTAAATAGTTAATCAAGAAAGTTGCAAATAAAATGATATTTTCAAACTAGACTTGAAGAGACTTGAGCTCTTAAGAGATGCTGTGCATAAGTACACAAAATAAACCCAGAACAATTACAAATTAAGTTATGGAGGGTAGAACAAGAAGACACCGGTTCTAATCAATAGAAATTTAATACCAATGACAGCAAATATTTAAGATAGACTGATCCATGAAATGGGCTTCTAATCAAAGTAGTTTAAATTAATTTGATTCCACTATAATGAATGTTCTCTCCTGTTTATGTGGATGAGTTAAAGTGAATTGAAAGTCCTCCTTCATCCACGTCCAGCTTCTGATAACTGGGAGCAATAAGATTAAAAGTATAAATGACAGACAGGTCTGTTGATTTTTTTTTCTTTAAAATCAACCTGTTCAGTCATGTTATGACATACCCCTGGAGCAGGTGAGATTTCTGACATTCTGGCCCAGAGGTGAGGAGAGTACTCATTTGCCACTTGAGACCTTTGGACAGCCAACATTTTGATCCCTGGGTTGGACTTGAACCACCAACCTTTCAGTTAGTAGCCAAACATTGTAATCAATGGCCAGGCCAGGTGTCAGAACTCTTGGTGAGAGAGCACTTCAGTGATAATGATCACAGATCCCTGACCTTTACTGCAGTCATGGAGAGGGATAGGAGCAGACATTATGGGAAAGTATTCAATTGGGGGAGGGAATAGCACTTCTATTAAGCGCCAAAATTGGGAACAGATGTTCTCAGGAAAATGCATGACAGAAATATAGAGGTTGCTTGGGGAGCACTTGCTTATAGAGCTGGATAGGTTTGTCCCACTGAGGCAAAGAAGGAATGGTAGGGTGAAGGAACCTTGGCTGACAAGGGATGTAGAACATCTAGTCAAGAGGATGAAGGAAGCTTACTTAAGGTTGAGGAGGCAAGGATCAGACAGGATTTAAGAGGTAGCCAAGAAGGAACTGAAGATTGGACTTAGGAAAGCTAGAAGGGAGTGTGAAAAAGCTTTAGTGGGTAGTATTAAGGAAAATCCTAACGCATTCTACACTTATGTGAGTAGCAAGAGGATGACCATTGGGAGGGTAGGGTTGATCAGGGATAGTGGAGGGAACTTGTGCCTGGAGTCGGAAGTGGTAGGGTAGGTCTTTAATGAATAGTTTGCTTCAGTATTCAGTACTGAGAGGGGCCTTCCTCATTTGAGGACAGACTGAAACAGGCTGATATAATCGAATAGGTTGATGTTAAGAAAAATTTGAAAAACATAAGGATAGATGAGTCCCCTTGGCCAGCCAGGATAGTACCAAAGTTGCTACAGGAAGCAAGGGAAGAGATTGCCGTGCCATTGGCAGTGATCTTTGCGTCCTCACTGTCCACTAGAGTAATGCCAAATGATTGGAGGGTGGCAGATGTTATTCCCTTGTTTAAGAAAGGGAACAAGGATAATCCTGGAAATTACAGACCTGTCAGTCTTACATCAGTGGTTGGCAAACTTTTGGAGAGGGTTCTGAGAGACAGGATTTCTGATTACTTGGAAAACCATAGTTTGATGAGAGATAGCATGGCTTTGTGAGGGGCAGGTCATGCCTCACAAGCCTTATTGAAATCTTTTGATGTTAAAAATCACACAACATCAGGTTATAGTCCAACAGATTGATTTGGAGGCACTAGCGTTTGGAGTGCTTGTGCTTCCTTGTAAACCTGTTGGACTATAACCTGGTCTTGTGTGATGTTTTTTCTAAACTTTGTACACCCCAGTCCAACACCGGCGCCTCCAAATCATGAATTCTGTGAGGATATGACAAAACACATTGTTGAAGGTAGAGCAGTGGATGTGGTGGTCATGGATTTTAGCAAGGCATATGATAAGCTTCCCCATCATAGCCTCATTCAGAAAGTAAGGAGGCATAGGATACAGGGAAGCTTTGCTGTCTGGATACAGAATTGGCTGGCCCATCGAAGACAAACGGTGATAATAGATGGAAAGTATTTAGCCTGGATCTCGGTGACCAGTGGTGTTCCAAAGGGATCTGTTCTGGGATTTGTGATATTTATAAGTGATTTGGATGAGGAAGTGGAAGGTTGGCTTAGTAAGTTTGCCAATGGCAAGAAGGTTGGTGGAGTGGTGGATAGCATGGAGGGCAGTTATAGGTTGCAGCTGGACTTTGACAGGATGCAGTACTGGGCTGATAAGTGGCAGATGGAGTTCAACCTGGAAAAGTGTAAAGTGATTCATTTTGGAATGTCAAATTTGAATGCAGAATACAGGATTAAAGGCAGGATTCTTGGCAGTGTAGAGGAACAGAGGGATCTTGGGGTCCACGTCCATAGATTTCTCAAAGCTGCCATCCAAGTTGGTAGGGTTGTTAAGCCATATGGTGTGTTGGCTTTCATTAGCAGCGGGATTGAGTTTAAGAGCGCGAGATTGTGCTGCAGCTCTTTTAAAGCCCTGGTTAGACCACACTTGGAATATTGTGTTCAGTTCTGGTTGTCTCATTATAGGAAGGTTGTGGAAACTTTAGAGAAGGTGCAGAGAAGCATCACCAGGATGCTGCCTGGACTGGAGGGTATGGGGTGTACAAGATGATGAGGCATACATAAAGTGAATAATCAGATACTTTTTCCCAGGGCAGAAATGGCTATCACAAGGGGACATAACTTTAGTGATTGGAGGAAGGTATAGGGGAAATGTCAGAGGTAGGTTCTTTACACAGAGAATGGTGGGTGCATGGAATGCACTACTAGCAGTGGTAGTAGAGTTAGATACATTAGGGCTATTTAAGCAATTCTTGGATAGGAACATGGATGATAGTAAAATGTAGGGTGCGTCGGTTACTTTGATCGTAGAGTAGGATAAAAGGTCAGCACAACACCAAGGGCTTAAGAGCATGTACTGTTCTATGTTCTAATTGCACCTCATTGACCGCCATGGAGGGTAAGGTGAATTAATGCTTTTCCCAGAAACAAGGAAAAACGAGAGCTTTAAATGAATTCAGCAAGTCAGTGTTTAAAGAAAAATGTCAAATTCTGGATGTGTTTACTTTAATTGTGTGTAAAGTCATTAAGTTTTTAAGTTTTGAATTATATACAGAAGATATGGTGTATATAAAAATTATTGAAAGAATTTTAAAATTCTGTCTTAGGAATATCATTAATCTCATTGCTAAACTGAAAATTTAACAATCTAAGGCCTTCAAAAGAAAATGTGAAGGAAAAGATGGGTTTGGATTGGTCACTCCATCATTATGTTCTTGTATATAGAAGTAGAAGAATTAAGTTGTCAGAACTGAATTTTCATTCTAACCATTATTCTTCGAAGATTGTATAGGTTTGGATGTTTAAAATTGGGGATATTTGATGTTACAAAGAAATCTATACATAAAAATATTTAAGTATCTCTCAGGAGAGAACAGTCTACCATAACTGAACATATGATGTTTGAAAAATAATTTTAGGAACCCTTCAATGTCTCTTACTAAAATTATCTGTTGCAATTATAACAAATCTAGAAACAGAAGCTCTGAATTTTTTCACACTATTAACTCTGAATACTGCGGCTAGAAGACTTCCTTGAAAGCGAAGCTGGTTTGTCCGGCAAGTAGTTGAAATACAATTCAAAAAGTTGATAAGTTGGAAGTTGTTACCTGCCCTTTTAATTTTACTTGAATTATTGAAAATACTATTATGGGAGCTGCAATTTAACTCTGTCACATTGGAGTGGTAGGATTAGGAAGATAAGAACAGGTTTTTCAGATTTTCTGTTAATGTTGTGCAGTGACTTCCCATCAAATCTATCTGCAGACGTTAACTGATGCGATCCCAAATATAAAAGCCGTTTTTCTTCTCTTTTTTCCTAACAGTGCAGCATCGTCCATCACTGAGCTACCTATACTGAATCTAATAAGAGGGGGTTGTGGTGCAATATTTTTAAATCTTTCAATGAAAACGTATTCAAGGCAAATGTAAAGTTACTTATCTGGTGTTTATCGTGAGTTTTCTGGGATTTTATATTTAATGAGTAAAGTTTTCATTATGATTTTTCTGATTCACATTTTTTTCCTTTTAGTACTTTTCTTCTTTCTATTTCAGACAATAGAAAGTTTTCTCAGTAAAGAAGTGAGTTATGTGATTTCCAACAGCAGAGAGGCAAAGCTGCAGAATGCATCCGTCAATTTAGCACCTATTCCAAACAGAGAGCATATAAAAAACAATCCAGTTGGTACCCCTCAATCTGTCAGTCCCAGAGATAGCCAGATGGTAAGTGAGCAAACTAGAAATGGTACATTTTGCATATTTATGTTCTGTTGTACAAGGTGCTGAATGTAATTTGATGATGTCTCCTAAGCTGAGAGTTTTGTTTTAGATCCTCTTAGTGCTACTCAAAATAATTGACAATTCATTTTGGCTGAGTTTGTTGCTTAGGCAGCAAATTAGCTGATCGCATTTGAGATTAACTTCTGTGTTCTGTAGGAACTTAAATAATCAATGAGCAACGGTTTCTTGGGGGCTTTCACTCCTATAAAGATGAGGATGAGAAATTAAAATGGCCTTATTTGCCTAATGTTTGAGTCAGTGCCTTATCAACCTGGTATTGGAGTGGGTGCTTGGATGCATAGCACTCTTTACATTCAAGAGTGGGAACTCTGCCCGCCACTGGGAGTCGTTCCGTTAGTTTAAGAGAATCCCATATGCGGAGCATAGGAGTATGTTTGTCTCTGTGTATTTTAAGGGATGCTGTACAGTGAGGCATGGGTATCCTCAATCCCATGATGTTGCATTAGACCGAAACAAATGTGTTGAATTATAGCTGCACTTAATTTTCCTGGATCAATCAGTTCAACAGGGATAAGTCATTGAACTTGGGGGAACTTTGTAATTTGTGGTACTAACGAATGGGCTGCAAAGCCTTCAGGATCTTGACTATTACCTTTTTAAGTAAATAAAACCTGTGATGGTGGTGACTGGAGAGGCAGTGACACATGAAACGAAAAATTATTAACCTTGCAGAAATTAATTTGGTTTGTTATTAGCTTGCATAAACTGCTTCTGCCTGTAAGATTTCTCTTTCATTGTGACAAATAACACAAATGGGAATTTGAGATGGATCTGATTTTAGTTATTATTATAAATTAGGAATTATATTTAGAATCAAAATTTGAGTGAGAATGACAAGGACGTATGGTATCCTGAACTCTACATCTTAACTGCTTTCAATAACTGGGACTGAATAACTTTGTCTGCAGTGGTGTTATACAGTCATAGAGTCGTAGAGATGTGCAGCACGGAAACAGACCCTTCGGTCCAACCCGTCCATGCTGACCAGATATCCCAACCCAATCTCGTCCCGCCTGCCAGCACCCGGCCCATATCTCTCCAAACCCTTCCTATTCATATACTCATCCAAATGCCTCTTAAATGTTGCAATTGTACTAGCCTCCACTACTTCCTCTGGCAGCTCATTCCATACACCTACCACCCTCTGTGTGAAAATGTTGCCCCTTAGGTCTTATACCTTTTTCCCCTCTCACCCTAAACCTATGCCCTCTAGTTCTGGACTCCCTGACCCCAGGGAAAAGACTTTCTATTTATCCTATTCATGCCCCTCATAATTTTGTAAACCTCCATAAGGTCACCCCTCAGCTTCCGACACTCCAGGGAAAACAGCCCCACCCTGTTTAGCCTCTCCCTATAGCTCAATTTCTCTATTCCTGGCAATATCCTTGTAAATCTTTTTTGAACTCTTTCAAGTTTCACAACATCTTTCCAATAGGAAGGAGACCAGAATTGCACGCAATATTCCGACAGTGGCCTAACCAATGTCCTGTACAGCTGCAACATGACCTCCCAACTTCTGTACTCAATACTCTGACCAATAAACGAAAGCATACCAAACGCCGTCTTCACTATCCTATCTACCTGTGACTCCACTTTCAAGGAGCTATGAACCTGCACTCCAAGGACTCTTTGTTCAGCAACACTCTCTAAGACCTTACTATTAAATGTATACGTCCTGCTAAGATTTGCTTCAACCCCACCTTAGCTCATGGGTGCTAACATCTTACAGCTTAAAGCTTCCAGACGAAAGGGGTAGCCATGGGCACCCGCATGGGCCCCGGCTATGCCTGTTCCTTTGGCTACATAGCACAGTCCATCTTCCGTAGTTACACCGGCACCACTCCCCACCTCTTCCTCCGCTACATTGATGACTGCACCGGCACCACCTCGTGCTCCAGCAAGGGGGGTGAGCAGTTAATCAGCTTCACCAACACGTTCCACCCCGACATTAAATTCACCTGGACCATCTCTGAAACCTCCCTCCCCTTCCTGGACCCCTCCATCTCCATCAATGACAACCAACTTAACACTTGACATCTTTTACAAACCTACCGACTCCCACAGCTACCTGGATTACACCTCTTCCTGCCCTACCTCCTGCCAAAATGCTATCCCGTATTCCCAATTCCTCCGCCTCCGCCGTATCTGCTCCCAGGACGACCAGTTCCACCACAGAACACACCAGACGGCCGCCTCCTTTTAAAGACTAATTCCCTTCCCTTGTGGTTGAAGATGCCCTCTAACGCATCTCATCCACGTCCTGCACCTCTACCATCAAACCTCACCTCCAACTGCAACAAGGACATAGCCTCCCCGGACCTCGCCCTCCACCCTACCAACCTCTCCATAAGCCACGTCATCCGCCAACATTTCCGCCACCTCCAAACTGACCCCACCACCAGGGATATATTTCCGTCCCCACCCCTTTTCTGCTTTCCACAAAGACCATTCCCTCTGTGACTACCTGGTCACGTCTATGCCCCCAAAAATCCACTCTCCCCTCCTGGCACCTTCCCCTGCCACTGCAGGAATTGCAACACCTCCACACCTCCCCCCTCACCTCCATCCAAGGCCCCAAAGGAGCCTTCCATATCCATCAAAGTTTCACCTACACATTCACCAATGTTATTTATTGTATCCATCGCTCTGGATGTGGTCTCCTTTACATTGGAGAGACTGGACGCCTTCTTGCAGAGCGTTTTAGGTAACATCTCCGGGACACACGCACAAATCAACCCAACCACCCAGTGGCCGAACATTTCAACACCCCCTCCCACTCTGCCGAGGGCATGCAGGTCCTGGGCCACCTCCACTGCCACTCCCTCACCATCTGACGCCTGAAGGAAGAATGCCTCATCTTCCACCTCTGAACACTTGAACCCCAGGGCATTAATATGGACTTCACCAGTTTCCTCATTTCCCCTCTCCTCACCTTACCCCAGTTCCAATTTGCCAGCTCAGCACCATCTTCATGATCTGTCCTACCTGCCAATCTTCCTTCCCACCTATCTGCTCCACCCACCTCTCTGACCTATCACCTTCATCCCACTTCCATACGCCTATTGTACTCTTAGCTACCTTCTCCCCAGCTCCAACCTCCCTCCCATTTATCTCTCCATCCCAGAGCTCCCTGCCTCATTCCTCATGAAGGGTGTTTGCCCAAAACATCGATTTTCCTACTCCTTGGATGCTGCCTGATCTGCTTTTCCAGCACCACTCTAATCTAGACACCTAAATCTTCCCAGCCTATGATGTATATAATCCAACAAAGTTGTGTGCAGTTGTTACTATCGACTTCATTCTCTACCAACTGCATGAAAAGCTGAAGTCTTGGTAATTTAATAAAAATATATTGGTTCAAAGTCTTGAAAGTAATAGAAGATAAGTAAAAGGAAGTATGATAATTTCACACACTTGAAGTAGCCTGGAAGCATCTGCATTTCACTGCAACTCACAAAAATACTAGAATCTTCTGGCCCCTCTTGCTGCAATGACTTTACCACATTATGCTATAATGCGTCTGTGACAAGAAGTCAGGGAAACATTTCAGACCACTTTGTCAGCCACTTGCACCATGATGAGATCCTGGTACAAACACCAACTGCACTGTAAATTTTTGAATGTGTCTTTCCTCAAATGGAGTGTTGTCCAAGCCCATCCTTCTGCTACTTCAAGTTTGTACACGAACAATTTGCCAGATAGCTGATTAGCTACAGTTATTGTATGCCTCAAGATGTAGAGAACCAGTTACACTCAAATCAGAAAATATTCAAGTCATACCTTTATTGAGGTAGTTTGTCAAATATATTAAAGTTTATTTTTATTTTCCTACATTTGATCAAAGTAAGCAGGTGTTTTCAGCAGTTAAAAGTGAATACAATTAAAATTTACAGAGTTCTCCTTGAAATAATGCTAAAACTATGAAGCTGATTATAAAAGCATTTCAATTGTAATCTTCCACTTTCATCCCTGAACTCTCTTCTCTCAAAGGATAACGAAGCAAATGTTAAATTCCATGGGTAATATACTTCCCAGTCAGCTATTTGCAGGCTATTTGACTGCATAATTCATTTCCAGTTGAACTTGATCCTATTGATGTGCTGAAATTCTTCTTGATCTCTCTTTTTCCTCTCTACTCTCCCACCCACCTGACCCCCAATTGGCACAAGCAAATTTTCTTTAGGCATTGGCTTTAAAATTTGAAAATGGCCTGTGCTGCCATTTCAAGGACTCCGCTTGGAGTTAGGTATTAGAATACCATCCATGGGTGGGGAGGAGGAGGCTGCAAGGTGTGACTGATAGGAAGGAGGAGGCTGCTGCAGGAGGGACGGGTGCGTACCCAGAATTAGAGATTTTGAACGTATCTAGCAACTCAAAACTTGATTTCAAGCCATCTACAAGATGCAACCCAGCACTTACCAAGATAACTTCAACAGCAGTTTCCAAACCCATGACCTCCACCCCTGAGAAGGACAAAGGGAATGGATAAAAGGGAACATCACCACCTCCAAATTCCCTTTCAAGTCTGTTACCGTTATGCCTTGGAACTATATCTATGTTCCTTCAGCATTGCTGGATCACAATCCTGGAATTCCTTCCTGACAGCACTCTGTGTAGCCCTAGAATCCAAGTACTAAAGCAGTTAAAGAAGAAGCTTGCCACTACCTTCTGTAGGTAAAAACAATAACTGCAGATGCTGAAAACCAAATACTGGATTAGTGGTGCTGGAAGAGCACAGCAGTTCAGGCAGCATCCAAGGAGCAGCGCTGCTCCTTGGATGCTGCCTGAACTGCTGTGCTCTTCCAGCACCACTAATCCAGTACTACCTTCTGTAGGACAATTAGAGATGTACAATGAACATTGTCTAGCCAGTGGTGTCTAGATCCGTAAATGAACCAAAAAAAGAAAAAACGGTGGTTATTTTTGATTCTGGAACAGGGAATGATTTTGGCAGATAAGGCCAGAACCTAATGGGACTTTTCTTTTAAATTAACCAACCTAATCTGGCAGTTCTTAACCATAACCATTCACTCTGTGTTCCCTGAGCTTGAGGGACTGACACAAAAGAAAATAGAATTCAGATGGGGTGAGTGACAGAGGAAAGTGTAGCTGGAGGTTGATGCATAGATGTGTTCAGAAATTTCCTTATCTGTGATTGTGACTATGGGAATACTGAGCCCATGGGAGTTGGCATGATGAAGACTGAATATGGGTTGTATAGTATTCAGGTTATGGAGGATAGAAAAGCAGTTAAGTAAACAGAGAAAACAGGATGAATTGAGATTTAAATCACAAACGTGTGCAGCATCATTTAGTGTCATTAGTGCGGGAGAAAAGCAATGAAGAAATCTCATTGAAAATTTTGTAGAACTTTGGGTGAATAGTAAGGAACACTAATTTCAAATTTGAGACAAAAGGAGAAGACAACTAGGAGGGATGCTGAAATGAATAGAAAGGAAATAAGGTGTGATTTAGTGGTGAGAACTAAATTGTTACCAGTTATGGCAACTGGTGAGTGGTCTAAGTGGGGAGTAAGGTTTCCTTGAGAAGGAATGTGTTTTCACTTTTCAACCAGATTTCTATCAAGGACATTTACTGTCCTGAAACATTGCTTTGATATTTGTAACTAATCTGTTTTTTCAGATGCAGATCAGCAGGGGAAAACGATTACTTGAAACGGTGATCAAGAATAATGTAAGAAACATTTTACAACACAGAGGTGAACCCCTCTGTTATTTAAACTCAAACACCCAGAAAAGCTCACTTTGCTTTGTAATCTGTTAAAATATGAGTCACAAGGAACTCCCAAGTTTCACTACTTAAAGAAAATAATGTCAATTTATTTTTTTAACTCTAGTTACACAACAACTATTCATAACTCTAAGCACCCTCCCTTCTCTTGACTGCTTATTATCTGCCTCCAACTCTATAACAATATACTGTTCTAATGAGACACTTATTAAAATTACATCAACTTAATTGCAAAAGCACACAGCCACTGTTATCATCTGTGTCCTCTTCTGGCTGAGGATCTCCCTGCATTGTCTTCTTTCATTTACTGCAATTATGTTTCATATGAGAAGATTCTTTCGATAGAGAGTGTTTCCTAATTTCTCAGAGAGCAAAATGTCCCTGTGTTTCTTTCTCAATGGCAATTGCTCTCTCTCCAGTTTTCAAAATGTCTGCATCTTTGTACCCCCAATATCGGATTGTCTCATTGATTCGATGATGGCAGAACAATAAATTCAAACTCGATTGGGTTTTAAGTATCCAGGGCATAATTTAAACTGGTTAAATTTGAATTGTTGTCAAAACAGTAACCAAAACTCAGATATCAATTTCACAGCCAAATGTTGCATTTTCAATTTTCCAGTGTACTCGCGGACTGCCATCTAGTCATATACACAGGTGCTTGTAAGCTCTTCAGTTCAGAACAGCATTCACTATCTCTTCAAGATATAGTACGTGCCTTCAACTTCGTTAACACCTCCCCCTTAAGAAAAAATGAGCCATCATAATGAAAAGATGTCTTCATTTTTTTCTAATTTTTAACCCCATTACAATGAAATGCATAGGTTATTAATTTAAGTTACACTTTTCATATTAATTTCTGCACATACTTATAACATTGGAATTAGTCCAACCTTATCTATACTTTTTCCTTTAAATCTGAGAGAATGCTATCACATTTTTATGACCCACAACATGTACAATTTGTAAATTAAAAGTCTGTAATATAACTCCAACGAAATAGTCATATGTTTTTTTTCTTTAAATCTTTGCAAGAATGTAAGAGGATTGTGGTCCCTGTATACAACAGTCTCTGACACATTATCCATCACATAAACGTTAAAATGTTGTAAAGCTCATACCAAACTCAACAATTCTTTTTCGATAGTAGCGTATTTTCTCTGATGGGTGTTGGATTTCTTTGAAAAATAGCCAATTGGCCATACAATTCCATAATCATTCTCCTGTAGCAGTATAGTTCCAACTCCTATATCGCTAGCAGCGATTGCAACTTTGAAGGGTTTCAAAACATTTGGTGTCACTAAAACTGGTGCAGTCGTTAATACTGCTTTTAAATTCTTAAATACCTTCTGTCCACCAAGATTTTGTTCTTCTTTAGTAAATCTGTTAGTGGTGCCACCATGTTGCTGAAGTTTGGAACAAGCTTCAGGTAGAATCCATTTCATCCCAAAATCAAAGCACCTCTTTCTTTGAAGATGGTCATGGAAATTCCTCTATGACCTTTGTCTTTGCGTTCCTTGGGGTCAGCCTTCCATGACCAATGTTATGTCCCAAGAACATAACCTCTGCCTTCACAAATTCTGTTTTCTTTAAATTTATTACCAGTTTTGCTTCTTGTAATCATTCAAATTTCTCTGCCAACTGTACCAAGAGATCTTTCCATGACTTGCTAAAAATCACTACATCATCCAGATAAATGGTACAATGTGTTAATCTGGCCACAACTCTAAGAGTCTTTGGAATGTGGCTGATGCATTCTTCATTCCTAAGGACATCAGTTTGAATTAATGCAGCCCATTTGGGGTTACAAATGCTTTTGCTTTCTCTGATACTGTGTGGTTATTGGCAGAGAAAGTAAGTCCAACTTGGTGATAGAAGTGGCTTGTTCAACTTTTTATATACAGTCCTCCAATCTTGATATTGGATAGCAGTGCGTTTTTGTTATGCTGTTGACCTTCTAATAGTCAACACAAAATCATTGAGTCCCGACAGATTTAGGAGCTAACACTATCGCGAACCCCACTCACTGACTCGGTTCGATAATATCTTCATTGAGCATCACATCCATTTCCTTCTGGGCCTGTGTGGTTTTGAGAGGAGTAAGTCTGTAGGGGTGGTGTTTTATCCAAACAGAATTCTCTACTTCCACCTCCTGCACGATAGTATTAGTCCTCCCCATCTTATTCCTGCATATGTCCTCATTCTGCTGCAACAAACCTTTCAACTTGGCTCTATGGTCCTGAGACAGAGCTCACTAACCTATCCCACTCCTCAAATACTTCCTCATTATTTAATGTATTTGGAGGCACATCAAAAACCATGGCATCTGGATTCGATTCCTTACTCTGCAGTGCAGTAACTAACACCTGTTTCTCCAGTTCCCTGCCTGTATTATAGTAAGGTTTCAACATTTTCACATGACATACAGTTTTTTTTCTATCTGCATCTTAACCAGATAGTTTACCTGAGTCAACTTTTCCTCGATTTTATAGGGACCACTAAATCTGGATTTGAAAGGATGTCCTACTACTGGTAACAATGCCAATACATCATCCCCATGGGAAAACGTCTGAATTTTAGAGTTTTTATCTGCCACCTGCTTCATTCTATACTGTGCCATCTTCAGGTGCTGTTTTAGCTAACTCACCTACCCGATTTAATCACATCCTCAACTCCGATACATAATCCAAATGTGAGATCTCCAACTTCAGTCCGATCAATTTTTCTTTAATTAATTTCAAAGACCCTCTCAGTTTATGTTCATATGTTAACTCAAAGGGAGTAAACCGAGTAGATTCGTTTGGGGCATCTCTAATGGCAAGCAATGCAAATAGGATACCTTTATCCCAATCATTTGTATAATCCTGACAGTGCACTCTTAATATTGTCTTCAGAGTCTGATGTCACCTTTCCAGGCTCCCTGGGATTCAGGATGGTACACACTGGATTTAAAGTGCTGCATGCCTAAGCTATCCATGTCTTCCTTAAACAGCCTAGCAGTAAAATTAGACCTTTGGTCTGACTGAATTTCTCTGGGTAGCCCATACATAGAACATAGAACAATACAGCACAGAACAGGCCCTTCGGCCCACGATGTTGTGCCGAACTTCTAACCTAGATTAAGCACCCATCCATGTACCTATCCAAATGCCGCTTAAAGGTCACCAATGATTCTGACTCTACCACTCCCACGGGCAGCGCATTCCATGCCCCCACCACTCTCTGGGTAAAGAACCCACCCCTGACATCTCCCCTATACCTTCCACCCTTCACCTTAAATTTATGTCCCCTTGTAACACTCTGTTGTACCCGGGGAAAAAGTTTCTGACTGTCTACTCTATCTATTCCCCTGATCATCTTATAAACCTCTATCAAGTCACCCCTCATCCTTCGCCGTTCCAACGAGAAAAGGCCGAGAACTCTCAACCTATCCTCGTACGACCTACTCTCCATTCCAGGCAACATCCTGGTAAATCTTCTCTGCACCCTCTCCAAAGCTTCCACATCTTTCCTAAAGTGAGGCGACCAGAACTGCACACAGTACTCCAACTGTGGCCTAACCAAAGTCCTGTACAGCTGCAACATCACTTCACGACTCTTGAATTCAATCCCTCTGCTAATGAACGATAATACACCATAGGCCTTCTTACAAGCTCTATCCACCTGAGTGGCAACCTTCAAAGATCTATGTACATAGACCCCAAGATCCCTCTGTTCCTCCGCCTGACTAAGAACCCTACCATTAACCCTGTATTCCGCATTCTTATTTGTTCTTCCAAAATGGACAACCTCACACTTGGCAGGGTTGAACTCCATCTGCCACTCCTCAGCCCAGCTCTGCATCATATCTAAGTCCCTCTGCAGCCGACAACAGCCCTCCTCACTGTCCACAACTCCACCTATCTTCGTATCATCTGCAAATTTGCTGACCCACCCTTCGACTCCCTCATCTAAGTCATTAATAAAAATTACAAACAGCAGAGGACCCAGAACTGAACCCTGCGGAACTCCACTTGTAACTAGGCTCCAGGCTGAATATTTACCATCTACCACCACTCTCTGCCTTCGACCGGTTAGCCAGTTTTCTATCCAATTGGCCAAATTTCCCTCTATCCCAGGCCTCCTGACTTTCCGCATAAGCCTACCATGGGGAACCTTATCAAATGCCTTACTAAAATCCATGTACACTACATCCACTGCTCTACCCTCATCCACATGCTTGGTCACCTCCTCGAAGAATTCAATAAGACTTGTAAGGCAAGACCTACCCTTCACAAATCCGTGCTGGCTGTCCCTAATCAAGCAGTGTCTTTCCAGATACTCTTAAATCCTATCCCTCAGTACCCTTTCCATTACTTTACCTACCACAGAAGTAAGACTAACTGGCCTGTAATTCCCGGGGTTATCCCTATTCCCTTTTTTGAACAGGGGCACAACATTCGCTACTCTCCAGTCCCCTGGTACCACCCCCGTTGCCAGTGAAGACGAGAAGATCATTGCCAACGGTACTGCAATTTCCTCTCTTGCTTCCCACATAATCCTAGGATATATGTAAAGAAAGCTACCAACTCCTCCTCCACCCTTCTTGCCTTAATACTCCGTAGTGGAATTGCCTCTGGAAATCTGGTAAATACATCCATTATGGTTAGCAAGTACTGGTTCTCACTTTTAGACCTACGCAATCAATCATAACCTGCATGAAAAGTTCTTCGAATGTGGGAATTGGCAACAAAAGTGCTGGTTTTATGACAGCCTGTGGCTTATCTACCATTTAGCACATATGACATGCACAGCAAAATTTAACCACATCCTTGTGCAGTCCAGGCCAATAGAAGTGCTTTTGTACCTTACCCTGAGTCTTTCTCACACTTAAATTACCTGTAGGAGGTAATCTATGTGCTACCTGTAACACTTCCTGTCTCTACGCTACCGGCAACACAATCTGGTGCACTTTCGCCCATTTCTACTCTGCACTTCTCTTCTAACCTGCTGTGGTCTCTGTTTTTGTCTTAGGATTCTACCTTTAAGATGATAACCCTCAGGAACACATTCTGATTCCATTTCTGAGCATGCATCAATAAAATATATATATATATATCTTTCATTGTCTTGTCTTTTTCCGTTGTAAGTTCATTAGCCTTTCAGGACTAAGCACTTTTTTGCCTGACCTTCTGCCTGATTCTCTACTTGTTCAGGTTTTCCCTGCAGGATTACATCAAACAGCGTGTCAGCTAACTGAACCTCAACTACTTTGTCCTTCTGTTTAGGTTTTGCTTGTTGCTGTGACATATGACTGTGGGATCTTGTTACTAAAGAGTTTGGAAAAACTCCAGGGTATTTTTCTTTTTATTCCTCAGTTCCCTGGTCCTCCTTTAGCTTCTCCACAACAAGGGGTGTCACTCCCACCTTGGATCCTGTTAAATCATTCCCAACAACAAACTGACACTCTTGTTAATCACTTCCACTGTTACTGCCCCAGTCTTGATTGGCTCTCCAATCTGATCTTACATAGGGGAATGCTAAATTTCTGTCCATCTATTCCACAAATTACCATTCTCTTGGATAACATGTCAGAAAGAGTGCAAGTGCATTCCTCTTTTAAGATTTGAGACTGATTAGCTCCTGTATCTCTCAAAATTTTAACTTTCCTTTCTCCCTGTTTTCCTGAGTAAACTTTACCCACAGATGAAGTCTTCATCGAAATCAAGCACTAACTCAGTACCCAACCCCTGCCCCAGCTGTGCACATTACTGCAGCTCCTTGATTTTTCTTGGGGTTTCCTTTGCTACTTTCATTAATGCCACTGGTTTAGCCTCTTCTACCACATCTTTTCCCACAGTGCCTTTCTTCAACGACCAGCACTGTGATCTTGTGTTCCACCTTCTGGCAGTGCAAACACCTGAGGCCTTTCACCTCCATTCCACCCTCTTGGGTTTTTTTTTTTAACCTTTGGTAAACAATTACCAGTGTGCTCTACACTTTGTTTTGTAGTGTAAAATCTTCCTTCTTCCAATTTCTATCACTCAAGGATGAAATTCTTGCCGGAAGCTACATTTTGCCTTATGCACTAGTGCATATTCATCTGCCATCTCTGCTGTTTTTCTTGCGTTTTGAACTTTATTCATCTACGTGAATTTGTATCATCTCTAGAAATGAGTTTTTAAACTCCTCCAGCAGAATAATTTCTCTTAGAGCTTCATAGGTCTTATCTATTTTTAAGGTCCATACCCATAGATCAAAATGACTATATTCAATTCTTTCAAACTCAACATAAGTCTGACCTGGTTTCTTCTTTATGTTTCTGAACCACTGTTTATACGCTTCTGGTACCAATTCATAAGCACTCAAAACAGTCTTTTTGACATCTGCATAATCTCTTGACCTCTCCTCTGATAGCACTACAAATACCTCACTAGCTTCACCTACCAGCTTAGTCAGAACAAGCATTACCTACAAGTTCTCTGGTCCTTCCATCTGTCTAGCCAATTTTTCAAATGAAATAAAGATGACTTCAAAATGTGGCAATGTTTTAATTTTTTTTACATCATTACCTTCTCTCTTCATCTCCATCCTGTTATCTTGACTTTCCTGACTAATTCACAATTTCTGAAGTTTAAATTCTGTCTCTCTCTCTTCATTTTCTCTCTTTTTTTTTGCTCAGCCAAGAACATTCTCTCCTTTTCTTTATCTTTAACTCCATATGCTTCAATTGCACTTTAAGATTTTCTAACTCTATTGTACTTGTCTGTTTCTCTGATACACCTAAGTACTTGACCAACTCCATTACAAGTTCAGCCTTCCTTTTGTCCTTAGTTTGGAATTGGGTTTAACTATTTGCTAATTCTAATAGGATATCCTTTCTCTGACCTTCTAAACTTTCCAGGCAAATTTGGGAAGCATCTTCAAACCCCAGAACCTCTTTAGCAATGTTAAGAGCCATATCCCTCACTTTTTTTTTTTAATTTCACCAACTGCAAGTAACTGAAATCAAACAAATTATCTCACCTATGTTTTATTTAAAGATCTAGGACACTAATCGACAAGTGTTTAAATCTGCTGAGACCTTTTGTACCCCAAATCTCTTAAAATCTAAATCTGTCAAGTCTCGGACTGAATCTGTCCAACTCTCAGACCTGAGCCCCTAAACTATAACAGCATTGTGGTGAACCCCTCTGTGAATTAAACCCAAACACCCAGAAAAGCTCATCTTGCCTCTTAATCTGTTAAAATATGAGTCACCAAGAACTCCCAAATTCCACTATTTGAAGAAAATAATATCAATTTTTTTAACTCTAAAAGGTAACATTATACAACAACTATTCACAACTCTAAGAACTCCCCCTTTCACTGAGCTGCTTACTGTCTGCCTCCAACTCTATAACAATATGCTGTTCTAAGAAAACGTTTATTAAAATTACATCAACATAATTTCAAAACCACACAGCTGCTGTTGTCTTCTGTGTCTTTCTTCTTGTGGCTGAGGATCTCCCTGCGAGTACGTTTCATATGAAAAGGTACTTTTTGATAGAGAGCATTTCCTAATTTCTCAGAGAGCAAGGTGTTAGCTGTCTCTGTTACTTTCTGAATGGCAGTTGCTCTCTTCAATTTTCAAAATGTCTGCATTTTTGTACCCCCAACATTGGAATGTCTCATTGATTCGATGATGGCAAAACAATAAATTCAAACTCTATTGGGTTTTAGCAACTGGGGTACAATTTAAACTGGTTAAATTTGAATTGTTGTCAAAACAGCAACCAGAACTCTGGTTTCCATTTCACAGCCAAACATTACATATATTCAATTTTCTAGTTCACTCTGCAACTGTCATCTAGTCATATACACCGGCACTTGTAAGCTCTCAGTTCAGAACAGCATTCGCTCTCTCTTCAAGGTATAGTATGCCTTAAACTTCATAACAAACTGTTTTGTGAACATTTATTACATTGATAAAACTGGATAGTGGAATGCTTCCCTGTAATCCACAAAATCTGGTGTGGCTTGACAGATGAGTTGTGGTATCAAGCATTGTAAAAGGAAAGTCCCAAACTTCAATCACTGGTCAGTTGAGTTTACTGATCTCAGTTGGTTTTGCAGATAGATGAAATGTTCGGGCTTTGGGGATACAAAAGACAAACATCAGCCACGTTTCATCCTTATTTATTATCTAGCAACTCTACATGGTGTTAATAAGGCTGTAGCACTGATTGGAAGCTTCTACATAATGAGGACCCACCTAAATAGTGTTGATTCAGTAAATCTAATAGACCTAAAACATCTACTGTATTTAGGCTCCTTGTTCACTGCTTGAATGGATATATCCTTGGATATGATTGTAGCAGCTTCTTGTACAAAGTTCTTGTCACCTTCTAGTGTGTACTCTTTGGTACATCCCTCTTTAACTATATAGGTCTTTTGATAAAATTACATTTTTTCACTGCTACCCGCACATAAATTCCTCAAGATCACTTATCTGATGATCTAGAGCTTTTGCTTTGTTTTCTCACTGTTTATTTCTCTTCTGTTGTTTCATAATCTTAAGATGCCCACAGTAAATGCCATTTAAAGATATAATGGAAAAGTTAAACTACTGAATTAAGGAGGGATCCCAACAAGGTATTTTTTACAAAATGATATGAAGTAACTGCAAATTTTTTTTTGAATCCAAATAAGGAAAATAGAGCTAAATTATGAAACTGAATGAAAAATAAGTTTTAAAAAATAGTTTTTTTTCTTAGGTTCAGTAAAATGTTTGTGATCTGCCTAATAGTGGTCAAACATTAAAACTTCTAAAAAAAAATGATGAATGCAAAAGTCAAACATTTTGAGCATTCGAGAGAAAGACTTCATTGGGCTAACCGGTCTTAACAGTTTTGTGTCAAAGTTATATTTTTACAATTATAATAATGTGTACAAAAATAGAACATTTTTGTCTTTTTACAGAATTACTCTGAAGCAAATCAATTTTTAATTTAATGTAAATTATTTGAAAATAAGTCTTGCTAATAAACTAGCTAAATTATTGTAGCAGATATAGTTTATTCTATCAAATAGCAAATGTTTACTCATATTAATGTAACTTTTAAATGCAGAAGTGGAAAAACAACACTGCAAAATGTCCTCTAATTCTTTCTTTCTTTTTGACAGGAATGTGGTGGTAGTAACAGTATTTTGGTTAACGCACGTTCCTGGGGAGTGAAAATCCTACATCTTGATGGTATCCTTTCTAATTGTGTATGCATATTTGTATTATCATAACAATATTAAAGGTATCGTTAAATACATTTGTATTTTAATATTTAATATGATTATTAATTTGAATTTTTTTAAAATCATTTATGGGACGTGGGTGCTGCTGATTGGCCAGCATTTATTGCCTGCCCCTAATTGCCTTTGAGAAGGCAGGTTGAGCTTCTTTCTTGAGCTGCTGCAATGCACCTGCTGAGGTCTGACCCACAATGCCAACTGGGGAGGGAATTCCAGGATTTTGACCCAGGAACAGGGATATATTTCCAAAACAGGATGGTGAGTGGCTTAGAGGGGAATTTGAAGTGATGGTGTTCCCATGTATCTGAGCTGTTTAAAAATTGCACGACTGTGCATGTTAATCTGTAGTAGCTTAAAGCTACCACTGTGTGGCAAATGCAGTGTGTGTATTTATATCTTAACATGAAATTTGAAAAAAAGCCTGAATTACAAAACCGATTCAATAGCTACTACAACCTAGAATGTTAGCAAAATAGTCTATCCTTGGGGGAAAGAAACCTACAACTTGTCAACTAAAAAAATGTTTTCTGGCTTTGTTGAAATTCCAACATAATTTTTGTAATAGTATAGTCACTCATAGGATGAGCTTTCTTCCTTTTACTTAATTTAAATGCACCCTTATAGAGTATGCATATTTTGCAAGCTTCTTTTTTACTTTTTATTTCTAGGATATTGGCACTTCTAGCAAAGTTAATATTAGTTGCTGTCCCTACTTGCCCTTAAGAAAAGGGTGATGAGTTACCTTTTGAGCTGTTGTAGTTGATCTAATGGAAATTCTTCCTACAATATTATTGAGCAGGGAATTCCAGGCTTTCTTTTTAACTCAGCAACTATGAAGGAATGGAAATGAGATACATGTTCAGGTATGTGCTCTAGAGGCTAATTTGAGTGATAGTGTGCCATTTGTTGCCCCTCTAGGTGGGGAGCGATTGTAGATACTGAGATGCTTTTACCTAACTGTTAAGTTTTCATAAATAGCTGGTATAATTCAGTTTTTTAAATGAAAAAAAGCCCTTTAATTATCAATCATTATATACAATTAGATAAAGTTTCCAATAAACAGCATCCCGATTTTCAGTTAAGAATTCTTTATACCATTTTAATTCATTTCCATCCATTTTGTTATTTTTAACAAATACTCGTATCCACAGTTAAAGTCCCTCTCTATCAAATGCCTCCTTCATGAGCAATGCCACAGAAAGTTCACAACCTACAGAAAAATGTTTTTTTTCATGAATTATATGTACTCTGACAACTGTTAAAAATCTTTATTACCCCATCTCTCAAAAAATGCCTTTAAACCTTAACTACTGCCAAGATATACTGGAACATTTTGAAAAAAGAGGTGTTAAATTACTACATGCCAATAGAAAAACTGAGGTGTGTTTTGCATGTGTACATATGTTTTATATCTGAAGTATCTTATCAGCCTGTGGTTCAACTAATAAAGGTTAGAACAGCAATTTCGAGAGCTCTGAACAAAGGTATCACACTTTGCCATTTATGGATTTTTTTTGTGTGTTCATTAGCTTCAATAAAGCAAACAACATTTTAAGGGGATATCTCTAAAGTGCCAAAATGCTGACCTGGTAAATCTTTGTTTTAAAGATCCACAATTTCCAATTTTACTCTATAAACTGTTGCTACTGTGTTAATCAGTGTAACAACTGCAGTGTTAGAACTGTTAGTAATTGTTTTCATAGCCCAGGTTTACTGCATGAACATCATACCTTCTTTTATGAGTGAGTAAAACTGAAGTAACCTCAGATATCTTAAACATGCCCAATTACACATGAAAATCTTTAAATTAGAGTCTACAGCTCACTTTTATTCTTTGCTGATGGCATCTACACAGAACTCATTGTAATGCTGTGAACTTAGGCTAATTACTCACTGTTCTTGCTCTAAAGGCAGCTATGAAAGTTGGGGCTTGTACAATCAGGCGTGGCTGAGTTTTTAATAGCGTAGTAAATGAACCTGATCCAATCCTATAAAATGATTTAAATGTAATTTAGTTTTTTATGCTATTTTTACTACCTGCATTGAGGTCTGAGTGTCTAAAGGGATTATTAATATTGGTTGGAGAATCTCCCTGCTGTTTATCCTGCTCAAAGATTCCACAGATTCCCTGTAGAGGGTGCCACTGTCAAACATGCTGGCTGACGGGCTATCTTCACAAACAAGTTTGCTAAATGTACCGAGATAGTGATAGTCAAGGTAAATGATAAAAGACATTCCTTTGACACACTACACAATCCAAGTCTACAATATAAATATTCAAAACAAAATTAAAACTTGTCAGTTGATAATTTCTTTTGTCATCTGAGCCTCTTGAATGAATATGATAACAAGTACTTTATGCCATCTGTGGTCTTTGGTCAGTCAAACATGTATTATATCAAAGCTTTAATTGCTATATGTTTAGCCTTTTTTGTAAAAATTATTTAAAAATGTAAAGTTACTAAGAACTATATCAATCCTGAAGACAAGTTACTGGTTAAACTGAGATGCAAAATTATAAACTCTTTCTTGGTAAATTTTCTATCATGAGTCACACTGATGTGTGTACTCTTAATTAACCTACAATGCATTGCTAGCTTTTAAGGTGGCAGGAAAACGTACTTGACATTAAAACTCTATTTTAAGTAAAACTTTCTATAAGTACCATTCTACAAATAAATTAATTTGTGGGTGTTTGGCAGGGAAATGGATGTTTGCCTAAACCCATGTGCAAGAATACGAAAGGTAAGTTACGATGTAACTTGAGAATTTTGCATGTAATTTTTAATGCTCAGGGACAAAAATAATTTGGCAATATATTTGTGCAGTGTTTGGTTATAGACATGTAAATATTGGCTATTGGCAATGCTCTATACATGTAGAGGCAATTCATTTTTGTTAAACATAACATAGTTGTTGCTTCCATGCCCCCCTCAAAATAATAGATACTCTAAGTTGCTTAGTTGCATATAGGGGACTTCCTGCTGTACATGTCGGACTAAAATAGACCATTGTATTATGCATTTTCATATAAAAGATGGTAGTATAAACAGAAGTGAAACTCCAACAGAATGTTACACTTCTTAAAGATGTGAAAATAATGAAACCTTGACTTTTAATTGGTGACGGTAAATTTTGGAAACAAATAACCCCATCTCATTTCTGGACATGTAAATTAAAAATATATATATAATATATATTCATTTATGGGATATGCTGCACTGAGAAGGTGTTGAACTGCTGTCTTGAGCTGCTGCAGAGTATGTGGTATAGGTGTACTATCAGTGCTTTTAGGAAGGGAGTTTGAGGATCTTGACTTAGTAACAGTGAAGGAAATTCAAAATAGTTTGAAGTCAGGGTCATATAGTTTTTTTTAGATTAGATTACTTACAGTGTGGAAACAGGCCCTTCGGCCCAACAAGTCCACACCGCCCCGCCGAAGCGTAACCCACCCATACCCCTACATCTACATTTACCCCTTACCTAACACTATGGGCAATTTAGCATGGCCAATTCATCTAACCTGCACATCTTTGGACTGTGGGAGGAAACCGGAGCACCCAGAGGAAACCCACGCCGACACGGGGAGAACGTGCAAACTCCACACAGTCAGTCACCTGAGGCGGGAATTGAACCCGGGTCTCAGGCGCTGTGAGGCAGCAGTGCTAACCACTGTGCCACCGTGCCGCCCACAGTTCTTGGAGGGGAACCTGCAGATGCTACATTCCTGTGCATCTGCAGATCTTGCCCTTCTACCTAAGAGAGATTATGGTTTTGAAAGGTGTTTTAAAGATGCTTTGGTGAATTACTTTAATGGATTTTGTTGATGGTACACGTTGCTGCCTATGAGTGTTGGTGGTGTGAAGAGTGAATGTTGATGGTAATGAATATAGTGCCAATCAAGAGATCTGCTTTGGCTATTAGGCCATCAATGATGTATGAGTAGGAAGGGTTAAGAAGGATATGGTTCAAGTGCTGGCAAAAGGGACTAGATAAGGTTGGGATATCTGGTCGGCATGGACAAGTTGGACCAAAGCGTCTGTTCTGTGCCATACATCTCTATGACTCTAAATGACTCTCCACACCAAATGACCATTGGAGGTCCATGATCTAAGACATAAAGTCTGTTTCTCATTCAACATCTGGTGCTTGACCTCAGTGCTACCAAGATTTTCTCTTTTCACGTTCTTGGCATGTGCAGTGTTTTTGCTTTTAAACAATGGAATTATCACATCTAAAGAAAAGGAGGACATAAAATGTAAAACATTATTTACTTATTATGTTCAAAGGTACTTTGGTAGTCAGTTGAACTGTCATAAACAAAGCCAGCATTTTGAACTTTCGCAAAACTAACTATTTTGTAAAAATAATTAATCAATCATCTGCTTTAGGTGTTGGCTGAGGAATTACTCTTCAAATAGAGCAGTAGGAACTTTTATATCCACCCAAGGCCAGATGAAGCCACTGTTTATTGTCTCATCTGAAAGTTTGCAGTTTCGACAGTACAACACTCCCTCAGTACCATGCTGAAATGTCAACCTCAATTATACATTCATGTATAATTGGGCTCCTACAACCTTCTGATTTTGGCAAGAGCACTACTCCTAATCAAAGGCTGGCAATTAAGAACAGTCAGACTGCACAGCTTTGAAGAAAAATCAGTTCACAGTAACACACATTGTGTACTACATCATGTCCTCAAAAGATTGCATCACCCAAATTACGATAGCATGTTGTGGAAATAAGAATTGCAATGTGACTGAGCTTGATCCACAATCCAATTTTGAAGTAGAGCCTGTAGAAAATTACAGCATTAACAGTTTGAGATTTGAATGAGTGTTCAGCGCAGTGCAATTAGAATCAATGGTTAATCCTGAGAAGAAGTAATTTCATGTTATAACATTGTCATGTTAGTCAATGCTGGTCCTGTGTACAGCAGCTCCTGTTGATCTAGAACTGCTGTTAATTGTATTTCATTTTATTTGTGTTTGGAGCAGTGGGAAAACTAAAGCAGCCTTTTCTTAAAATTGAAGACTCCAGTCGGTAAGTCAACTGACATCATGTCCATACAAGAGTTGCATTATGTCATTTAAAACTTGTTTATAACTATATCTTGAATATTGAACATTTGGACAACTTTCAAAATTAGTCCAGTGAACAATAGGTATTTATTAAAGCTAATCAGAATATTTGGCCTTAAGAATGAAACATTGACAAAGTGAAGTGAGTTATTGTAAAGTGCTTATGATTTATGTGAAATAATTTATTGCATACTTGTAAAGCTTCCAAAGTTTTAAAAAAAACTTGATTAAAGGAGCTAATATCATGTTGTATCTGTGGAACTATTTCTAATTGTTGACAAATTGTATGTATACAGGCATTTTAGACCTCTCTATCAGCAATATATAAGCTATCCAGAACTCAACTATAAATCTCATAGAGGATTCAGTGCATTTGATCCTCTGAAGAAATCTGAGAATGCACATCAGGAGCAAGAAAAGAGTAAACTTAGGTAAATATTTGTATATAGATTTACTGTGCTTTGTAGTAAGTATTTTGATTTGAATTTTAACTCCCAGAAATTAGGTATTTCCACTTTTTAAATTAAATACAAGGCAGTTAAATATTTAATCTAAAGTGCCATTGGGTTTGTACTGTAACCTTCCCAATTTATTATTATCTAGACCATCCAGCAATTAAGTTTCACTGAAGTAAACCACCATTAAACCTTTACAGTTCCTCATTCACAAAATCTGTTACTGTTGCCTCATTTTTCTCTCTCAAAATCATCAGGAGAGGATGTACAATTTGTTGAGTTACGAAGCAAGACTGAAAGGTCTAATTTATTGAACTTGTAGCCATTGTCTGACAGCCATCATGACCAAAATATTTTGGCATTATAGTTATTTTCTTTATTCCATTTGGAATATGGTTTAATCTTGTGCTTTTTGATTTGGGTGAAGACACTATTTTTGTTTGTAATCTGAATTAATTATCATTTTAATGGTTTCCATTGGGCAGGGGTTGGAGAATGACTAACAGTGAGAGAGATGAGGAATCTCTCACAAAACCAGCAGCAATGCATACAGAGAAAAAACGACAGCAGCGATTCTGTGAATGTTGCCATGAGACATTCTACAACCTTGTTGAGGTAAGCATATGATCTACTTAAATGGCATTTAACATAAGACCACGTAAAGTCTTTATAATTTATTCCTTTTGTTGAGTATCGGGAGATTGGCTATTTTGTTTTTTGCAGAATAATCTTTCTGTAAAATCTGAAGTTTTCTGAGCTTCTGCTGGGTGTTAACTATTTGTCTTCTAAATAGATCCTTGGAATTTCACTTTCATATTAGACCTGTTAAATAACCAGCTCACAATTCAAACAAGGAGCTTGAAGCTGATTAGCACAAATCTCATTTTTCTACATTATTTATTAATTTTCCTTCCCTTTGTGCCTCTCATTTGTTGCATTAAGTGGTTACACATTTTAAAGAAATCTGCGTTGGTACAAATCTTGTTTGTTCCATGTGTGACACATTCTCAGTTACTGCTTGTCTGTTTACCTATGCAACTTCAAGGAGACATCAAAAAATGTCTGTTATAGGATTAAAATGCCTTTTCCACAATTTAATGTCTAACTGTCTTTAACTGTCTTCATAAATTTTAATCGTAGATTCTCTCTAACTCCCTCGTCTATGACCTCAAGTCAGCATGGTAAATGACCAGCTTAGCTATTCGTTGTCATAATTATATGACTGCCTCAAGTTGTACTTTGATCTCCTTCCATGTCCAAATCCAATTAGTAGTTCAAAATAACCTTGGTGTTAGGAAAAAGTGAACTGCATCACCAATAATCTTGTCTTACCCTCATTTTAGATATTAGATGCAACAGATCATTAAGTTTTATCGAAATCTGCACAGTTCATGAGATGTAGGCTCTTCCCATGACTACTTTTAAAAACTTGTTCATGGGATGGAGGCATTGCTGTCTAGGCCAGCATTTATTGCCAACCCCCAATTTTCCAGGTGACACATTGCTATGGGTCTGAAGCCAGACCAGATAAGCAGGACACATTTCATTCCCTCATGGCCACTAGTGAATGAGATGGATCTTTCCAATAATTGGCAATAGCTACATGGTCGCCATTAGCCAGTTCTTTTATTCTAGATTTTATGAAAATCATGTTTCACCATCTGCCATGGTTGGATTTAAAGCCATGTTCCCAGAATGTTGACCTGACATTCTGGATTACTAGTCCAATGACAGTTCCACTACATCAAACTTCCCTATTCACCTCTGTGGCTATGTCTCCACCCACCACATACTCAGTCTTTCCTTTATCTCACATCATGCTTATTTATGAAACAAATTACCTACTCCCTTGATTCTTTGTGTTTCACTTCCTGATCCATCTCCCATCTTTATTCCCCACCTTAACTTTTACTGCAACAGGAGCCCTACTACCATTGTTTATATAAGTTTAGCATAACCTCCCTACTTTTGTGCTCAATGCCACTATTTATGAAGCCCAAGATTCAATTTGCTTTGCTACCTACTCTTTCAATAAATAGACTTTGCAAACTTTGAAATACATGCGTCCTGAGGCCTTCTGCTGTTTTCACTTCTTAGAACTCTGCAATTTAGACCAGTGCCTCTCTGTATTCCATCTGCCACTTGTCTGGCCACTTTGCTCGTTTATTGTAATCGATTAGTATATTATGCTCCCTATCAACTATACTGCTAAGGTTGGAGTCCTTGACATGTTTAGATAAGTTACTTTACATTCCAAGACTCAAGTCAATTAAATATATCAAGATATATATTATATACTCGGACTCGAGGGCACAGTCTCAGAGCGGAGGGGCCACTCTTTAGAACTGAGATGAGGAGCAATTTCTTCAGAAAGAGGGTGGTGACTCTGGAACTCATTGCCATGGAAGGCTGTGGAGGCCAATTTATTGAGTGTCTTTAAAAGAGAGATAGATAGGTTCTTGATTAGTAAAGGGATCAAAGATTACAGAGAGAAGGCAAGAGAGTAGGGTTGAGGAGCATATCAGCCATGATCAAATGGCAGATCAGATTCAGTGAGCAGAATGGCCTAATTCAGCTTAAATATCTTGTGATCTAAAACACTAGTCAGTAAGCACTGACCCTTGGCAACAGCATAGTCTGCCATTCTCCAGTCTGAAAAGCAGCTGTCGCAGCTCACGGTTTCATTAAACCAATTTTTAAAACTCCAATTGGACGCTGACAATCTTATGAGGCTCAGATCTGTTAACCTGCCTTTTATGTGGTACTTTATCAAATAGTTCTATAAAATCCATAAAAGAATTGTCCATTGCTTTCCTTTAATCAACTTTCTCATTTCATCAAAAGGTTCAATTGGATCAATGAAGCACAATCTACCTTTCACAAACCCATGCCGCTTCTCTTTAATTAACTCCAATCTCTCAGACCAAGTTCCTGTTTGTTTTTTTTTCCCCTGATTTATTTATAAAATCTTGCCTGCTGCTGATGTTAAAGTGACCAGCTGTAATTACTGAAATGTCACTGCATTCTCTTTTTAATTAAGGTGTCACATTTGCTACACTTCCCATTATATAGGGAAGATAAGATTAATGGCAAACCATTCCACCATCTCCATCTCATTTCCTATTGCAACCTATAATGTAAATCACCTAGACTAGGGGACAGACCAGCCTTTCCAATACATCCTTCAGATCACCCTGTCCATATCCCATCCAATACTTTACCATTGCCACTTTTACCAATATTTTGGCAGCATCAGCTTCCTAAATAAACAAATACAAAGTATTGAAGTATTCTCAGCTCACTCTGCACCTCAAAGCATATATCACCCTGTCTTGCCCTAATAAACCCCACCCCACCTGTTAATACCTTTTATTATTTACGTGTGAATTGAAGATTTATGGGTTTCCTTCTATGTTATTTGACTTTCTATCCTAATTCTCTCTTGGCCAGTCATATTTCCCGGTCCTTTCAAATTACTGTAGTTGGTCTGATTCTTTCTTGCAGAATTCAACTGATTATGTGTCATGCCCTTTTTGTTTTTGTTTATTTGTTTAGTCACATTCATTCTCTTCCCTCCCCATTTTACCGGATTCCTTTAACTTTTCCACCTCATTGGAATGAACCAAATCTGTTTCTAAAACCCCATTTCCTTAAAAATCTCCAGTGTTCCATTTCACCCTGGCTAGCTCTCCCCTCATTCCATTCAAGTTTACTCATCCAATATTGAAGTTTTGCTCTATGTTAATTACTAATCTAGCGTTAATCTATATTTTAAAATACAGTGACCCTCTGTGCATTCTAGGTCCATTTGGCCACCTCATTCCACAGCACCAGTTTTAGCACTGCCTCCTTCCTAACTGGACTAAGGACATACTAGTCAAGCAAGCTCAAACAATTGATCATCTTCCATAGCCTTTAATCCCAATATCCAAAATAATATTTGGGTGACTTAAATCCTCGAAGCTCTCAACTGTATGGCTTTTGCAGATTTACTTTTCTATCTTTTATTATTTGAAGCCCTTTAGATGTACCTGACGGTGTGATCATCCCCTTTTCTGCTTCTCAACTGTAACCAAGTAGATTCTGTCTTTGTCTCTTCCAGAACGTCCTCTTTCATCCCTTCCTTCTCTGAACACTTGAATATTAAATGCCCAAACCCTTCTCTTTTTTAAGCCATACTCCCCTTGACAGTACATGATGTGTCTACATAGTTGATTGTGCTTAAAATGTGCAACATAAAGCCACTATATTATGCGTTTTGTGAGTCTGACTTAGTATTCATTCAGACTCCTTCTTAGTCTGCACATATCTAATATGGTACTGCTTTCTTCTCACCTACTATCCAAGCTCTCGCCCCTTAATGTTGTATTCCTCCTTTCTACTTCCGTGTTGGTTTCTCAGTGCTTATATAATTTAAATTCACCAGAACAACCCAAGTGAACTTTGCTGCAAGCACATTGATCCCAATCATGTTGGTTCCATGACGAGGAAATTACTATGTCATTTTAATAGGTGTATCCTGTCTCTGATCTGATCCTAATGTCCCAAGAATCTGCAATCCTCCCTTCTGCATCACTCCCTGAAGTGACAAATTGATTTTCTTGATCTTAATATTTCCATTCTCACTTGCAGAGGGTATAATTTCGATATTTCTACTTTTTGAGATACTAATACCTGATTTTCTCCCTAGTTCATGAAAATATGATTTAGACCCTAATCCCTGCTTTCTCTATGCCACTGATAATAACGTACCACAACATCTGGCTCACTTCTCTTCCCTTTGCAGGATATTCCTGTGCATTATTAATCCTATGTATAATTCCTACACATTCCTATGCATTATATTCTTTGGCAACTTGTGGACTCTGACAGATACAGATAATTATGCAAACAATAACAACTGCATTACTACCCTTGCTGTTCTCTCATGTACATTATTATTAGCATTAGTGCCTTTAGCTGAACTGCAAACTTCAAAGTGTCACACTCCCAGCACTGTCCAAAGCTATGTCTCTCATGATGTAGAATTGCAAACAATATCACTCACCCATCCCATCATGTAAGTAATTTTCATTCCCTCTTTTAAAATCTAGTTTGCACCTGTTTAAATTACCAATTTTATTTATTGCCTCTAAACCTGCTTTTTATTAATTTACTTACTATTATATCCGACTTAAATTCTTGATTTCCTAGTTTAGAGAGGGAAAATAAAAGAAATTTTACCAACAAACTTGCCCATTTTCCTCTGACATCGCATTTTATTTGTTTTATCTTCTTTCAAAAGTGCCTTGCTTTGTCAATAACTTCCTGTTGCCATTTTAAACTAAACATTTCTGGCATGATCGCTTTCATCCTCATTGCTCCACTGACTTCGAGGCACCACTTTAAGACCATAAACATATGAGCAGAAGTAGGCTGTTTCACCATTTAGTAAGATCACAGCAGATTCGATGACCCTCAACTCCACTTTCCTTCCCTTTCCCTATAACCCTTGATTCCCAATGAAACCCAAACATCTAAACAGAAAGCAGGCTACGCTACCAGTGCTTAATTCGGAGGTTCACTAAAGATGTTACCTGGTATGGTGACCAAACATCTGAAAACGAACCTTCCAGCTCAGCGAGCAAACCTACGTCCAAAATGATTTAGATAAAAACAACACTGATCCTGAGCAAATAGTTTTATACTTATGAAATGTTAAATTTCACCAAATTATTTCATGTTTTAAATATTTTCACTTTGAACTTCAAATAAAGTGACGTGTATTATTTCAAAAAAATTAAAAGAGAAGAAAATTGACAGTTTAAACTTTCTCATCTGCCTGAGAGTATACTTCAATGGAATTGGCTACTTGCCCTTCTTGGTTATATCAGTTACTGGAACTGTAGCGATCCTGTAATGTGGTGCTAGATCCTCACTGATATCAGGAAAGGGGAAATCAACACCAGAGGGAACTTATTGGCTGGTTGTTTCTTGGTCAGTGAGGATTGGCATCACTTCATTGCAACATCTAAGCCAAAGTTTTTAATGTATTACTATGCTAGACATAAAAGTCAAGGTATTATTTGGGTTATACTTTCTAGTACTGAACTAATTGGTTATCACTAATTGAGTTTGTGGTTACAACATCTTTTAAACAAAAAACAAAGTAGGAAAGGTTAAACATTTGATGAACTTTTCTTTTGCAGCATCTTCTCTCCAAGCAGCACCAAGACTTTGCCAGTGACCCCTCTCAGTTTGCAGCCCTTGACGATATTATGTCTCAATTAGAAAATGAATTTGTAGAGTACCAAAGTGATGGATACACCCATCAGTAAGACTCTTTTATATATATTTGACTCTAGAACATTTTGTGCAGTGTTTATTAAGAATATTTTATAGGATGCTGTTAAACAGAAAATTTTGTTGTTTTATAAATTCCCTTGCATCACTCGAATGTATTGAGTCACTGTCAAATTATAAAACAGAACTTCTAGTTTTTGACTTTAAAATATAGGGGAATAATTGCCACCACAAAATATATTGCATTTCATCTTCAAAATATGATTGTATTTTTCAATGATGACTAAAGATCCTCAAATAACATAGTTCTGGCCAAGTCTTCTGGGCCTTATTGGGAAGAGGTTAGATTATTGTTTGAAATGAGTCCAAAACAGCAAACATTAGTTTCATAGGGAGACTCTCTTAAAGGACAAAAGGAGATGTTGAGGAGTAAAGAAAAATCCTGCTGGCAAGACCAGCATGTGTTGCCCTTGAGAAGATGATGGCAATCTCCTTTCTTTGATTAGAATTGAGTGTTTGCTAGGCCATTACCCATAACAGTTAATGAGTTACATATTTGCCAGATTAGGTGAGGATGAGGGTGCGTTAATGAACCAAATGGATTTTTACAATGGCATGATCTCTTTGAAAGACAAAAACTAAATTTAAAGTTTTGAAAATGTTTTGAAGGTGATCTGATGATGTTCGTACCATATTCAAGTCCACTCATACCAAGCAAGTTCATGTCTATAGGCATCATGACCGTGACAACATCCAGGCTTGAGCTGAGTAGCAAATAATGTTCATGCTACACAAATGCCAGACAATCACCATCTTCAACAAGAGAGAATCTAACCATCTGCCTTGACTTTGTGTCATAACCATTGCTTAATTCTCCAAATTCAAAATCTGGGAAGTTACGAGTGACAAAAAAAACTAAATTTGTTACATAAAGCTACAGTCACAAGAGCAAACCAATGGCTAGGAGTTCTGCAGTGAGAAACTCACCTCCACGTTCCCAAAAGCTTGCCGATAAATCACAAGTAAAGAGTGTGATGGAATACTCTCCACTTGCCCAAATGAGTGCAACTTCAACTTCATGCAAGATGCTCAATAGCATCTAGGATGAAGCAGTCTGCTTGACTAGCACCCCACCCAATACCTTCAATGTTTCCTTCATCCATCAATGACGTAGAATGGCAGCAATGTGTACCAAATACTAGTTGCTAAACCACAATGTCTGCTACCTAGAAGGGCAACCGATACATGCGAAGACCACAACTTGCAAGCTCCTCTCCAAGCTTGCACTATATGGCTTGGAACCACAGTGTTGTTCCTTCAACATCCCAGGGTCAAAATCTTGGACTCCTTTCATAACAACACTGCCTGTGTACCTACCACTGTGAATTACCCCTATAGATCAACTGATTGCTGATTTGTCACCTTCTAAAGGGCACTTAGGGATGTTGATAAGTGGTGGTCGAAACAGCAATATGCATAACATATGAATTAATAGAAAGTAACGTCTAATCCCTGAACTGGCTTTTTGATGAAGGCTCCCAAAACATTTGGTGAGTCTTCCAGTATTGATTAAATCCTCACTAGTTTGATCTCTCCAATCCAAGCACAAGCTGTCTGTTATTACTTGCTGCCCCTTTTTTTGACACACTCTGTCTCATTCTGACAGAATCTTCAATAAAGTATAGGGTTTAGTGATATTTTTAGGAAAGCACCCTATAAACAAATAGGGCTTCCAATGGACTCTCCTGCTCCTCAGATGCTGCCTGACCTGCTGTGCCTTTCCAGCACCACACTCTCAACTATCCCCTCTCGCACCCTATCCCCGTGCTACTGTGAATCAAATAGACCTTGCATCCAGGTAGAAATTATAATTAGTCAGTCTTCAAGCTCCCAACTTTATATAGAAGTAGAACCATTTCCAAAACCTGACATACCTCATACCTTAAACTTTGGATGTTTTTGTCATTATTTACTGGGAAGAAAACCTTGTGTTTTTTTTCCCCCAACAACCTAGGCTCTCGCTAATCTTTAACATCCAAACCACTGAGACTTGCTGTCAGCAGAATTTGGAACTGGTCACTTTTTGTTATTTCTTCTTTCCATCCAGTCCCAAAACATAATCTTATAAAACCTCTGATTTGTAGCAATGACAATGCAGTAGTTTTATGTTTACCATTACTGATATTAGCTTTTTAATCGTTGCCTCCTTACAGATATTAGAGACAGGTATTTGCATTTGAAGTAGTTCAGAGGGAACTCAGTAGGCAACTTACCAGGATGAAGGGGTTGTCCTCCGAAGGAAGGTTGAACTTCTTACACTAATTTTATTTTTTTTAATTTGAAGAGAATCAGGGTGATCTTAATGAAAAATAGAAGCTTCCAGGGTAGCTTACCAGCATAGGTGCTGAAAGCATGTTTTGTTGGCAAACTTCGAACAAGGGGATACAATTTGACAATAAAGTGACTCCAGTTTAAGACAGAGATGCAAAGGAATTTCTTTTCTTAGATCATTGGCTTTCCAATCAGAACACTGGAAGCAGAATCACTGAATGAGTTCGACAGATATTTGATTGACAAGGATGTTAAGGGCTCTCTGACAAATAAGAGAGCTGTGATGACCGTGGTCAGATCAGCTGTGATCTTACTGAATGTGGAGCAAGCTTGGTGGATTCATTGGCTTATTGCTCCCATTTCTTATGATCTGTCTTTAATAGACCCCCACCCCACCTCTTTCTACATTCTTAATGTTTCTACGCCAGTTAGTGTTCTGGGTTTCCTTCTGTGTTCACTGACATTCTATTCTCACATTCTCTCTTTGACATCCATTTTCCCCCCCGCCTACAACTTATCATATTTAGCCTGATTTCCAAACATACAATTCACCCGATCTACATCATTTTTTGTTTCATCAGATTCTCACTTTCCTTTATCAACCAAGGGATCTGTGCCTTTGGCTCCTTTACCTTTTGCATTCATTAGCATGTACCAGAAGTGTCACTTTTATGAAAATGGGATTGAATAAATATAAAGAAAGGTTGGATAAATATGATAAGAACTACTTACATGTGTGGGTCAATGCTGACTGTTTGGGCTAAATGGTCTGTTTCTGTGTCATAACCATTTTTGTATCCCTTTGCCTGGGCCAGTCTATAATTCTAAAAATAAATACTCAAGGTGTTTTGTTTCCCCATTTTTAAATAAAGGCAAACTCCAAAAGATTAGAAGAAAATCTGTTTTGTGTCTAAATGAGGATTTTTTTTTCCCCTATGAACACTGGCATTTGTTGAAATTGATTAATGGTGAACAAATTGAATAATTAAAATTCCAAAATGCAGGAGTTGCAACTCTTAGCATCAACTTCACTTAAAAATTATACAGGACAATGGCAAGATTTCAGGTATATTGAATTTTACACCTGTATGTTCATGTAGGTTTATGTTTTTATTTCAGATCATTGAAACCTGCTTCAAGCTCTGGAATTTTACTGTCCAAAATGTGTGCAAAATCGATACAGGCTGTTAATGACTTTGTCCTTGGAGAAGACCGATGTCCACTTGAGCCGATGGCTGCAAGCCAACAGATAAACCTTCCTGTAGAAAATCTGGAAAGAACTGATGAGCACCATGTGAAATCTGACAAAACAACAGATAAGCCAACTGCAGAAAGCCTGGAACGTAATGGACACAGATCCTGCCCCCTTCAGCAGGAACATGAACTGGCATCTTTGAGCTCCCTGGGTCAAATAACTGCATGCCCTAAACAGTTGGAGGTAAAACCCCCAGGTTGTATTTTACTAGACTTCAACGCAGGAATATCAGCAGAGAGAACAACTTGCTACATTGTTAATGAACAAATAGGTGAAGTTAGTATTGTGCAAAAAAAATGTAGTGCTGACAAAGGTGAAATTTCAGATGAAGAAGAGCATGTGAAATGTACATCAGCTGGAGCTTCGTATTGTGTAGGGGCAATTCCTAACTCCTGGAAGGCTGCTTGTGATATCATTACAACAAATACCAACTACAGTTTTAAAAAACGCAAACGCTCTGACAACACCAAATCGCAAATTGAGAGAAGTCCAAAATGCAGATTGGATGATTTGACTGGTGTATGTGATAGTTTCTCTTACCCTAAAAGTGCCAATTGCCTTACCAGTAATTTCAATGCGCACATTTTTCAACCACATACCAAATTGCTTTATTCATCAAATCTGAATAAAACCTTTTCTGCTCATTCTTGTGTTGAAAAGAACATGTTCAATGAACATGCAGAAGAAAACATCTCCATGGGAGAGCATTTTGATTTAACTGGCAATTTCAGTTTACACCGGCCTTTGACTAGTAAAGAAAGACTTGTAAACTTGCAAAGCAGTGGAGCCAAAGGTGAAGGTGAAAACTGGGAGAAGTCACAAATCGTCATTTTAGATTCAGAAGAAAAGACAAGCAACTTAGTAAATACCACATCTGCATCTGATCGACTTGATCAACCCAGGGGACCTCTGCGTTCTGAAGAGCAAATTGCCATTCCTTTAAGCGGAGCGATCATTCAAGCTAAAAATGATTTGCTGTTCCCTCTTCAAAATATAGAAAGCTTGACTTCTCAAGGCAATCAAGTTGTTCTTGATGTTGAAGCTGAAATTCAAAACACAAATGAGGAAATTGAACACTCAAATGTAGCAGGATATACTGCAATACAGCTACTTTCTTCCTTTAACTTCAATGGCCAGAAATCTTTGGGATCTGATGCTCTCCTATGTACGAAAGCTGATTTTCAAGTGGGTGACAGTAGATGTGAAAATTCTGTCAACCAAACTAACTTGTATCAATCTTCCTTTAAAAATAGCACATTTCACACAGATACCTTTTCATCAGAATCTGAATGGGATATTCAGTTGCCTTCAAGACTTGACAATAGACAAATTAAAGACCAATCTGTTGACTTGGAGCTCTTGCGAAAGACTTGTGTTAGTGTGAAAGATGCCAAGTATGAGACACAGTTATACTCTGTACTCAAGGACAAAGCTGGAGTAGATTGGACCAAAAAAGAAGAGAAATGTCTCGTGAGCTGTCAAGCAAAAACATGTACGCCATGTTATTTAACACTTGTGCCCTATCTGGACAGTTATACTAATTAATAATACTGTGCCAAAGTTATTTGAACGATTCAATTGACTCTTTCATTACACTTTTCATAAATTGTAAATGATTTTACTTCTGAGATCTAATGGGTTCATAAATCACTTTGCAATCATTATTAACATTCCAAGTCCCAGGTTAAATTAGTTATGACTGAGTTTATATTCCAAACTAACAAATACAATGCATTAGAGTAAATGGCACATATACATCTAAAATAAGAGCTTACTTTGTCAAAAGGAAGTGCTTTTACTTTCCTTTTATGCATTCTTTCTTTCCCTTCCCAACTACTATGATTTTGCTATACAACAGGAACAAAATAAAATCTAAATGCTTATAAGAAACAAACATCAATGTTCTAATTTGGCAGTGCAATGACAGAGCAAGTTCATTGTGCTTTTCCACCTAACAGTAGGATATTTTTGTATTCACAGTCATTAGAAAAGCTGAGTATTTCTCGCCTTCCCTATCAAAAAGCAAAGATTAAGCTTATTTCATCTTAGCTCTTAGTTCTGACTAAATATTCAACTGACATTGGTGTAGATCTAGGAGCATGTTCCACAGGCTACTTACCTGAGTACATAATGTGGTAGTACTTAACATTCATGTGTTCAGCATTATCTTTATAGGTGTATGCATTTACCAGAGGAAGAGTATGTTAAATTAGAAATTAGAGTGTGGGGACTGTTGGCAGCTTTTTGAGGCAACTGAACAAAGTGTACCGCATGGCAAATAAGTCCACCTAGTTGTATTTAATGATTGAATTTTTTTTATCATTTCAAGCAATATGAATCTTGTTGAGATGGTCCTGCAAATATTGCATAAAATCACTAACATTTACTCAAAACCATCAACTATGACCATTCTGCTGCATTTATTGACTTTCTGTATTGATGTAGAGCTTGTTAGCAGTCTGTACAAGATAGGATATGTAATTTGCATTTGCTGTTGTCCGTACGCAACAAAGGCTACAATGCAAATATATGCTAGAAAACATTAGATACAAACCATCTGTAGGAATGGATAAAGGCACAAGCCCTTCACTTAGGCCAACAAAGGTATGAAAAAAAAATCCGTGTTTGCTTGGTGTTACTGGCAGTTAATGTATTATATCCTTAAACCTGATATTGAGCGTCTCCGTTTCACTGACTTGTGATATGAATGTGCATATCCATTTGAACCAATTTGTGTTGAATTCTTTGTCTTGCTATTGGTTCCCTTGGCTCAGACACCACCTAATCAGCATATCTGCTTCAAAGAATGGAAGTTAAAAATTTAAAAATACTGTTTCCATTTAATAAAGGGCACCAATATGGTGAGGAGTTAGGAAAAGTAAAATAGGTTTATGAAGACAGATTTGTAAAATGTATGTTATTAAAAGCATTTATACTCTTCCTTTACCCAAATAAAATGGTTACCTATTGTAGAATTTATATCTCTGATGTTGTGAGCCCTTAACAGCCCCACATTTAAATAAAAATCTAGTTTAATCTAAAATGCTTATGTTAAAAGGTACAAGTTTTATTGTGTTTCGTAATTAATTTTTAAGCCAAAGTAGTTGCCTTTGATCTTTTAAAGTGTTAAAGGAGCAGCAGGATATTTTGTTATAGTTCTGTCACCAGAGTTCTGCTAATTAAATATTTTTTCTTTAAAGTAGCACTTGCTACTTTTCTGATGTTGGCATTTTGAACAAGGTGAACAGATTGCAGTTAAATTCCTTCATTATCCAGACAAAGTGTGATGTAAAGATAGATGCAAAGATAGGCTGGATTAGATTGACTAGAGTTACTAGATATGCCAATTGGAAAAAAGTTTCCTGCATTATCCTAATCATTCAGATGTTTACAAGTGTTCATTTGTCAATATATCTTAAAAATTAATCTAATTGATAATAGCATTACTTGTGGCATTTTCATCGTTTTCTAACTATGAAAACTCAATTTTAAAGTAATTTAATGAACAGGTTCTGTACATAATGTCATTCTTTTGATAGCATGGTTTTTGTTCATTGTTTTTAATTTGTCTCCAGTAAATCCTTTGTACTATAAAACATGAGCTCTTGAAATCTGTACAGATGTATAGTTTTAATCATGACATGTACAGGCAAATAAATAATTTTGTGCAAAATCATTGAATTAAATGTTGAAATACAGCTTTGTCCATAAAATTAATCAATTTGAAAAACTGGAAAGACCTTGAAAGACCACCTATTTGCAAAAGTACAGCTCACAGGTATGCATGTAGTTCCTCTAATGCAATTAAAGATCATAAGATGCTTCACAGGAATGTTATGCAGCAAAATTTGAAACTGAACTACATAAGCTTTGGGTGATCTGTCCTGAAATCTTGGTCAGAGCAGTAGGCTTTAAAGACCAACTTAAAAGGAGTTTGTGGAGGGAATTCCAGAGCTTGGGGCTTTGGCACCTGATGGTCAAACACCAGTGTTGAAGTAATTAAAATCTGCAATAGTCCTGAGGTCGGAATAAGTGGAGCACATTTATCTCGCAATTTTCTTAGTCTTGTAGCTCTTGGAGATTACAGATATAGAAAGGGAAGATGTGAGGAAAGAATTGAAGACAAAACTCAGCATTTTAAATTCTAGGTTTGCCAAATCATAAGTCAATGCAGATAATAAACAAATGGAAATAAGAGTTAGGATATTGCAGTTTTTGATGATCTCAAAGTTATGAAAGATCGAAGGATGCTGACTAGGGCTGCTTTAGAATATTCATGATTTGAGATAACACAAAAACAAGGATGAAGGAATCAGCAGCAGTTGTCCTGAAGCTGGGAGTGAATTTTTTTTTTTCATTTTGCTTCCTTCTGTTCAAATTAATTTGACGAAAACAATTACATTTGTTTCTTAAACTGGTTTTTAAAAATCCTACTTGCCCAGTTGGAAGAGACAGCTTCATTCTGATTATTTCCTGTTCATTCATTCCACTGAGAAAGATGTTTGGAGACAGGAAAATCAGAATTACTCCCAAATAATAATGGAATTTCAGAAGAACAACAGATTAATGTAAACTGGCCTTGTATGTCAGAAGATATCTGTGAAATACTGTCTGTTCTGAGAGAACACACTAATGCAATTTTGCATATTGGCGCCGTTTAAACTAATGGGGCTAGAATTGTATTATAGCCAATACGGGTAAGGAAAGCTCATGTTCTACAAATAATGGCCTAAATTCTTCAAAAGCAAAAAAGTCAACTTGGTTTGGAGAAATACATATTATAGTAGAACCAACTGTAATTGGTACACCTTTACTAATTCTAACACTGCCTTGACCTTCCTGTTAAATATCTGTAAAGAAAAACTATATCAGTTCAGACTATATTCACTGAAGTTTAGAAAAATGAAGAGTATCTCATTTGAACCCTCTAATATTGTAATGGGACTAGACAGAATGAATGCAGGATTGATGTTCCTGATGATTGGGGAATGTAGAACCAAGAGTAACAGTCTATGGGTAGGCCATTTGCGACTTAAATCAGGAGAAAGTTCTTCATCCAGGGAGTGGTGAGCCTGTGGAATTATCTGCCACAGAATGTGGTTAGGGCCAAAATAGTGAATGTTTCAAGAAAGACTAAATAATTATTGGGAGAAAGCAGGGACACAGGGTATTGAGCTGATCAGCCATGATCCTATTGCGTGGTGGAGCAAGCTCATAGAGCTGAATGGCCTACTCTTCTATGAAAGACACATACAAACACTTTACAATGGTCTATTTATCATTAGCAAGGACCTAAATGTCCTTTACGGAATGGTATCTGCCATCGTTACCAAATCTAGCTTATATGGAACTTGAGCCTTTTCTGTTCTCTAAAGTAACCTAGGAAGTCATTCATTTTTATCAACTGACAGAGGTTAAAGAAGAAGGCCCGTCATCACCACCTGGAGCGATGGGCAATAGTGCCATCTCGAGTGATGCTTATAACCTGTGAACATTATTGAAAAATGTGGCCAATTTTATGTATGCAGCTCATTTCAGGAGTGATTTTCTTCCACATGGGATCAATGTCCACAAACACTTTCACCAAGGTCTACCAGCCAATTGATGATCTCAGTGAGTATGTTAATAGGCTTAGTATGTTACTTAGTGACAGATTGTCATTTAAATAACAATACTCCATATACTCTCAGGAGTAACTCTTCATATTAGCAGTATTGCAGACAAGTGAACTATGATTGACAGAGAGGCACACCTCATTTAGATTTAAAATTAGGTTTATTGACACATGTACTCAAGTTACAGAAGAAAAAAAGTGCACTGATAAATGCATAATGTGACCCAACACACAGCGCCATCTGGGGTACAAAGTGCCGAGGTACAAATTTTAGATGCAAAAGAAAATACAGAAAAGCAGTTACAATGCATTACGGTAACAGCATAAGTTAGCAAAATAAGAAATAAAGCTTTTAAAAAATATATAGACATTACAGTCTCTCCACTAGAGCTTCCACGTAGTCTGACCAGGTTCCACTAACTCCCAATCAGTAGCCATCCTTGCTCCAAGGTTGCCATTTGGGCCAGGAGAACAGAGGAAGAGCAGGAATTTGATACCTTTTGGTTCAATTCTCTTTGTTTTATTCATCTCAGTTGATCCAAGATTTTATGCATTCTTGGGTTATAATGATGCACCATTTCTGACCATTGTATCTGAGCAAAACGAATAATCCAAGACATTGGAAGCAGATTGGATGAAGTAAGATGACAAAGTACCCGTAGGTGATGCCAGTTTGTGATCCTGACCTGCTTCTACCCTCTTGCATTGAACAGACCCCAAGGTAGCATTGAAGAGAACCAGAGAAATGCACCCTAAACCAGTTGGGTAAATAGAGATTTTGGTGAGGTAGTTAATTTAATTGAAAAGTCTGAAAGCCTTAAATCCTAGATTTGCAGGTATGGAATATGCCTTGATGAGTTGCTGATAGGTCAGAAGACATGCACAGTAAGCACAAATGTTTTGGTGAGGCTGATAGCTTGGAAAGGCTTTAATCTGTGAAACTGAAGAGACTACTGTTCAAAGTACTTTTCTCAGTGTGCTTTCGCTGTTGCACTTTTATTTAAAGGCACTTGACCTGCATAGCACCTCCTGTGTCACCTCACCCTGAAGAAAACTGAATAAGAGTATATTTTTCACTTTTTTTTGAGTATTATTGACTTCTCAACTTCAGCAGTGCTTTGTTGGCAGCCCTTACTGCAGCAAAGGAGCTGATTATGCAGCTCAACTTTGAACTCTGTTGTGAACTAAGAACAAATGTCATGCCACCATTAGCAATTCCAGCAGCAGTCGGAACAATGTGTGTAGCAGTATCATCTCCTTAGCTGCAAGCTCCTCCATAGGACAGAGAGATCCAGCTGGAAGGAGACAAGAGCATTGACACTCATCAGGCAGAGGTGCAGAGCCCTCTCGATTATAGCTGAAAATTCATGCCTCAGAAGAGTCAAAGTTTCACAATAGGTTGTTTCTGGCATCTGAAGCTCCCTGGAAGAACACCTTCCCAATTGAGCAAATGGACAGACCTCAGTAACTGCTGAAGGACTTATGCCCGAAACTTCAACTCTCCTCCTCCTCAGATGCTGCCTGACCTGCTGCGCTTTTCCAGCACCATACTTTTTGACACTGGTCTCCATCTGCAGTTCTCACTTTCTCTACACCTCAGTAACTGCTGACAAGGTGCTTACACTGGAGGCTAACCTGCTTCCTCAGTCACCAGGTTATGTACTTTCTTCCCTGAGATGAGGGAAACTGGTGTGACAATTCAAAATAATTAGCTGCAGACAATGGAGAAGCATTATTTAGGAAGGATGACTAAGGCTTCAGTGGAAGAGAGCAACAGGGAGAGAAATGGCCAACTAGATGAGTATGTGAGGTGCAATGGAGAGACAAAGAGAATGAATGGAGCTGTCCAATGTGGTGTTCTGAGCTTTCTGTTGTAGGGGGATGCTGGGAAAGTCAAGTGTTTGGGCTTGGCACCTGCAACTATCATTCACCCCTCTGACCTCTCAAATGTCCTGATTCCTCCTGGTGAACTGTACCCAGATTGGAGGGAGCAGAAGTCTGCTGCTGTTTCCTTGGCCACTTACATGTATATCTACTTGGTTAGAGAGCATGTCGACTTCCTCCCATCTTAGGTAGAGCTCACAACGCTGTGTCCCTCTGATTCCCATAACCTCCAGGTAAGACTGAAAGATCTGAAGCAGACCTCCATGAGGTCCCCTTTCCATTTGTGTGATTACTGAAAGCTGAAAAATCTTAACACTGGTGATTTACATACTGTGGTCCCTTTTAATTAGAAATTCTTGCTTTGACAAAATGGACTCATCATCCCACCCGCTTCCCAAAATGATCAGGGGACACATGAAGAGGATATCAATTGGCTTGTTCTGATAAAGTAAGTGGTGGGCATGTGTCCAGAGAATCCAGTTTCAAATCAAAACTGGCTCTGTCACCTTTTCCTTAAGGACTAAGGCTGGAAGATTCTCCTCATAGTCTTAAATTTGGGTCATATGACCTCCTCCTTACCTTCGTCTGATCTTTACTACTGCTTCTCTGTTGATATTATTCTTAATGGTAATCGTCTAATTATTCACCTATGAGATGGAGCTATTTGACACCCTTTACCTTTATTTTTATCTTCAATTAGCCAGGAAGGATCCACTATTCTACTTCTTTCTCCCAGTTATAAAATTTGCATCGAAAATTACTTTATAATCTTAATTATTCCAATAGTATAATTGTCCTTAACTTCCTGATATAGCACACATACTTAAAGCCGTAGGCCTTGCATAATGAATCCATAGGAAGTCATGGGTCACAGTTTTCATAGAATCCCTACAAGTGTGGAAGCAGCCCATTTGACCCAGCAAGTCCATACTGACTCTCCAAAGAGCATCCCTACCAAACACGCCCCTCTACACTATCCCTATAACCCTGAGCTAGGGTGTCACCCCACAATAGTATGGGGTGTTATATTTTAAGGTATGAGGATTGATCATCTTCACAGTTGCATAGTTTGTAACTAAAAAGCAGACCATAGCAATTAAATTTCAGTCTCCATCTACTCTTGCACTGAACATTCTGAAAAGTTAAATAAAAGCAGCCTGTAATTGCTTTGCTCTTAATGTCAAGGATGTTACTGAACAGCTGTAGAGTACACTGATAGTTTAAAGAATAAGAGAAAGGGATCCAGCAAAAATATTTTTGGAAGCTTGGAAGGCGATTAACAAGTAAAGCCTCAAATACATTCCAGAGGCAAACAAAGTAAATATGAGACTGAGGAGGGAGGAATTTATTTTCCTGGGATATTGGGACTGGTTTTCAGGTAGGTGGGATCAATAGAGACCAGAAGGTTACATCTTATCAGAATCAAAATCAGTAATATGATGGTATGAGAGATTTCTTCTGTCCTGGTTCTCTTGAAGAGAGGTGTTATCAACCTGTTGCAAAGGTGTCTGCTCTGTGGAAAGTGGAGTAAATAGGTTTGGATTTTATTTTAGACAAACAAGTATGAGTGGGTGGAGTAAGGCTCACACACCCTCATGGGGTTTTAGTATTTGCTTTCAGTTGTTCAAGATGGGTTTTTTTTGGGGGGGGGAGAATTGAAGTTGCTAGAATAAGCTCTCTCACTGCTGCTGCAAAAAGCTTGTGGTCTCTCTCTCTCCATTGCTAGATTCATTCTTTGTGTTACCTTCCTCATGGACTGGAGGAGAGAACAAGTGAGCAAATTTGTTTTGCTGAATTTGACCTTCAAAGGCACATTTTATGGGATGCTGCTGTACTGAAACAGTGGATGAGTAGTAGTTAAATAGTATTTTATTAAGTATTTCAGTAGTTATAAATTCTTTGTATTATAGCTGTATAAGCAAAATATATTTTGTTCTTAAAGTCTAGTCAGTTTGACCAATTGAATCACACCTGGATACAATGCCTTACACTTAGATTACTTACAGTGTGGAAACAGGCCCTTCGGCCCAACAAGTCCACACCGCCCCGCCAAAGCGTAACCCACCCATACCCCTAACCTAACACTACGGGCAATTTAGCATGGCCAATTCACCTGACCTGCACATCTTTGGACTGTGGGAGGAAACCGGAGCACCCGGAGGAAACCCCCGCAGACACGGGGAGAACATGCAAACTCCACACAGTCAGTCACTGAGGCGGGAATTGAACCCGGGTCTCTGGTGCTGTGAGGTAGCAGTGCTAGCCACCGTGCCACCCATAAATCCATAAGGAAGGTAACACAAACTTGCCTTTAAATCAGATATAAGTTAGTATCTAAGCTTTCTCCTTAATATATTTTAGGGGGGGGGGGGGGGGGTCATCTGGTTTGTAACAGTGGTCTAGCAAGGCAGTTTGCCAGTGGTTTAAGAGTTTAAAATAAACTTGCAGGTTAACAGGAGCCATCATGTAGTTTTACAAAGGAGAAAGAAGGTGCACAAATATTGGGAGAGACATGCTAATAATGTAAGAGTTAACAAGGTGTGGTCAGAATAAGAGAGAATGTAATAACTTTGAAATTACACTGTTAGTGTATCTTTGTAAGCACACAAACCATGGTAAATACATTGGTAAACTATCGTCTTTTGACATCAACAGGGACATGGTTTGGAAAAGTGGATGTTAAACATTTGTAGATTTGCAGAAAAAAAGGATAGGAGAAATTGACAAAGGAGAATGTTATTATGTTAGTAGGGTTGGCCTGGAGTGGCCAGATCTATTTGGTACATAGCAGCCATAGCGCCAAGAGGGAGTGAGTACTGCAGGTGTTGACTGAGCTGTTAATTAAGCAGGCTACATTGTCATGGATGGTGCCCAACTTCTTAAGTTGCACTCAACCAGGCAAGTGGAGAGAATTCCAAACTATCAGGAGATGAAATATTCACTGCAGGATTCCTAGTCTCTGACTTGTCCTTTCAGTAACAGGATTGATAGGGCTGGTCCAGTTCAGCTTCTGTCCAATGATGACCCAGAGGATGTTGACAATCGTGTACGTTGGCTGTTCGTCACTGCTAGGCTGGTAGTCTGTGCTAGTGCTGACCTGCCTTTGGGAAGAATGCCTGGAGCCTGGATTGTGTCTGGCCATCAATGAAGCACCTCAGAAATTCCTCCCAGTCTCACCTTGAAGCCTGCCCCTATTGGACAAAAAGGATTCCACCCAAAAGTTCAGATCAGTGACCTTTCATCAGAGGAAAAGACTTCTATTTCATAAGTCCTTCAATAAATTCTGTGTAATGCTGCATATCATTTTGCAGAATGACATCTTTCACAGTGCCAAGTTCTTAGTTTTTTTCAGTCACTGATGTCGACCTCTGATAAATAATTTGAGTAAGTAAATGACTGACCTTTGTACAAATTCAAACTTTTCTGAAGAAGAGTCAACTTTTCAACAGCGGGTGGTAAGTTTCACTTAACCGCATTTGGACAGTCTTAAGAACATCAATTACCTGGCACAGGGTGCGCTGCACTTGTAACAGGGTTTGTCAAAATGGCGAGGTTAGGAGCTGAAATTTTGGCCTCCAAATAAGCACTGACCATGTCGAGCTCTGACTGAGTTATAACAACTGCTCTCGCTAACAGAACCGCCCCCCCCCCCCCCCCCCCCCAATCACCTCCCTTCTCAGTGGGAGACCGTGACCATTTCCAAGCCAAATCGGATGACAGTGAATGGGAGGGTGGGAAAGGAGGAAATTTTGGGAAGCACTGGTTTAGAGAAACAGCTCTGATGGGAGGGGGTGGGCATGTGTTATCTAAAGAAACGATTCTCAGTCAACTCGCTTTGCAGCTGATGAATAACGCGATTTGATTGGAGCCAAGTGGTTTGATTTCCCATCATCGAGAAGAAAACAAACAGTGGTGACATTATTGTTCCTCATTGCAGGATTCTGGGATGTAGGCTGGCTTTATCTGGACTGCTGCATCGAACTGGAATGCAGCAGGTGCCCAAGGCTCGGAGCGGGATGAGAAAGAATCTGCTCTTTCATCCACGGAGTTGCTGATGGAACAGACTGCGGGAATATGATAGACAGCTTTCCAGCCCCTCTGCAGATCCTCATAACACCTTCCTTTGTATGAAGAGGGGGTGGGGAGGAGGAGGAGGAGGGGGCCCAGGCAAAGGGTGGGGGGAAAAGTAAACTTCAAATATAGATTTTAACCTTCAACATTGTGTAAAAAGATATGCAACCATGACTTTTGTGCCGTCCTGGATTTTTGTTGTAATCACCTACCTCACTTGTCCTACAGGTAAGCTTGTGCACTTATTTTCCTTTTGAAAATTGGCGCTTTTCGGATAAATGCCGATGCGTCCGTTTTTCCCCCCCCCCCCCCCCCTTCTCGTCTGGGCGAAATTTAGCTTACACTTTATTTTTGGGAACCTGCAATTCATCCATTATTTTCAATGCGGTTGCTGCATCGACACTATCTGCATTGCTCAGCAGGATAGGGACCCGTCATCACCACAGCGTCGCCTCATGGGCTGTTTCTTTTCCTCACAAATTAGTCACCCTTCACATCCAAATTTCAGAATCGGTCCCTAATCGGGCATCTTCTTCGGTTATTTTGCAGTGTACTTTTTCACGGTATTGTCGTCGTTGTTGTTGTTGTTCTTGAAGGGTTTATCAAAGCTGAGCTCCAGGCGGGGAAGGAACGGTGGAACGTCAGGTCAGTCTTACAAGAGACCACTAAACCTCAGCGATTAATCCACAGTGTTCACTCAGGAAAGGAAATCAAACACAACCGACTGAACACCAGGGTCCGGAACAACAGCACAGCTTCTCATGTAGGTTTTTTTTTATTTAGCATTCTGTATCCAATTGTGTTTTTTTTTAGAAAAAAAGGTTAAAGATGTTTTTATTTCAATGCCATTATGGACAAGACTTTATTTTTACAATCAAATAAATGTTCGGCAGAATGAATTGCTACTCTAGTGACAATACTGTAAATGGTGCTTTGGGACAGGACTGTTATGCACAGCCTGTTTAACTCCTGCGGGGATCTTGTCTTTTGAATAGTTTCCTTAGGTTAATTTTATAAACCGTACATGGAACAGGATTCCTCAGCTTGTGTGTTGTCTGCCACTGCATTGCATGCGTCAGCTGGGGCTCAGTTGGTAGTACTGTCCCTGTTGAGCCCCAAGGTTCTGGTTTGAATATGAAAGTCGAGGCTGACAGTCCAAAGCAGGACTTGGGGAGTGTTGCCCCATGGGACATAGCCTTCTTCAGATGAGACCAGAGCCTCAGCAACTTACCAGAGTGAATTTAAATAATCCCCTTTAGTATCATGTTGAGGAAAGCAGGGGTGTAGCTTCCAGCTGTCCCATCCAAGGATCATTTTCTGCCAATATTGCAAAATCATTATCCAGGCCTTGCTGGGAGCTTGCTGTGTGCATATTGATCACCATATTCCTGTATGACAGCAATGACCACACTTAAAAAAAAATCCTTGGCTGTAAAGCACTTTGAGAGGCTGATAATTATGAAAGATGCAAGTGTTTTTATTAAAGTCAATAAAATGCTGGTGAATTAGTTGGAGTTTACAGTATTTTTAATGTAACAGATACCAATCAAATCCTAAAAAGAATTCAAAGTACATTAAGCAGTTTAGTTTTTGTTTGATTTGCATTTAAAATGTTTGGAGATAAGGTCCAATTGGAGTATTTTTAAAACTGTCATTTTTTAATAACACCGTCTATTCTGTTTTATAGTTTGTTCACCTTGCACAAGCAAGCTTCCTGATAGAAGTATTTGGTTCATCCTTCATTTTGGACCTAGATTTGAACCAGTGAGTATTGTATTCAGAACTGTCAAATAACAGGTGAATATGAGAGTGGAATTGTTGACCCAAGAGAGTGCGATAAGTTGAAAAGGGCTGGGATTTCTGATGGCCAGATGATCTTTTCTGCAGTGTAGATGGGAATTGCACATGGAAACCCTGAGGAATTGCTGAATTCCATAGCTTAAGAAAATGTCTGTGTAAATCAGAGGGTTCAGCACTGCTGCCTCACAGCACCAGGGACCCAGGTTCAATTCCAGCTTTGGGTGATTATCTGTGTGGAGTTTGCACATTCTCCCCATATCTCTGTGTGGGTTTCCTCCGAGTGCTCTGGTATCCTCCCACAGACCAGAGATGTGCACATTAGGTGAATTGGCCGTGCTAAATTGCTCATAGTATTCAGGAATGTTTAGGTGAGGTGCATTAGTCAGGGGAAATGTAGAGCAATAGAGGTAGAGGTTGGGGAATGGGTCTGGGTGGGTTATTCTTCAGAGGGTTGGTGTGGACTTGTTGGGCTAAATGGCTTGTTTCCACACTGCAGGGATTCTATGAATTGAATACATAGTCTAACCCTTCAGTAACTGTTAAACTGAATTTCCAACTTCATGCACACACTCATCCAAGTAGGCCTCCTCTTGACACCATATGCCCCCCCAAATACCCTACAGCTCTCCTCTGGGACCCAGCAGCACACTTCTGCCCAGGATCTAACATACTAGGTACTGGACACAACTTTGTATGCCATTCCTGGAAGCTGGCTCCTCATCACATCTCTTCCCCCCCAACACACACACATACACACACACACACGCACAAAATCAAATGCAAGCAAGCTAACACTCCAACCCCACCCCCTTTAACTGACCAAAGTCAAGGGAATGAAAGATTATTGGGGGTTTGCAGGAATGTAGAGTTGAGCTTAAAATCAGATCAGCCATGATCTTATTGAATGGTAGAAGTTTGAAGGGTGAGAGAACCTATGTTCCTTTTTATTTTACATGCCTATCTTGTAAAGGATGTAATAGCATCGGCATTGTAGGCAGTGCAGAGATCAGGAGGAATTTCTTCTGAGGGCAGTAAATCTGTGGAACTCTTTACTGTCAAAGCTGTATATGTTCAAGGATAAAGTTAACAGATTTTTAATTAGTAACAGAATCAAGGGATTTGTGGTAAAAGTAGGAAAATGGAGGTGAGAATGATCAGATTTGCAATGATTTCATTCAATGGTGGAGCAGACTCAATGGATTGAATGGCCTATGTCTGCTACTGTCTTCTGGTCAAATGGTCCAAGCAAGAATCAGGTGGAGACAGTCACATCGCTACAGGTCCCACTTTCTCCAGACTGGTGTCAGTTCCCATGAACCGTAACCCAATTATCCCACAGCAGTGTTTGAGCCACACCTTAATCTCTCTTATCTGATCTGCCCATGCCAATTTGCACATGGCACAGTTAGTAACGCAGAGATTGCGACCTTTTAGGGTTCTGCTTACTAATCTGGCACCTATCTCCTCATACTGACCATAAGAATTTCCACGTACATCCTGCCTGTGTCATTTGTACCTACATAAACCACAATGTCTGTCCCCCCCCACACCCAACGCAAGATTCCTTCCAGCCATGACTGATGTCCCAAACTCTGCCACTAGGCAGGCAGCTCAATTATGTAGAGAAGTTGGTTAAGATGTGCATCAATTTGGTTTATCCTTAGTCCTATCCTGCCATCATACTGGGAAATATGGGATGGATGAATGCAAGTTTCAAGGTATTTGGAACTTAGACAGGGCAGGGAGGCAGCTGTGGATAAAATTGACCTTCCATTGATTTTCAATTGACTTTAAGGAGTTCAAACAGCATGTGATTCTCTAATTAGCCATTTTGTGCTCACATTAAAGACTAATTTTACCTCTAATGGGTCACTCTTGAGAGTGCCATAAATGCTGGGGATTTTAAATTATTTATTGAATGAACTGAGAGAAATGTGAAATATGACAATGTTGGGGAGTGTTCAGCAGCAAAGTGTTGAGACAACCAATTTTGAAGATTGTGAAGTAACTGTGCTTTTTGGAAAATAATTTTTTTGTGAAATAAGCAAACCATTATCCAGCCTCTTACATGTTCTGATCAAAATGTACGCACTGAACACTCGTCAAATCACAAAGAAAGCCCATTTACCACGTGGATATGAATTTGGCCATCTTCTCCCAAGTTCCTTGATTTTTGTTATTCAAGACCTGAAACAATCGTCCAAAATATCTGCTCCTTTGCTTCTCCCAAGTTCTTGTCCAGTGATGAGGAGACATACCGCAGCAGCCTAGTAATAAAGGAAAAGTTTTACTTCTCTTCTTCAGAAGGAATTCCAATCAGCAGGTTACCAGCCCAACAGTGTATGAGAGGAAAACTTTCTGAAGTTGGGAAGGAATGCAGTTGGAGAACTGAAGTTCCAGAGGGAATGCCTGTGTCCTTTCTTCTGTCTTGCTTTGCATTGTTGATCGCTTTTTATAAAGCGCTCTGAAAAAGTAAGAGCCTGTTATGATAAAATTAATCATCTAAATTGTGGCAATTAAAAGGGAATTGCAATTGCTATTAAAATATTTGATTTATTGAGCAATAGATGAGTATTTTTAGCAAAAGATGTCAAACCAATGCATGTCCAGATGCCTGGTTTCTTGTCTCCAGTTAGTCTTAGAGCAAGTTTGAAAGTGTTTTGTAAAATCTAAATTGTTGGACCTCTCCCATTTGTTAGTGCTTCTGGATGACAGTATGTTGTGTTACAATGTAACAATCAGCTATTAGGTCACATTGGATGTTCAAGAGTTAGTAGCCGATCAAAAATCCCAATCAAAGCGATTGACAGAATAGGATGTGAATGCTGAAAACTAAAAACACAACAACTTTTTTAAGAAAATCTGACGCAGGATCTGAAAGTGAGCCTTGAGTAATTAGAAAGTCATTATCCATCTTGCAATGTGGAAGTGTACAGTAATACTTATGAATTTGTGCACAAAATAAAGAAAATAAGATTAATTGTAACAAATACTCTGCTAATGCAGTTCTAATTTAGCTGCGTTATCTTCATTGCCACTTGTATCTGGGTGACCTTTACAATGTTTTATCCATTTAGACAGGGTGCAATGACTGAATGTTGGCACTTGTATAAAGTGATTGTCATTGTCAAGGCCAATCTTTATTTTGCTCTTTGCTGGGTAGAGATGCTTTGTGCTGGGAATTATTGAAACCGTATTTTAATTGAAAAATCTGGATTGCGCCTCCCCCCCCTTCTTAGGGATGTTATCGAACAAAAGTCTCCAATTTTCCTATCTCAAAATGTCCTACAGCTAATGTAAAGCGATTCAAGAGATTGGGTAAAAAGGTACATAAACTTATTAGAGCCCATCTTAGTATAGACAAAAGGCATTAGGTAATGTAGTGTATTGTAGTCTGTTGGCAAAATTGAAGAGGCATTAGTAGTGTGGCTACAAAACTGATGGAGAAACAGAAGCAGAGAGATTGGTGAATGGTTGAATTTCAGATCAGTCAGAAATGTAAGGTAGGGCCACATATTTTATATATTAATAACTGGGACATGGGTATTATAAAGGGGATAATTACAAAATTGGAAATAAAGGAATAAATAGAAACAGAACATATTAAATGGTACAACTTTAAACAGAAGCAGAGTAGGTTTCACGGGTACAAATCTTTAAAGTGGGAAGCAAAGTCGATAGCTGTTTTTTAACAAAACATGAGGTCCTGGGCTTCATAAATACAGTTATGAAGGTGTACAAAATATTTTGAAATCACTGTTTATGCTTCAGCTGGTGTTTTCTGACTATTTCTGCATACACATTTTCGGAAGGATGACAAAGCTTTAGACGGGGTGCAGAGGGGATTTACAAGAAAGGCAACGTGGATGAAGGTGTTGTTGTGGTTCTGTTCGCCGAGCTGGGAATTTGTGTTGCAGACATTTCGTCCCCTGTCTAGGTGACATCCTCGGTGCTTCGGAGCCTCCTGTGAAGCGCTTCTGTGATGTTTCCTCCAGCACTTATAGTGGTTTGTCTCTGCCGCTTCCAGTTGTCAGTTCTGGCTGTCCGCTGCAGTGGCCGGGATATTGGATCCAGGTCAATGTGTTTGTTGATAGAATCTGTGGATAAGTGCCATGCCTCTAGGAGTTCCCTGGCTGTTCTCTGTTTGGCTTGCCCAATAATAGTAGTGTTGTCCCAGTCGAACTCTTGTTGCTTGTCATCCGCGTATGTGGCTACTAAGGATAGCTGGTCGTGTCATTTCGTGGTTAGTTGGATGAAGGTCTCCAGCTTTATGCTAAATGGGAAGATGATCAGGTTGATCTCCTTAGAACAGACAGTAAGGGCAGATAGGTGTACAGGTTTTCAAGATGATGCCGAATTTTTATGGAGTGATGAGCTGGTATAGATTGAATGGCCTTATTCTGCACTGTATAATTCTTATAGTCTCCTGACAAGTTAACAAGTTAGGAGTCAGGAGTGTGGTGCTGGAAAAGCACAGCAGGTCAGGCAGCATCCAAGGAGCAGGAGAATCGACATTTCAGGCAAGAGCCCCTCATCAGGAATGAGGCTTGTGGGCCAAGGGGGCTGAGAGATAAATGAGAGAGGAGCTGTGGGGGTAGGGAGCTGAGAATGCAATAGGTAGATGAAGGTGGGGGTGAAGGTGATAGGTCAGAGAGGAGCGTGAGCGGATAGGTGGAAAGGACGATGGACAGGTAGGGCAGTGCCGAGTTGGAAGGTTGGATCTGGGATAACATGAGGGGAGGGGAAATGAGGAAACTGGTGAAATCTACATTGAATCCATGTGGTTGGAGGATCCCAAGGGGGAAGATGAGACGTTCTTCCTCAAGGCAGTGGGTGGTAAGGCTTTGGTGATGGAGGAGGCCCAGACCTGCATGTCTTTGGGGGAGTGGGAGGGGTAGTTAAAACTTTTGGCCATGGGGCAGTGGGGTTGCTTTGTGCGTGTGTCCCGGAGATGTTCTCTGAAGCGTTCCGCGAGTAGGTGTCTTGTCTCCCCAATGTAGAGGAGACCGCATCGGGAGCAACAGTAATTGACATGGGAAATTACAGATAAATCTCTGACAGATGTGGAAGGCACTTCTGGGCCCTTGGAGGGAGGTGAGGGGGGAGGTGTGGGCACAGGTTTTGCAGTTCTTGCAGTGGCAGGGGAAGGTGCCAGGAGGGGAGGGTGGATTGGTAGAGTGGTGTGGACCTCCCAAGACAATCGCAGATGGAATGATCTTTATGGAGCATAGATAGAGCTGAAAATGTGTTGCTGGAAAAGCGCAGCAGGTCAGGCAGCATCCAAGGAGCAGGAGAATCGACGTTTCGGGCATGAGCCCTTCTTCAGGAGGGCTCGTGAAGAAGGGCTCATGCCCGAAACGTCGATTCTCCTGCTCCTTGGATGCTGCCTGACCTGCTGTGCTTTTCCAGCAACACATTTTCAGCTCTGATCTCCAGCATCTGCAGTCCTCACTTTCTCCTAGGAGCACAGATAGAGGCAGGGAGGGAAATATATCACTGGTGGTGGGGCATGTTTGTAAATGGCAGAAATGGGCGGAGGATGATGCGATGTATCTGGAGGTTGATGAGGGCTAGAGGGATTCTGACCCTGTTGTGTTTGGAGGGGTAGGGTTCGAGGGGCTGGATGTCCACGGTGAAGATGAGACTTTGGGGGCCAGGTAAACAAAAGCCATGGAGGAGCTGGAGGGAATGGGTGGTGTCCTGAATGTAGGTGGGGAGTTCCTGGAGCAGAGAGAAAAGACGGTGTTGAGGTATGTGGAGATGAGTTCACTGGGGCAGGAGCAGGCCGAGACGATAGGTCAGTCGGGGCAGTCATGTTTGTGAATGTTAGGTTGGAGTTCGAACCAGGCAGTGTGGGGTTCCCGGACTGAGGTTGGAAGCTGTGGGTGGGAGCTCCCCTGAGATGGAGTTGTGTACAGTCTGGGAGTTGATGGTTTGGTGATGGGAGGTGAGGTCGTGGTCAAGGGGGTGATAGACAGTTAATAAGTAAACCAATCATCTGTAATTTGATTTCTAGCATCTGTAAATGCTCATTGTAAATATTAAACTGTAGTTGGAGGACAAGGATCATGAATTCTGGAGGTTTGTCCTGTCTTAAAATTGTAAAGCATATTTGATTTTAATACTACTGTTCATAGAATCCCAACAGTGTGGAAACAGGTCATTTGGCCCAACAAATCCACACTGACCCCTCTAAAGAGTATCCCACCCAAACCCATTCCCCTATTACTCTACATTTCCCCTGACTATTGCACCTAACCTACTCATCCCTGAACTCTGTGGATAATTTAGCATGGCCATTTCCCCTAACCTGCACATTTTTGGACTGTGGGAGGAAACCAGAGCACCCAGAGGAAACCCACGCTGACACGGGGAGAATGTGCACACAGACAGTCGCCCGAGGCTGGAATCAAACCTGAGTCCTTGGTGCTGTGAGGCAGCAGTGCTAACCACTGGGCCACCGGGAAACTCCTGGGTTGACAGTATTGTTAGAAGCTTAACTGCCCCTTTAGTTTTAATCTGTTTCTTTATTTTAAGCAGTGGGAAAGCAAGTAACGTTTTGAGAATGACATGATTGAGAAGCTTTATCACAAAAATTGCTATGCTGGACATCAGTGACCAATGTCAGTGAGGACAGATGTCATTTACTATATCAGAAATATTGTTCAATATACATAAACATGCCATCAAGAAAATCTGTGGATGTTTTCCATACATTTGAACAATGCTTTGTATCTCAGGACTGCCTTACCTTTTAGAGTCCTGTTTCAAACTTTGAATCAAAAAAAGAAGGTACTAATTATGGGCTTTGCTTCACCAATTGGTCACAAAGATGCAAATAGTGGAGCACCCCATGAATATCTGACCTGACACAGAGAAGCTCAGTATAGAATCCTCACATTAACTGAATACTTTTTGAAGATCTAAGATGTTTATCAGATTTATTATTTTGAAACAGTGGTGCTGAATTAAGTATGGATTGTAACATGGGAGAAATGTGTTCTGTTTGTATTTTGCTTCTATTTAATCCTTTTAAATATGATTATTAGTTGAAGTCAATTCAGTTTCTCAATGCAGATGTTTTGTGTTGAAGGACGTTTTAAAAAATTTGTACACAGGGTGTACGAGTATGAAGTGTGGCTACTTATTGCCCATCCCTAACTGCTCTTGAGAAAGTATCGATGACCCAGTTCATGTGATGTAGGCACACCCATGGTGTTGTTAGGAAGGGAGTTCCATCATTTCCACCTAGCAACAGCGGAGGACCGATGATCCAGTTCCAGGTTAGGATGATATATGGTTTGGAGGGGAACCTTTAGATGTTGATATCCCCACATATCTGCTGCCCTTGTCCTTCGAGATAGTAGATGTCACAGGTTTGGAAAGTGATGTTGAAGGAGCTTTGACAAGTTGCTGTGTATCTTGTTATGGTGGACGCTGCTGCCGTCCTGTTTTGGTGGAGAAGGGAAAACGATGTGTTGAAAATGATGGATGGGGTGCCAATCAAATGGGCTGCTTTCACTTGGACAGTGTTGAACTCTTGAGTGTTTTTGGAGCTTCATTTAATCCAGACAAGTGATGAGTATATGATCCCACTCCTGACTTACGTGTTTTGTAGATGATAGTCAGGCACGGGACAGTCAGGAGATGAGCTTTCACCACAGAATGCCAAGTCTTTGACCTGTGGAGCAAGCTCAAGTAAGAAGGTGGCAATGTCAAATACTCAACACTTGCCAATTCAAAAGAAAAGCCCTGATCAAGATACCAAGCCAGTATGTGATAATTCATTTCTAAACACTTTAACATCAAATGCAGAAGTAATTCTCCATATCCTCTCTGTCAGCAAACAGCTGTGTCCACTGGCAGTCTAAATCAGCAACACAGTTTTGCGTTATGCACAATCCTGCATTCCAGTTTTAAGATTAGACAATCATGGGCTGTATATGCCCAAATTTCCAAGAAGTTGTCATCCTCCCTGTTGGGTCTGCAAATCTGGAAAATGACTTGATACGTGTTTCCTTAACGACTTTGTGGAACTTCACTCAGAGATCTCCGGGTTTGTATCGACTTGATTGATCTATACTTTGGGTATTGAAAAGGCCAATTCTTTTCTAAATGATAAGGAACTTCAAACTATGGAGAAGTAGACAGGTTTAGGGTCTGTATACAAAATAACTAAAAGCTAGTGATGGCAAATAAATATTTTTGATGGCAACTTATCTCAAAGGCTGAAAAGGAAAAGTGTGGTAGTCAAGTTACAGCGATGTCACATTTATGTTCAGACCCTCTTAAGAATATTGTGTCCAGTTCTGCAGAAAACACCTCAGGAGGAAAGTACTGACCTTGGGAAGGTTTGCAGTGAAAACTTACCATATTGATATCAGGGATAAATGACGAGGGGTGGTTGCACAAGCTAGGTTTATAGATATTTCCTGATCAGCCTGTTCAGAAATGTTATTGTATTCCTCTGCAGCAGGTGGGACTTGAACCCATACTTCCTGGCTCAGAGGTGGAGACACTACTATGGCGCCACAACAGTCTGATCAAACTAGGTCCGCATTCCCTTAAATATAAACAGTTTGAGGTGATACAACTGAAGTGTTGAAGATTAAAGGATTTGACAGGGAGAAGAAATTCCATTGTGTAAGAGTCCAATAAGGGGCAGTTACCTAAATAAGGGTAGCTAATGGCATAGTGGTAACCTGACTGGATGAGTAATCTAGAATCCCAAACTAATGTTCTGGGGATAAGGGTTCTGAGTCCCACCATGGCACTATGCCCATCAATAAATTGACTGACAATGTAAAACTTAGATTCCATGAGATGTCACATTCCTGATGAAGGACTTGTGCTTGAAATGTCAACCCTCCTGCTCCTCTGATGCTGCCTGACCAGCTATGCTTTTCCAGCGCCACATGTTTTGCCTCTGATCTCCAGCATTTGCAGTCCTCACTTTCTCCTCTTTGATATTGCTGTATGGATGTAAGTTTGCTCGCTTAGCTGGAAGGTTTATTTTCAGATGTTGCTTCACCGTACTAGGTAACATCATCATTGAGCCTCTAGTAAAGCACTGGTGTTGGTGACCCACTTTCTGTTTGTGTTTAGGTTTTCTTGGGTTGGTGATGTCACTTTCTGTGATGTCATTTCCTGTTCTTTTTCTGAGAGGGTGATAAATGGGATCCAAATCGATGAGCATGTTGTTCGAGTTACAGTTGGAAATGTCTGAAAATGAACTTCCTAGTTCATCGAGCAAACTTACATCCAGAAACTCAACCTGAGTTAGAAATCTTCTCAAAACTCGCCATGTTGCTATATGGTTTCTTCCATAATCGTTACCGCTAATAGTCTCCCAGGAATACTGGAATCCAGCCTGTTGATGGCATGTGAACATGAGACAGCGGAGTTTTAAGATGAGCTGATGGTTTCTGACAGTTGGAAGTTCTGTTTACAGAATAGCAACATAAGAGTTAAGTGCATTCCAACTTGTATTCATACTTGGTTCCCTCAGCAGCTGCCTTCTCTGAAGGCTTACCTTCAAGACAAGTTGCAGTGACCTTTTTAAGATGAAGTGGATGCTTCTTGGTGTAAAAGCACCAAATTTTGATGATTATTCTCGCTGCATTTATAAAGTTGTGCTTGGAAGCAGGTAAGGGAATAGCATTAGAATGATTGTGAATTCATATACGGTGTAGGGAAATTTCCATTTCACAAGTGTAGTTTCTAATAGTGTATAATTGCAATGCTGACATAGAAATGTGGAAGTACTCAAGTGCTGTTTGAGTTTTATAACTTTGAAAGCTTTTGTCATAGCTGAGGAGTGAGTCTACACTATGCATACTTGAATTGTTGTCAAGCATGAAGATCTGCAAGACGAGCCCTTAATAGTCAATATGAGCATAAACAATTACCAAGCACAGAGTGAAGGCAATCAGTCACATCAGCCTGCCAGCATTAAATATCGCTCGCTCTTAATGTTTTTCAATATTTTTATTTTTACTACAGTGTAGTGAATTATCAAATCCTAATCCAAGCTCAAATGTACTGTTACCCCTATAAGTAGATTAAGTCCTTCATATTATAATAGTTGATCAGGAATAGTGATCTGATCTGCTTGGCTATTTGCGGGAGAGCCTGTAACAGCATGGTGGCTACTGGGAAGATGGGGAATGTACAGGACCATCGGAGGGTCAGGACAAAATGACAAAGGATCAATGACCACTGTCAGACTAACAAAATACTGACAGAAATTCAGGAAGAACTTACATTCATACAGTGCCTTTAACATCAGAAAGACTGTAAGGTACTTTAGAGAGTGGGGAGAAAAGAACAAACTGGACAAAAGGAATCGATCCTGGGCTATAAACTGAAAGGTTAGCAGAGATGACAAAATTTTGGCTAAAAAACTAGACTCTGAGAAGTTTATTTTAGAAACAGAGAAGTGGCAGTAAAATTCAATGGATAGGTAGCACAACAGGTTTTAAAATTAAGCAACCAACACTGATATTTAAGGATAGAAATGATATGCAAGTTAAAGTTAACACATGTGAAGATTTGTAGCTGGCCGTGTTTGGATAAGTTGGAGTTCATGGATGCAAGAAGGTGAGAAGCTTGCTGAAATTGAGCATGTAGTTTTCTAAGAGTGACTGACTAAGGATTTGCAACAGCATTGGGAGCAGTGGTTGGCAAATGTTACACAACTGGAAATAAGTCATTGGTGATGAATAGGATATGAGGAATGAAGATCAGCTCACCATCAGACAGGCAGGCAAAATGTTGAGACAAAAACAGAAATTGCTGGGAAAACTCAGCAGGTCAGGCAGCATCAGTGGAAGAAAAAGCAGAATTAACATTTTTGGCGCAGTGATCATTCGTCAGAATTGATTTTACCTCAGAAAACATTACTATATACACTGAAGGTGGAGTGGGGAGGAGTAAATGACAGGTGGAGCAGACAATGGAATGTATAACGGTCACCCTGGGAGAATCAAGCACTGCTAATGGGAACCATAAATGGCTGAAAATTGGTTGTTTTTAGTAGCTGTCCATGTGATGACAAGCCCTTGTGTGTACGGTTGGGGTAGAGACATGGGAGGAACTGCTCAGGCCCTAAAGTTATTGGACTTAAAATTGAGTTTTAAAGGTTGCAGGATCCCAAGGAAAATGAGATGCTGTTCTGTCAGCTTGTATTGAGCTTCACTGGAGCACTACAGCAAGCTTGAGATGATAGAGATGTTGGCCAGCGAACACGGTGTGTTAAAGTGGCAGGCAACTGGAAGCTCAGGGTCATTTTTGCAGACAGAATGTAGATATTTTGCAAAGCAGTCTCTGTGATGATATTGCCCCTTTTAACAAGATTATACTGTCCTTGGCTCTCTTTCTTAGAGAGGTCGTAAAAGCAGTGATTCCGAAAGGTCTAGGTTTTTTTAGATTAGATTACTTACAGTGTGGAAACAGGCCCTTCGGCCCAACAAGTCCACACTGACCCGCCGAAGCGTATACCACCCAGACCCATACTCCTACATTTACCCCTTCTCCTAACACTACGGACAATTTAGCATGGTCAATTCACCTAACCTGCACATTTTTGGATTGTGGGAGGAAACCGGAGCACCCGGAGGAAACCCACGCAGCCACGGGGAGAATGTGCAAACTCCACACAGTCAGTCGCCTGAGGTGGGAATTGAACCCGGGTCTCTGGCGCTGTGAGGCAGCAGTGCTAACCACTGTGCCACCGTGCCGCCCATAAAGGGTTTGAAGGGTTTTAGGGTCCATTTGATTATAGCTAACAGATACTGCCTCAGGTAAAAGGCTTTCAATTTTTTCTTTTTAAAAAAGCACTTGTACAATGAAATGGGAGTGGCCAGTTCTCCCAGCTCAGCTTTTCTCTGGTTTGGTTTGGATTTTGCAAGCTGGCTGTTCACTGAAAGCAGGCCGAGGGGCTGTTGGTACAAGAAAGTGTTCCATGCTGAATCCCTCTGCCATCTCTCTCTCTCTTTTTCTCTTTCTCTCTCTCTCTCCTCTCTTCTCAATTTTCCTTTTGTGCCAAAGGCTGTTCATGGGTATTTAAGGGCAAATATTTGGAACAGCATCATTAAGTTGGGATAATTTGTTAGGTTTTTGGATAGGTTAAGTTATTCTGTTCTCTTTTGTGTTTCATTCAACAATCTTGCAAATAAATTCTGTTTTCTTTAAACATGGTAGTTGGGCCAACTGCATCCCTCCTGGAATATCCACTGTACACCTGCTTAAAACAGCGTACAAAATTAGGGTCTGGGCTACTTTCTTGTAATGTTTTGAGGGGATCTGGCCTCATCCATAACAGTCTCCCAGTTTGCATGTAGTCTCTCCTATGTAGAACAGGCCACGATGTGAGCAGCGAATAAAGTAGACTATATTGAATGAAGTGCAGGTAAATCGCTGCTTCACCTGGAAGGTGTGTCTAGGATCTTGGGTAATGAGGAGAGAAGAAGTATACAGGCAAGTGTTGCACCTTTTGCGGTTGCCATGGAGCTTGTGGAGGAGGGAGTGCTGTTGGGAGTACAGGAGGGGTGGACCAGCATGTTTCAGAGAGAATGGTCTTTGTGAAAGGCTGATAAGGGATAGGAATATGTGTCTGGTGGTGGCATCCCACTGGGGGAGGCAGAAATGGTGGTTAATAATCCTTTGGACATGAATGCCGGTAGGATAGAAAGTGAGGACTGAGGGACCCTATTGCTATTGTGGGCGGGAAGAGAGGTGGTGAAGGCCACAGTGCGGGACTTGGGTCAGACATGACTGAGAGCCAGTCAGCAACAGTACTGGGGAATCCTTGACTGAGGAAGTTAACGTCGAGAGTGTAGTGCTGTAAAAGCACAGCGGGTCAGGCAGCATCCGAGGAGCAGGAGAATCAACATTTCGGGCAAGTGCTCTTCATCAGGAATGAGGCTTGTGGGCCGGGAGACTGAGAGATGAATGGGAGGGGATGGGGCTGGGGGGGGGGGGGGGGTCAAGGTAACTGAGAGTGTGATAGGTAGGTGGACTTTGAGAGGACCCCCTGGTAGATGCTGGCATCATCGGAAAAGATACAACGGAGGCTGAGAAACCAGGAGAATGGGGTAGAGTCTTTACAGGAAGCAGGGTGTGAGAATGTATCGTCCAGGTAGCTGTGTGAGTCAGTGGAAGCTGCAGTGGTAGAAGCCTCACTATCCACTAATTTAGCTTCTTGTGGCACATTACAGCTGCCGGGCAGGCTTTTGTTCAGAGACTGTCAGCTGACACTGACTTGCTCAGCAAGGGTCAAGCCATGAACAGCCTGCTCCCCTGCCCCTATCATTTTCTCTCCCATCTGGGAAATAATGTATTGCTGTTGGAGAACAGCCAGCACAAGGCTACCCACAGCAGTAAATCCAATGCTATCAAGCCTCTGAAAATTCAGTTTTGGGAGGTCTTGAATTTTCAAGGTTTTAGTTAGACTCGAAAGGATTTGCAGCAAAATAAGTGTTCCTCTCCTTTGGTTTTACAATAGTCAATCATAAGAAGATTTCACAACAGCATAGATTCCGTTGAAGCTAAACTCAAACTTACTAATTAACAGGGAAATAAATAAATGAGCTGCTGTGAAATAGTTATGAAGATACCTGAAACTGTCTAATGCTTATTAAACTTTGATTTTGGGGTGAACATTGAATAAACCCCTTTGTATGTTGCCAAATTCTTTGGCTTCTTCCCTTGTTGGTGCGTAGTATTGACACTGAACTCCACCCCTCATGATCAGCCTCATGATGAGCTTTGATAGTATCAGACAGGAAGGCTGACACAAAGTCACGGATGGGCCAACACTTGCTGCAACTGAACGTCGAGCAAACCCAGCTGCTCTGGGACAAAATCTGGGAATACAAGCAAAGCCAGAATTGAAAACATGCTGAAACCTAGATTGGTTCTAGGACAGGAGGAGGTAAAATGTGTGGAGGTGGGAAGCTATAGGAGGAATGTGAAGACAAGAATGAATGAATATTTTAAAACTGAGGTATTGAATTTAATTTTAGACATGAAACAGTGTTTGTCCTTTGATGGAGCAAGTGTTCCTTTACAGTGGAATGCAGCTTTATATTCTTGTATTATTTAAGACTAGCTGTATCGTAAATAATGTAAAACTGTGAAATTATTCTGGATGACAGAAATTCAACATGACTTATATTGCTGAGATGGGGAACTGGTGAATATTTCATGTAAGAAGAAAACTGTTTTTGAAATGTGTGCATTTGTATGCGGAACATTCGCTTTCCATTTTTTTCTTGATATCCCTGAAGGCACTCCATTGCCTCCTGCATTCAAATCGTGTAAACCCATTTCTATCTTGATACGGCGCCTGTTATAGCTGTCTGCATTTCCAAGCATGGATCACCAGATGCAGCCGAGAGTGGAGTGGGTTCCAGAAGCAGTCAAATATAAGAGGGAAGTATAAGGCAGGAAAGTTTCTAGCTTTCAAGCTCCAACAAGACTCAAGCAGCTTGGTACGATCCCAGACAAAGTTTGACTGGTACCATATCCATGAACCATCACTTAATCCACCATTGATGTTCAGTCACAGCCATGTGTACCATCTATAAGATGCACTGCAGGAATTCAACAAAATTCCTTCAGACAGCACCTTTCTGGGTTTTACTTCTGGCACTTGGAGAAACACTCCGGTGCCCTCTGGCCCACCAGTAATGCCAGGAAACCACTTGTTTAATATAGAGCCTTCAACTTATCACTGGCAGGTTTTGCAACGCTTCAGAAACCCACACAGAATCAAGTTAATGTAAATCGGATTTCTAATTGCATGTGCAAAGCCTATTTAATTTTTAAAACTCATTTGTGGGACATGAGTATTGCTGACTGGCCAGCATTTATTGTCCGCCCCTAGTTGCCCTTCAGAAGGTGATGGTACAGGTGCAGCAGGTAGAGCCACCATGACCTAGCGATAGTGAAGGAATGGCGATATATTTTCAAGTCAGGATAGTGAGTGGCTTGAAGGGGATCACAAAGGTCATGACATTTTCTGCTGCTGTTCTTCTAGATGGAAGTGGTCATGAGTTTTGAAAGTGCTGTCTGAAGGAATTTTGGTGAATTCCTGCAGTGCATCTTATGGATGGTACACACAGCTGTGACTGAACATCAGTGGTGGATTGAGCGATGGTTCATGGATATGGTACCAGTCAAACTTTGTCTGGGGTCGTACCAAGCTGCTTGAGTCTTGTTGAAGCTATCCAGGCAAGTGAGGAGTATTCCATCACACTCCTGACTTGTGCCTTTTAGGCTTTGGGGATTCAGGAGGTGATTTACCCACCACTGTATTCCGAGCCTCTGCCCTGCTCTTGTAGCCATTGTGTTCATGTGGCCAGTCCAGTTGATGGCAACATTCGGGATATTGATAGTGAGGTATACATTTACGGTAACACCACTGAATCTCAATGAGGGGTGTTTAGATTGTCTGTTATTGGAGAAGGTCATTGCCTGATAGTTGTGTGGTGCAAATATTTCTTGCCTAACAACACCAAAAGCAGCGCTTGGGTGGGCTCAGAAATCATACAACATTGCAGCACAGTACAGCACATCGACTCTCGATGGTTCCACAGTTTACCGCAACAATCTGAAGCCCATATAACTTACACTATTCCATTCTCGTCCATATGTCTATTCAATGACCATTTAAATGCCCTTAAAGTCAGAGAGTCTAGTATTATTGCAGGCAGTGCATTCCATGCCCTTACTATTCTCTGAGTAAAGAAACTACCTCTGTCATCTGTCCTAGATCTATCTATAACCCCTTAGTTTAAAGCTATGTCCCCTCGAGCTGGCTGTCTCCATTGGAGGAAAAAGGCTCTCACTGTCCAACCTATCTAACCCTCTGATAATCTTTTGTCTCAATTAAGTCGCCCCTCAACCACCTTCCCTCTAACGAAAACAGTCTCAAGTCCCTCAGCATTTCCTCATAAGACATTCCCTCCATACCAGGCAACATCCCAGTAAATCTCTTCTGAACCCTTTCTAATGCTTCCACATCCTTCCTGTAATGTGGTGACCAGAACTGTACGCAATACTCCAAACGTGACCGCACCAGAGTTTTATTCAGCTGCAGCATGTTCTCCTGGTTCTGAAACTCAATCCCTCTACCAATAAAAGCTAACACACTGTCTTCTGAATAACACTATCAACCTGGGTGGCAACTTTCAAGGATCTATTTACCTGGACACTGAGATCTCTCTGCTCATCTACACAACCAAGAATTTTACCATTAGCCCAGTACTCTGCATTCCTGTTACTACTTCCAAAGTGAATCGCCTCTCACTTTTCCACATTAAACTCCATTTGCCACCTCTCAGCCCAGCTCTGCAGCTTATCTACGTCTCCCTGTAACCTACAACATCCTTTGTCACTATCCACAGCTCTACCGGCCTTAGTGTCATCTGCAAAGTTACTAACCCATCCTTCTATGCCCTCATTTCAGGTGATTCATAAATATGACAAACAGGAGTGGACCCAAAACATATCCTTTCAGTACCCCACTAGTAACTGAACTCCAGGATGAATATTTCCCATCAACCACCACCCTCTGTCTTTTTTCAGCTAGCCAATGTCTGGTCCAAACCACTAAGTCACCCTCAGTCCCATGCCTCCTTATAAGGTGGGGAACCTTATCAAAGACCTTACACACCACATCAATCGCTTTTCCCTCATCCACCTGTTTGGTCACCTTCTCAAAGATTTCAATAAGGTCTGTGAGGCACGACTTATCCTTCAGAAAACCGTGTTGACTATCCCTAATCAACGTATTCCTTTCTCAATGATTATAAATCCTATCTCTTATAACCCCTTCCAACACTTTACCCACAATGAAGGTAAGGCTCACAAGTCTGTAATTTCCAGGGTTGTCTCTACTCCCCTTCTCGAACAAGTGAACAACAGTTGCTATCCTCCGGTCTTCTGGCACTGTTCCTGTATACAATGACAACATAAATATCAAAGCCAATCTCCTCCCTGGCTTCCCAGAGAATCTTAGGATAAATCCCTTCCAGCCCATGGGAGCTATGTATTTTTACACTTTCCAGAATTGCTAACACCTCCTCCTTATGCACCTCAATCCCATGTCGTCTAGTAGCCTGTATCTCCGTATTCTCCTCGACCACATTGTCTTGTCCTAGTGTGAATACTGATGTAAAGTATTTATTTAGCACTTCCCCATCTCCTCTGACTCCACGCACCACATACAACTACTATGCTTGATTTGCTCTAATTTTACTCTCGTCATTCCTGATACAGCTATAAAAAGCCTTAGGGTTTTCCTTGATCCTATCTCCCAATGACTTCTCATGTCCTCTCCTGGCTCTTCTTGGCTCTCTCTTTCGGTCTTTCCTGGCTAACTTGTAACTCTCAAGCACCCTAACTGAGCCATCACATCTCATCTTAACGAAAGCCACCTTCTTCCTCCTGACAAGAGATTCAATTTCCTTAGTAAACCATGGCTCCCGCGCTCAACAACTTCCTCTCTGCCTGACCAGTACATATTTAACAAGATCTGCAGTAGCTGGTCCTTGAATAATCTCCACATTTCAATTGTGCCTATCCTATGCGTCCTAAATCTTGCTTAATATCATCGTAATTGCCTTTCCCCCAGCTATAACTCTTGCCCTGTGGTATATACCTATTCCTTTCCATCACTAAAGTAAACCTAACCGAATTGTGGTCACTATCACCAAAGTGCTCACCTACTTCCAAATCTAACACCTGGCCGGATTCATTACCCAGTACCAAATCTAATGTGGCTTTACCCCTTGTTGGCCTGTCTAGGTACTGTGTCAGGAAACCCTCCTGCACACATTGGACAAAACTGATCTATCTAAAGTACTCAAACTATAGTATTCCCAGTCAATATTTGGAAAGTTAAAGGCCCCATAACAACTACCCAGACACTTTTGCTCCTATCGAGGATAATCTTTGCTATCCTATTCTCCTCATCCCTGGAACTATTCAGAAGCTTATAGAAAACTCTCAACAGGATAACCTCTCCTTTCATGTTTCTAATCTCAGCCCATGCTACAACAGTAGACAACTCCTCAAATGTCCTTTCTTCAACCGTAATACTGTTCTTGACTAACAATGCCACACTTGTCCCTCTTTTACCATTTTCTCTGTTCTTACCGAAACATCTAAATCCCGGAACCTGCAATAACCATTCCTGTCCCTACTCCATCCACGTGTCTAAAATTGCCACAACATGGAAATTCCAGGTACCAACCCATGCTGCAAGTTCACCCACCTTATTCCAGATGCTCCTGGTGTTGAAGTAGACACACTTCAATCTAACTTCATGCTTGCCAATGTCTTTTTGCAATCTTGAAATCTTAGTTCTGATTTCGCTATTGTCATCCTCCCTTATACTCCAAGTACAATTCAGGTTCCCAGCCCCCTGCTGAATTAGTTTAAACCCACCCAAAGAGCATTAGAAAGCCCCCCCCCCCACCCAGTGCAGGATATTAGTACCCCTCGGGTTCAGGTGTAGACCATCCTGTTTGTAGAGGTCCCACCTACCCCAGAATGAGCCCCAATTATCCAGGAATCTAAGCCCTTCCTCCTGCACAATCCCTGTAACCATGTGTTCAATACTCTCTCTCCCTATTCCTCGCTTTGCTAGCATATGGCACGGGCAACAAACTAGAGGTTTGTTGTTCAAGCTCTAAGCTTCCACCCTAGCTCCCTGAATTTCTGTTTTAAATCCCATCTCTCTTCCTATGTATGTCGTTAGTGCCTACGTGGGCCGCAACTTGGCGCTGCTTCCCCTCCCCCGCAAGGATCCTGAAAACATGGCATCGTGAACCCTGGCACCTGGGATGCAACACACCCACAGAACCTCCTATCTGCCTCCCTAGCTATGGAGTCACCAGTGGCTAATGCTCTGCTCCTCTTGCCCCTTCCCTTCTGAGCAACAGGGACAGACTCAGTGCCAGAAACCTATACCATTGTTGTTCCGCTCAATAACGGGTTGCTGAGGGGAATGGCCACAGGAGATCCCTGCACTGCCTACAGCTTCCCTTTCTGTACCCTGACGGTAACCCATCTACCACCTTCTTTTACCTGAGGCGTGACTACCTCCCTATCACTACTCTCAGTAACCCCCTCCGCCTCCCCAATGATCCGAAGTTCATCCAGCTCCAGCTCCAGTTCCCTAACGTGGTTTTTGAGAAGCTGAAGTTGGGTGCACTTCCCGCAGATGAAGTCAGCAGGGACACTAGTGGTGACCCTTACCTCCCACATTCTGCAGGAGGAACATTCAATTACTCTCCCCTCCATTCCCACTATTTTAAATTCCTAAAAAAGACTACTGAAAACTTAAAAAAATAACCAGTCAACTTATCAATTGGTGCACAGACCTTTGTTGGTTTGAGGAGGAGGACGGGTGGGAGACACTACCCAAGTAGCATTTTGGGTAAAGCAACCACGCACATATAAAGTCTCACTTATTCAGCAGTCCCATGTCTGCTGCTGCTCAGTGTGTGCTCCACCTATACCCGAGGTAAACTTTTATATCTTTTAAAATTTACCTTCCCGTCGGGCCCCTGGTCCTCACTGTCGCTCCTCCCACTCCAACTGCCGCCAAGAAAAAGTGAACAACGCTGAACTCCTGAAGTAAGCTATTATATCTTTTAAAATTTACCTTCCTGTCGGTAGAGATTAAAATAAAGCACAATGGAAAACAGGACAACAAAGTTAAATTCTATGGCTTCAAACACGGTTGGTTGACTGGTTTTGGCTTGTGTCATCTTAGTTTGGCCATAAGTGTGTTTAAACATACAGCAGGTATGAAGTTTTTCCTTTGGCAAACTGTACAGCTGGGAGATCATTAGAGAAAGAAACATTCATTAGTTTCTCCCTTGCAATGCTGCTGCTGGTGTGTTTCGCAGTTGACCTCTGCTCTCTAAGCTGAACCTCACTTGATGACAACATGGACTGCAGAATCATGCACAAAGCTCAATGCTTTGCCTCCTGTCTGATCTTGCTGGAATTTACTTCTGTCGCAGGAAGATCACCTTTGCTGCAAATGGAATTGACTCAATCTGATTTTATTTTTTGCACTGAGTAGCACTGAGAATTGGCATTAGTCAAAGTTTGAATTTAAATATATAGATATTTTCTAATCAGCATGTTCAGCGATGTTATGATTCACCACCTGGAACAAGTGGGACTTGAACCCAAGATTCCTGGTTCAGAGGTGGGGACACTGCCACAGCATTACCAGAGCCCCTTATACTGAGCCAGTGTTTTCATTGTACAAAATACTTAGTTCTCCATCAGTGTACAGTTTAATATCTGGTTTGTCATACATCTAGAGACTTGCTGTGTATCTGCTGAGAAACAGCACTGCCAGAAAACTGCTCACTTTCCACAAATCATTTTGCGTATTTGTCTAACCCAAATGATACATGAGACTTCGATGGTTTCCCTTTAATAAGGAAATGCAATCTGCTGGATTTAAAAAAATTGAAAAAGACAAGATGTTCCCTTACAGAATAAGTAAGTTTATTGAGGTCCTCTATTTGGAATTATGCTGCATTTACACTCTGAACCAGGGATTGAAAACTCGCTCTACCTATTGCAGTTGTATTGCAGTCTGCATTGTAAGACAACAGATGTAATTTAATCAGTTGTTCAAAGTGAACATTGAGAAATCGTTTGTTGATGGAGAGTGAGCTATTAATAACTTGGTGCAGAGTACTTTAGTTATCACCGACATTGTTGGCCTAGCAACAAGGAATGACCCGTATTAATGTGACTTTTTCAGCTTCTCTGCTTTCATTTTTGTTTGGCATGTTAGCTGCATTATTACAACTGAAATTGTTCATAACACAAAAGTTGTTTTGATAAAACATTAATCTCTGGCATTGCATATTAATCAGTGTACTCTTGTATAAGATCCAATAATGATTGCTTGTCATGAAACAACAGTATTGGCAGCAATCTAATTTCTGATGGGGTCTGCAGTTAGGTAGATGTTCACACTTTGGAAAGGCCTGAGGGAGTAGGTTGGAAATATTTAAAACACTGCCCACATATCTATGATTCAGTGTTCTTACATAATTTACATTTCTTTGGGAAGACAGTTCAAACCAACTTATTGGGGAAAGCAGTTCAATTGAAAGATGCACAGAGAGCCTGAGAGATGAGCAACATTGGAATAAATCATTGTTCAGAATTGGGTGGAATCTGAACAAGGGAGAAAGAAGAAGATGATTCATGCAGGTCAGGTGACTAAATTCATTGAGCTGGAATTGTTTAAAAACTGTGCCGAAGGTACAAATAGCCACATGATCTAATAACAGTAATAGAGACCTGGCTCAAACAAGGGGAAGAAAAACTGCTTAATATTCCAGCCTACAATGGACTTAGGATAGGTAAAGTAGAGAGATGCATTGCCAGTATTACTGCCACATTCGAGCAAACTCTGATATGCTGGAGAGTTCAAAGACCAAATATATTTGTTCTGAATTAAAGGGTAATGGATGAGCTGCTCCATTTATAGGGGTATACTATAAAAGACCAAATAATTGCAAGGGGTTAGAGGAGGACATTTGGTCAGGCAATTGCAAGTGAAATAATAATGGGGATTGTCACCTGTCCTAATATAGACTGGAAAAATAGCAATGTGAAGGCCACCACATGAAGGAAATTTCTGAAATGTATACAAAATAACTTTCTGATTATTTCCCCAAGAAATGTTGTTTTGTTTGCCTTCTTATTTACGATCTACATTTTGACCGCATAGTAATACAATCTCCAGGCAAAGGTTTGACCTCACTATGATGTACTTCTCTGTCACAATCATCAACCCCAAGGCAGTTGCATTGTCCAACTGCTTGCCTGACCTTGAGTCTTGAATGTCGTGCTACTCCGGTGTCACCAAATGCAAACACCACTATCAGGCTCTCGTCTGAATGTGCCTCAGGGCTGCATCACCTTCTTTAGTTGCTTCATGAAGCTCTGCCAAATGGGCACCACCTTGATGCTGCTTGACTGAGTTTCCATCCTGACAACTCATAAGATTACTATCATCTATCTCTGGAATATCTCCTTTTTGAATCTCTCCTTTTCTCTCTGTGTCTCACAGATGCAAACATTCTCTCCCTCAGTAATGTGGGAAAGCATGAGGTAGGAAGAATAGAAAATTGGTGAAATGGAGAGAAATGCAGTGGTATAGCGATATCTTCATAGATGAAGTACAAAAAGCTCCTAGGCACAGCAAGTACAAAGGAGCCAAATAGAATCTTGGCTTTTGTGTACTGTTCAGGTCGCCACATAACCAGAAGGATGTGGACGCTTTGGAAAGGATACAGAAACAGTCTGTCAGGATGTTGTCTGGTTTACAGGATTTTGGTTATGAGAAGAGATTGGATAAACTTGGTTTGTTTTCACTTGAATATTGAAGGATGAGGGGTGACCTGATAGAGGTTTATGGGAGGCATGGATTGAATGGATAGTCAGAGTCTGTTTCACATGGGTAGAAATGACAACTACGAGAGGACATGGATTTCAAGTAAAAAGAAGGATGTGTTTAAAGGAGATGTGAGAGGCATGTTTATTTACACAGAGGGTGGTAAATGCCAGGAATGCACTGCCAGAGGTGGTGGTGGAAGTGGTTACCATAACAATGTTTAAGAAGCATCTTGACAGATGCACGAGTCAGCAGGTAATAGAGGGATAAGAATCGTGTAGAGGCCAAGGGCTTTAGTTTAAATGGGTGTCATGTTGGCATAAACTTGGTAGATTGAAGGGCTTATTCTTGGGTTGTACTGTTCTTTGTTCTTTATCACAGTCTCCAGCTAATCCAAAATACCTCTTTCATAATGTCCTGTATTATCCTCTTTGACCTGAGAAAGGTCCACTCTATCTTCAAACATATTTTGATCAAGATCCTTATTCTCACTTCTAAGTCCTGTCTCAGATTCAATTTGCCAATATCTGCCCCAGCCATATATCCCAAACTTACTCTATTACTTCTCCCAATTTTTTTTTAATCATTAATAACTATATCTACTGTCACTGCTCCCCTGCCCTGTCAACACTTTTCTTGTAATTTGTGGTTCGATGTTTTTTCTCTTATGATTGTTGTTCAGATTCAGCAGATTCTGAATTGTTGCTTCTGTCAACTGGTATTTGGCACTGACTCCTGTACTTAATATTTGTTGTATGATCATTTATTCAAGCAGTTTTCTCCTCCATCCATTAGTTGGTAATTGTCTAATCTGAAACTAGTTAGTTAGAGGGGAGCCAGATTCTTCAGAAAGGTACTCGACGAGAAACCAACGACACTGACACCCTGAGCCATTGTCGCATATCTCCTGATCTCGAGTTTTAGGAATAAATAAGTGACCTGTCATCACAGTAATAGCATGCAGTCACAGGAAATAACTGCCCAAAAATTGAAACAATTTGCTTTTTAAATAAAAGCCTCACCGTTTGCAACCCTATCTTAAAAGGAAGTTAAATCATGAGCCTTTTATGATTCAGTACATTTGTGTCTGTGCATGCAGCTGGCAAGCTATTCCATTAGAGTGATATGCCCTCTGGACAATTCAGTTTTGCCTTCCATCTCCTGATCATAATCTTTTTTTCTCTTTGTGCTTTCCTGTCCCAGTACTATTCAGTCTAGTATGCAACCTGACTGTCTTAATTAGTGAGTTTGTGCTGTGGTGAAATGGCTTCTTTCTTCATCTTTGTGTCTTTAAGTTTTTTTGTCAGAGACAGAGATAATATAATAAAGTGGAAATTATGGTGTTTGAAATGAGGAACTCAATGCAAATTTATCTAAATCAAAGCTGTTAATATCTGAAACTGTAGAACATTACACCATAAGGATAAATTATTCAGTTAGTCAAGGTATTTTATTTTCCATCCCCCTCCACTTTTTATTTGCATAATAATGTGAGATCTGATCTCTTGTGAGTGAACAATATTAGGATTTATTAAACATTATCATTTACAGAGGATGGTAAGAGAGAGCTATGTGTTCTGACCTCATGATATGGCTCCTTTTGCACATGCTCAGTAGCTTTACTTGGAGTAATGATAGAATTCCCTTTACACTATGATGTGGAGGTGCTGATGTTGGACTGGGGTGGGCAAAGTCAGAAGTCATATGACACCAGGTTATAGCCCAACAGGCTTATTTGAAATCACAACCTCTAGGAGTGTTGCTCCATCATCAGGTGAAGTCCAGAAGTTTGTGATTTCAAATCAACCTGTTAGGCTATAATTTAGTGTCGTGCGCCTTCTGACTTTGTCCCTTTACCTTGTAGTGGGGTACTCCCCTTTCCAAGCAAATCTAAGCCGCTTTAAAAGCACTCCAGCACATTTTAACCAGTGATGAAGTATTCTCTGCACATACATGTATAAATGATCCCCTGTCTGTATTGACATCCTCATTGTCAGTCTTAGGCCCATCTCTCTATTTGTTCATGGTCTATCATACTCACCTTAATTTCTGTTGAGCAATTGACCATAAGATCATGATTATTAACTTGAAACTGGCCATACCATCTGGTGTCACCCATAATCTTAATTATTATACTTCTGGCATTTCTCACATCACTAATGAGCAAGGACAGTTAGGAACATGTGATAAAAATGTTGAATTTACTACTCACAGCCAAATGCCAAGAATTAATTAAAAACTAAAAAAAGGTAGGAATCTAATTAATCTGAGGAAGCCTATTAGTAAACAAGTCTCACTGGAAGTCTCACTATTTAAAACAACCATTTATAAACATTTTCATAGCCAATTTATCATCCATCTTCCAATTTCATTCCACACTATTAGATCAATGTTTATTTTTTGGCAATCTCTCATGCCAAAATACATCAGTGGGCGGCATGGTGGCACAGTAGTTAGCACTGCTGCCTCACAGCGCCAGAGACCCAGGTTCAATTCCCGCCTCAGGCGACTGACTGTGTGGAGTTTGCACGTTCTCCCCGTGTCTGCGTGGGTTTCCTCTGGGTGCTCCGGTTTCCTCCCACAGTCCAAAGATGTGCAGGTCAGGTGAATTGGCCATGCTAAATTGTCCGTAGTGTTAGGTAAGGGGTAAATGTAGGGGTATGGGTGGGTTACGCTTCGGCGGGTCAGTGTGGACTTGTTGGGCCGAAGAGCCTGTTTCCACACTAATGTAATCTAATCTGTAATCAAAAGCCTTTAGTTGATAAAGTTTACTAAGTCTCCTTGATTATGCATTCAGAAACTTCCGGGTTCAGTGGGTGTGATCTTTTTGGGTTGAATGTTCCCTGTAATCTTAATATACTCTACATGCTGACTTGTAGTACTCCTTATGGTTTGTCTAGCACTATGTTTTTGACATTGCCTATTGCTTCTTGGATAAAAGATGGAAGAAGAATAGGGAATATGCATGTGGACTAGGCCGAGTCAGAACAGATTTGTAAATGCTTCGATAGGTATGTAGCAAATGAAGAGATTAGTGCAAGCAAATATGCTTCCTTCAGAGACAGAAAGCTGAATACTGTATTGAAACTGGAGTCCATTGAACTTCAAAGTCAGGACAGGGCCCATTTCAGCTTAGCTAACTGCAACCATTTAATGGCCGTTAATTGATTTCAGGCAAAACTTCCATCCTACTGAGGAGAAAGTCTTACCTCCAAGAGCTGCTGTCATATCCCATTTCCTCTAAATCCATGGGATGGTCAAGGGCACTCGCATGGGCCTGAGCTACGTCTGCCTCTTTTTCAGTGACATTGAACAGTCCCTCTTCAGTACATACTCAGGTACTGTTCCCCAACTCTTCTGCTGTTGCATCGCTAACTGCATCAGTTCTGCATCCTGCACCCAGGCTGAACTGGAGCAGTTCATCGACATTGTTAGCAACTTATACCCTATCCTCAAATTCATTTGGTCTATCTCGGACACCTCTCTTCACCCTTCTTGACCTCTCTGTTTCCAGTTTATGGACTGACATTTACTATAAACTTACAGACTCCCATAATTACCTGGACTACACCTCTTCCTACCCAGTATCCTGCAAAACCTCCATCCCATGTTCCCAATTCCTCTGTCTCTGACACATCTGCAGTGTCGAGAAGATATTCCACTCCTGAGCATCCCAGATGTCCACCTATCTTCCTCTCTCAGTCATCCAGACAGCCCTCAACCGGGCCTGTAAGGGGAAACCAGGACCCCTGGTCACCGCCCATTTCAATTCTCCCTCCCATCTGCTCTCTGATATGTCCATCCTTGCCCTCCTCCATTGCCACAGTGAATCAGACTCAGGTTAGAGGGGTAACACCTTTATCTTCGGCCTGGGCAGCCTACAGCCCGGAGGGCACAACATTGAGTTCTCCAATTTCAAATATCCTTCCCACCCATCCCCTGACTGCCTTTCCAGCCACTCCCCCTCCCTTCCAATCCTCTGGAGGATTCATTCCTCTCATCGACCAACCAAGTTGTACCCACCATCTGTCCCTATCTCACTATGCCGGCCCTTGCCCTACCCAACATTCCCCACAGCCCCACATCTGCAACTCCCTTGCCCCCCCTTACATCCGAAGCCGTTAGACCATAACATATGGGAGCAGAAATGAAACCATTCAGCCCATCAAATGTCCTCTGCTATTCAATCATGGCCGATAAGTTTCTCAACCCCATTCTCCCACTTTTGCCGACTTCTCTGCCTCCTGATGCTGCCTGGCTTACTGTGTTCTTCCAGCCTCCTCCTTGTCTACATCATTATCAGCAGCACCACCAGATCATATAACCTGTTGAAGGACTTTGCCTGAAATGTCGATTTTCCTGCTCCTCGGATGCTGCCTGACCTGCTGTGCTTTTCCAGTGCTACATTCTCGACTCTAATCTCCAGCATCTGCAGTCCTCACTTTCACCCAGATAACCTGTTAACCTGACATCAGTTGTAGTGAAAATGCTGGGACATATTGTTAAGAAAATGGTTTCAGTGTATGTGGAAAATCATAATATGACTGAGAAAAGTCAGCACACAATCTGAAAAGGAAGTTACATTTGTCTATCTGTTAAAGTTTTTTTTTGTTGAATTTATATCCATTAGGTTGGATAGGGATAGTCCAGTGGAGGTAGATTTGGATTTTCAAAACCCATTTGAAAAGGTGCCACATGAAGCTGTTAAACAAAATTGTGGGTAATAGGAGGGAATGATCTTGAATGATTAAAGGACAGCAAATAGACAGAGTAAGAATAAACAGGTCATTTTTGGAAGTCTGTAGATGATATGCTACAGGATCACTATTTGTGCCTCAGCTATTTTCAACATATCAATTATATAGATGAGGCTACCAAGTGTAATGCATTGGAGTTTCCAGGTAATAGAAAGCGAGGTGGAAAAGTAAGCTGTGAGGAAGATACAAAAGGCTGAAAAACAATATAGACATGTTAAGCAAGTGTGAGCGAGCATGTTAGATGCAGTGTAATGTGGGGAAATGTGACATTATCCATTTTTGAAAAGTCAAATTCAAAAGCAGAATATTTTTCAAATGGTGAACGTGATGTTCACAGGAATCTGGGTACAAGAATTGCAAAGTTGTTATGGAGCTACAGTATACAATTAGGAAGGAAAATTATAACAAAATAAATAAATCTTACCGCAGTAGTATTGGGCCTTGGTGAGATCACAGCTAGAGTGCAGCAAAGAATTTGTATCTTCTTTACAAAGCAAGTACAAAAAGATCGATTGAAATGGTTCCTAAAATGAGAGAATTGCCCTATGAGGGAAGATTGAGTAGTTACCTTGAATTTAGAAGAATGAATGGTGATCTCATTGTTACACATAATCAAACAAGGGACAAACTCAGAAAAATACATTAGTGGAATTAAAGAGGTTAATCCAAAGCATTATTGGAAGCAATAGCAGAACTAAAGGGCAAGAATATAATCTGATCAAAGGCAAGCTCAGATCAAGTTCCGAAAGCAATTTTTCCATGTTAAGTGTAATTAAATAGAACTGCCATCTGGCAAGGCAACGTAAGTGGAATCCCTGCATTGAATTAAAGTGTAGTTAGAGATTGTAATGGAGCGACTGGGATTTAATTGTAAATACCTTTGTTATCGTTTATGATGTTCAATATCCTGAAGTATACTGATAAATTGAGATCTAATCCTTGTAGAATACCAGGTCAGTTTGTATGCTCACATTTCCATTTTTTGTTCCCTTGTCTTTATCAGTGAATTGCTGTCAGCACATTACGTTGAAAGGCATTTCGGGGATGAAGGAAAGACCACACAGGTAAGACAAACATATTATTGGCTTATAGAACAATGACAAATTAAAATGACAATATAAATACATAAACAGTGTGTCAACAGTTCGGAATAGGAAGAAACAGCATTTGAGCAACAGGTAACATGAACACACAAGCAGCAATTACAAAAGATTTCTGAGACATTGAGGCGAAAAACCACAAGTGATGTCCAGAAAGGAGCCTCCAAAAACTGCAACTAATTTTATCTGAGGACCCCTCCACTTCAACAACCTATTCTGATTTGTACGGACTATTGTTGTGAGTAAGAACTGTCAAACGTCAGCCACATAGAGATGAAAATGACGCTGAGGTCTCAATGACATTTAGATTTAATCTTACAGTAGGAGCTTAGCTTTGCTCCTCTAAACGTATGGGAGTTATTTCCCCCTCTCCCCACCTTGAGAAACTAAAAGATCTGGAGGAAATATGATTGAGGCCTTCAAAATTGTGTCTGAGTTGGACAAGATGGATATCAAGAGACCTGGGAGGCCTGATTGTATGTATGGAGAGTGTAACCAGAGGTGGAGCACTGTCTGTAGCTGCAGTCTGTGTCTGCGATGTCACTGTTAGCAACATCCCCTGTATATGTTTGTATTACAGACAGCCAAAGATTAAAGAGAGAGATAAAAGAGGGATTAGTCAACAGCATTCTGGATCCCCCCTCACCCCTCTTCCAACTGCTGACAGTTTCTCAAACTGGACCCTTGCCATTCCCTTCACTGCTCCCTTGTATTAACCTTTTACCCTGTTCAGCCCCTTGCTGCTTTTTTAACTACTCCATTATATCTCTTTGCATTCCACCCCCTCCAATGCTTTGCTGCTTCATCCATTGCTCCCTTGCATTTCCCCATTAGCCCTTTGCAGTTCCCTTTGCTCAACCCCCCCCCCCCCCCCCCAACGTCCTCCAATCCGCCAACTCCCTCCTACTTTTCTCCTGTCTGCCTCCGTGCTCCCTGAACAGTCCTCTACCACTTCTTCCCACCCACTCGCCATATACTCTGTTGCGGTGAGGGGCCTTGGGAAGACATGTGGCATCAGCAAAGAGAATGGTAATGTGTGGAGGAATCAGCAAAGAGACTGGTGAGGGGAAGCAAGCCCATGGCGAATGGAGCAGTGAGGGGATTGGGAAGGAGAAGACCAATGATGCATTATGAGTGAGACCCAGGACTTCAGGAAGAGGATAGCGAGTGGTGGATGTACATTGGGAATTCAGTGATTGGAGAAACAACATGTGCACCCGTAATTGGAGCGAGATCTGACTTAGTGATTTGCTGTCTGGGGGCTGGTTGCAATTACAGGAAATACTCAATGTAATACTTCAGGTAAGTGTTGAAAACTTCCCAAGTGTAGGTTGAAAAGGACATAAATGCTGCAGAAGTCAACATTTTCAACAACTCCTGATTTAATTCTACCACTGGCTCATTTTAGGGTGAAAATGGAGCAGTAACAAGACATAAGCCTCCCTTGTTGTCTCACTTTGAAAAACTTCTTGTGTTAGAATATTTCATTTCATTATTCAAGTTCATCTTTTATTCTTCACATTAATTTTTAAAATGCTAATTATCATTTACCAAGATAGCAAGAGATCATTGAAGGAATGCTGCAATATCCAATCCAGTATCTCAACAGGGAACGCATTATATAATAAGCCTAATGGCAGGCTAAATTTGCTATTCATAAGGTCTCTTGGAGGAGCAGGTTTTGTACAAAACTAGTGATTTAAATGAACATGACAGTAATAGAAGATTACCAAGCCAGTAGCAGTATATTCATCTCATTCATGAAAGGGAATAACTTCCATAATGTTTTTTCTATAGTAAATGCACTAAATAATTGAAATTTCTTATCTAAACACTATTTGGGAAGGATTGCTGCTCTCAAGATGCATGACGATTTGTGCTCCAACCTTTCCACTGGTTGAAATTGTCAGTACTTTAATAGTATCGACCAGAAGGAACCTTACTTCACAAAGGGATTCTGGTGTACTCTTTGTCTTCCCTGACTGTTGTTGGTCTAAACTCTTGTTTGAGTGCAGACCTGAAAACAAAGAAATTGAACTTATGTAGCACCTTTCACATTCTTCATGTCCAAAAAGGCTTCATAATTAGTGAGTGACTTTTGAAATAACACCAATCAGTGAAGCAGAATAGTCTTTGCATACCAAACGGAAGGGAGATGGTTGTTCAATTGATTAGTTTGGGTGATGGTTTTGAAGGGCCAATGCTGCATTTTGTAAAGACTGAACCAGTCTTTGAATCCTTCCTTTAGTTATTGCTGTTGTTTCAATATCTTGACAAGATGTCCAAATGCTGAGGGTTTAACTTGGTCTGACAACATCTACTTTCAAACTGACTGAAAATTCACAAATTGACCCTGACTGCAGGAGCTGCCAGCTGAGAACAAGGTACTGTAGATGCTGAAGACACGAAATAAAAGAAATGAAAATGTTGGAGATACTCTAGTCTACCGGCATCAAAGGAGAGAGAAAGAGTTAATATTTCAGTCCAGTGACTCTTGTCGGACCTTCAAGAGAGTTAGGAGGGTATTACCAGGAGGCAAGATGGATGTTATGGATATATACAGTAAGCCTCCTCTTCGTTGAAGAAGAAAGTCAATTCCTCTTTTAAGATAGTCAAGAGTTAGAGGACACTCACTAAAAATCGGGTCATCCATTTAAAGAAAGGTGGAGTGATCAGTCTTGCAACTTAGAGGGGGCATTCAGTTGGAATGCAGACTTGCAGTTACAATCAGATCAGCCAGGATTTTATTCAGTGGTGGAATGGACAGGCTTGAGGGGCTGAATGGCCTACCTGTGCTGCTAATTTGTGTCTTTGTTTATTTCTATATATAAAAATCGCACACACAGGCTCCAAAAGCAGAATCAGAATTAGGGTACAGAAGAAGGCCATTTGGTCCATCATGCCCGCGCCAGCTGTGTTATCTATCCTGTTTGGATTATCTAGTGCCAACCTTTTGCTTTTTCCCCACATCCATGCAAACCATTTTTATCCATTGCCTTGAGTGAAGGTCGAAGCCCCAGAATGCAGTGGCAAAGAACTTACCTCCTGACTCCAAAATTCTGTCAATTGTCTATAAGGTACAAATCAGGACTGTGATACAATATGCTTCACTTCCCTGGGGGCTGCTGCTCCAACATCTGCTAAGAAGCTCAACACTTTCCAGGACAAGGTAGCCCATTTGATTGGCAACGCAGCTGGCAGGTCAACCATCTCACTCACAGGACATCACTCCAGGCATTACACCAAGATAGTGCCTTAACTCCAATTATGTTCAAATGTTTTTTCAATGACTTCTGTCCACCGTATGGTCAGAAGTTTGGGTGCTCGCTGATGATTGCAGTGCTCAGTAATAGTCGCAACTTCTCTGATAGTGAAGTAACCATGTCCAAATGCAGCAAGATCTGGATAATATCCAGGTTTGAGTTGATAAGTGGCAAGTAACATTTGTGCCACTCAAGCGCCAGTCAATGGTCATCAACAAGACAGGATCTAACCATCAGCCTCTAGCATTATCATTAGTAAATCTCCCTAGATCATCATTTTGGGGTTAACATTGACTGGATCAGCAATAGAGACAGTCTATCTACAAGAGCAAGTCAGATGCTACGCATCCTATGGCAAGTAAATCACATCCTGTCCCCCTTAATTCTTCACCATCTGCAAGACATTAATCAAGAATGTGATGGAAGAATTCTCCACTTGCCTGGATGAGCGCAGCTGTAACAACACTCAAGTCTGACACTATCCAGGACAAAATGGCTCGTATGATAGACATCCTGTTCACCACATTCAACATTTGCTCCCTCCACCATTGTAGCAGTAGCGTGCCATCTATAAGATGTGTTGCTGTAACTTGCAAAGAGTTCTTTGACTGCATTTCCAAACCCATGACCTGAAGGATAAGAGCCACAGACAAATACAAACACCATCACCTTCAAGTTTCCCTCCAAATCATACCCAACCCTGATTTGGAAATAAATTGCCATTCCTGTATCATTTGAGTCCTCCTTCCCAACAGCATTGTAGACAAGCCTACAGTGTACAGACTGCAGCAATTCCCCACTACTTGCTCAAGAGCAATTAGAGAAGAGCAATAAATGCTGACTTAACCAGTGATGTTGGCATTCTACGAACAAAGTAAAATAGGACCATTATGCCTTTTCTTTGTAGAACATTGATGATAAAATCCAGTATATATTGAGACATTGTAGTCGATGTTTTAATGATTTCAGAGTAGTGGAGAGTGAATAATTCATCATTGCAGTTTACAATCAATATACACCAGCTGCCACATTTTAAATATTTCTAACTGATTACCATGCAGTTTCAATGATTCATCATTGCCCTATGTGGCTGAGTGCTGATTCTAGGCATATATCTGGGAGACCCTTTTGTATTTATTGACAGGGAGTTGGGAGGTTCAAAGGCCACACTGCTGTATATTTTTGAAATGTAAGAGAATGCATTTTAAAAAGATTTGAGTGTATACGTCGGAGAGCGATGGGAAGGATTAGAATTGCAGTTTCCCTCAGAAATTCAACAAACCTTTGTCCAGTCAAATATTTTCCTGATAAACTTTGACAGGTTTTCTTGATAAAGGAAAATCGGAGGTTCTGATAATCATGAAGAAAGCCGATTAAGTAGGTACCCACAGACCAGTTGATCAATATTTTGTTTCATTGTGACGCTATTATCCTGGATAAGCCAACCAGATTGATTGATTAAAACTTGAATAAAACGATCTCCTTGAGGATATGAAAATCGAAATAGTATATGAAATCTGATACCATAGGCAAAATAATCTGTTCGCAGTTCGTAGCTGAGGGTGATTACTGTACATTTGAATGAGCTGTAGACTTTCTCTATCACAGTAATCTCCTCCAGCATGCTAAAGATCCCTGCATTCCTCCAATCCTGCATGCATGCATGCCAGGCAGTGAAAGAAAGAAATGGAGCCTAATCTTTACCCACTGAAAAGCTTTTACTTACAAAGGGAATCATGCATCTCCACACTCAACTGCCAGTTTAATTCTGTTCCTGTAAAGATCCAGCCATGGATCACTGCAGATCTGTATGAGATAGACTGCAGGAGCAGATGGAGGATATTATTGTTTATTCTTAGTGAAAGTACAACATTTTACAATGTTGTCTTGAAGGCATTTTCTACAGAATAGCACATTATGAAGATTAAAAGTATAAAGTTCTCATAAGAGAGAAAATCAAGCTCCATATTCAGAATAAAAGTAATTAGAGGAAACCTCGCTCGAGTATGTAAAATATTAACCAGTACAGATGGTAATTATGGAATATTACTTCAGTGTAATCTAGGACAGCAGGATCATAAATTAATTTAAATTTCTGAAGCTTAATTTGAAACTGATGTTCGGAAAAACTGCATTAGACAAAAATTTCACTTGCATAATTATAGTAATTACTGTCTTTGGGAAAAAATAGGCTGATTGTGAAGCAGTGTGAAATCTCCTTCGCACATGAACTGTACAATAAAAATAGAAGGTTTTCTTCTATAATGTTTGTAATCTGATTGCTAGGAGCAGGAGAGGCAAGTGATTAGATACATTCAGAGGGCAGTATCATGATGTGACAACAGTTGGGTTATGAAACAAATGGGTTTCGATGGCACAAATGGGTTTTTCCCATTCTTCACTCTATTGTTTGTTGCTAATTCAAAAATGAAATTAAGCCTGATGCACAGAATCCTATCCAGAAATGGGTGTTGTTTGCTTCATGCTCCATGTCAATTGAAATGAGTTGTCAATCAGATTGTTACAAACTTTTGACTTCCTGTCAGAAACTCAAGCTTTTCAAATGTAGCATCTATAATGTGCCCATATTCTGCTATTTAAGTCTGTCTTCCCTGTGACATGTATAGAAGTTTTTTTAAAGAAAATAAGATTGTCAAGTGAGGGGAGGATGCTAATTGCTTTGGCTGCTTTCTGACTCACCTAATCCAGGATGGTTTCCTTCCCAATCAGTCCACTCCATCTAATCACATTAATTCGGTTCAGTAGGCGATGGCCTGGTGGTAGTATCGCTAGAATATTAACTCAGAGACACAGGTAATGTTCTCCAGACTGGGGTTTGAATCTCACCATGCTAAATGGTGGAGTTTGAATTCAATAATAATCTGGAAATAGGTATTTAATGATGACCATAAAACCATTGCAGATTGTCATGAAAAACCTATCTGGTTCAATAGTGTCCTTTAGGGGAGGAAATCTTCCATCCTTAACTGGCCTGGCCTACATGTCATTCAAGATCCACAGCAATGTGATAGACTCCTAACTGCCCTCTGGACCATTAGAGATGGGCAATAAATGCTGGCCTAGCCAGAGATGCCCTCATCCTGTGAATGAATTAATAAAACTTTATTAACTGTTGAGAACTGTTGAGTTCTAATCTCACTGTATTGCTGGCTATGCTTTAATGTTCCCTTTAAAGTTCCTGCTCCTTTAACCAAATGTGTTGAGTTTTCTTAGATTAAAATGTATCATATTTTGAGTTTTACTTGATGTGAATAACTGAGATCTCACCGAGAATATCACACATTCTCTTTTGGATCCTTGGTGATTCGTGGGAATGTTAATTGCAGGTTTAGAATAATTTAAATTTTTTTATTAATCATTGTGTTGGAATAACACTTTAAATGCCTTACAATATACACATATGTAAACTACAGTTTATTGGAAGTTCATATAATACTCCATCCTAACCAAGACAAGTAACTACAGTGGGCTACCTGGAGGAGTGTCTATGCTTTGTTCTTTGTTCAAATTCAGAATCAGGGCATTCTATGGTGAGCAACTCCCCACCCATCTCCTACACACCATTTATCCATCATCTACAAGGGAGACATCAGGACTGTAATGGAAATGGAGTCCACTTGCCAGGATCAGTGCAGCTCCAACAACACTAATATCTGACACCATTCAGGCCAAAGCAGCCGCTTGATTGGCACCTCATCTGCCTTCAGCATTAAGCCCCATCCTCAGTGATGTACAGTGACAGCATTGTGTACCATACAGAAGATGCACTGCAGTGATTCAGCTCGGCTTCTTCAACAGTGCTTTTCAAACCTGCAACCTCTCCCACCTGGAAAGACAAGAACAGCACATACATAAGTAGACCAACAGCTACTTGTGAGTTCCCTTCCAATGGGAAGGGGAGGTGATGGCTTAGTGGTATTATAACTGGACTGTTAATCCAGAGGCCCAGGTAATGTTCTGGGGACCTGAGTTCGAATCCCATTATGGCAGATGGTGGAATTTGAATTCAATTTTTAAAAATCTGGAATCAAGAGTCTAATGATGGCTCCCTAACTGTTAGCAGAACTCATCTGGTTCACTAATGACTTGTAGGGAAGGAAACTGTCATTCTTAGCTGGTCTGGCCTACATGTAACTCCAGACCCACAGCACTATGGCGGATTCTTAAATGCCCTGTGGAATGGGTAATTAATGCTTGCCTTAAGGCCAGCGATGCCTTCATCCTGTGAATGAGTGAAACAGAAATCATACACCATCCTGACTTGGAACTGTATCACTGTTCCTTCACTGTTGCTGAGAAAATCCTGTATCTCCCTAACACATGGACTGCAGCAGTTCAAGAAGGCAGCACACTTTTGTGAACAAAAAGAAAAGCACAACTGCTCCTTTTTAAATATGTCTTAATATCATACCAAACAAGAATCATTCCTTGGGAATCAGTATCTATTGAAATCTGCTTATCATTCTTCCTGAAAAATGGTTATAAGTATTTTGTCAATCTAAACAACCCATTTAGTTAAATACCTGCGTATGCAATGTGTGATAAAAGTACTCCAGAGTATCAGTGCATACAGTGCAAGTTTGCAATTGTTGTTAAACATAGACAGTTTTAGTTAACAAGGGTAGATGGCCAGTTGCACAGTGAAAGATTACAGAAAGAGACCATCACTGTAAGTGTTTCTGGAAGTTGTTCTCTTTCTCAATCATTCCAGCTATCTTGCTTAATTTTCCCCTAATTGGTCAGTGTCTGTACTGTCCTGTAGTTCGCTTCGGCAGCACGTCTACTGAAATTGGAAATATACAGAGACGATTAGCATGGCCCCTGCACAAGGATAGCACGCACATTCATGAAGTGTTCCATATTTCACACTTCCACCACATTACATTTAAGGGACGGCACGGTGGCTCAGTGGTTAGCATTGCTGCCTCACAGCACCAGGGATGCGGGTTCGATTCCAGCCTCGGGCATCTATCTGCGTGGAGTTTGCACATTCTCCCAGTGTCTGTGTGGGTTTCTTCTGGGCGTTCTGGTTTCCTCCCACAATCCAAAGATGTACAGGTCAGGTGAATTGGCCAAGCTAAATTGCTCATAGTGTCTGGGGTGAATATAGGGTAGGGGAATGGATCTGGGTGGGTTACTCTTCGGAGGGTTGGTGGACTTGTTGGGGCAGAGGGCTTGTTTCCACACGTAGGGAATCCAATCTAGTTTGGGAAATGTTTCAGGTAATTTGTCCTGTAAATTACTGCTGTAATTTTCCTGACCTGTGAAAAATACTGTGATGAAGGAAAATATAGCACAACGATCTATTTCAGCAGCAAGGATACAGAAGATTATATAGAGCTGGATATTTTGCTGCGATGGAGGAAAGTCTTCAAATAATCAATGACTACATAAATATTGACTTGTTTTTGTTTGTTTGCTCTTAGGATATAGATAACACTGCAGATTCTGTGCTTACTTTATACCATTTAGTTCCTGTAAAAGCATTAAGTGTCAATGTCAAGGTGTAAGCGGAAAGTGATACGTAGAGACCGATCAGGTGGGATCCTGAAGGACATTAGTGATTTTCTGATCATCATAAAAAATGCCCCAATCCAAAATGGCGGAGGAGTAGCAGTGCAATGTGCAGGCTCCTCAGCCCACAGCTCATCTGCTCTTTTGCTTTTAATTTTTTTAACATGTTTCCATTTATTATGGTATGTTACCGTCTTTTAACAATTTCGGCGGAAGGCCTCTTCTCCTGGCCCAGGTCCAATGATGAGGTGGCTTCCAGTGGCCCAGAATGGCAATATGGGCCTGGTGCCGGGTGCGGCAGTCTCCTGGTTTGTTCAGGAGGGCTGATCTTGTTCTGGCGTAGACATCTTGTTCTATACTAGAGGTCCTTGGCAGCTTCTGGGTATTCCAGCAGCTCTGCACAAAGGTCTAGTCTCGGTGTGGGGTATCGCCTTGGTGTGGAGGTCTTGTCCTGACGTTAGAGGTGGCTTCTGGGTATTCCAAAGGCCCAGTGTGAAGGCCTGAGCCTAGCATGAAGGCCTCGTCTCGCAATCTCAGTCCGGGTTTCCAGTGTACCCCAAGCCCAGAAGCCGTTAACTGAATTGTGATGAGTTTTTGCTAATTTTTTCTTCTTATTTATGATTTCTGTCATTAATTTAGGCACCTATGATGACTCTGTTCTTCACCTGAGGCCTAGCCGTTTTTCATAAAGATTTTAGTACAACTGATTGGTTTCCTTGTGTATTGTAATTAAATTATGGCTTTAAGAGGTGTATTTTATCCCTTTTTTTGTGAAGGAAGGTTGAGACAGAGGCGCCGAGCAATCTGTTCAAATCGAATAAAGTAAATAACTTGTGGAGCCTTGGGCTTTTTTTAGGTTGGAACAATAGAAGCAGCCTGAATGGAGGGGGGTGGGGGCAAGCTCCCACAGAATCAGAACTTTTGGTTTTAGCTTTCTGCAGTTGCTGGGTGTTGAAGCTGGATGTGGGAACTCTTATTTCTCTCTCTGTTACAGCTGAAATTCTTCCTGCTGCTAGAATTACATATGAGATAATCTATTTTACTGAATTTGCCTTTGCCAAGGGGTTAGTTATAGGATATTACTATCATTGGAACAGTTAATGCGTAGTTTATTATTTTAAGTATTTCAGTAGAGTCACAGTTAAGCCGATTCTTTTCATCTTACTTTATTCATACACTATGGTTAAAATATGTTTTGCTTCAAGCCTGGTAACTTGACCAATTGAATTGCATCCAGACTGTAAGGCCTGGCACCTGCCTTTAAAGTAAGCAAACGTTAGGGTCAAGGCTATTTTTTTTGACATGCTTGGAGGGGTTTTGGTCTGGTCCAATACTCAATTCCTTCACTAATAAACTAGTTTTCAAAACACCTACAGCCTTCTCACTCGTCCTGGCATTTTCAAAAGATTTTTGTGCATCCCTCTCCAGATGTTTCTCTGTTCTTGCAAGACCTTTGAAACTATGACAGTTCATATCTCATCTCCTCATCATTTCTGCCAAATTATTATCAATTCACATTTTTCTCAGTTTAATTTAATCTGCCAGTTTTCTACTTCATTCTGCAATCTGTACTGTCTTCTGGATTGGCCCCCAATCCATAAACTTTGAAATTGTCGCCTGTTTATCCATGTTCACTTCATTAGCATATACTCGAAGTGCGATGGCCCTAGAGAGTGCTGTTATATACTTCCCTGCAATCTGCAATACAACTAACCACCATCATCTCTGCTTTCTGTCTCCCAGCTACTTTTGTAACCACGCTGTCACTATCCTTTCATTACCAGGAACTTTAATTTTGCAATCGTGTCCATTATGTGATACTTACTCACATGCCTGTTGAAAGTTTGATAAACACAGCATCAATTACACTAGTATAATCAGCTCTTTCTCTCTGTGCTTCATCAAGTAACTCAAATAAGCTAACAAAAAGTAATTTGTCTGTAACAAATTATTTTAATTTATTAGTCCATGCTCTTCCAAGTGGCAATTAATTTTGCCTTGGATTATTGTCTCTGGAAATTTCCCCATCATTTGATAAGGTGCCACATAAAAGGTATTTGCACAAGTTAGGAACTCTTGTTACTGGACTAAGGTATTAGCATGAATTGAGGAATGATTAATGCACACAGGACAGAGAGTTAGCATTAGTGGGTCTTTTTCAGATTGGAATGCCACTGGGATACGTTGTAGAACCTCAATTATTTGTAATCTGTACGAATGGGTTGGAGGACGTCAGCGAGAAATATATCCATATTTGCTGATGATTCCAAAAAGATATGGAACGGCATGTTGTGATGAGGGCATAAGGAATCTGGAAGAGTATATAGATACATTGAGTACTTGATTAAAAACTTGACAGATTGCGTTTAGTCTAAAGGTGTGTGGTCATGCATGCTCTGAGAAGAATAAAAGGCAGATTATTACTTAAGTAGAGAGACTCCAAAATGTGAAGGATAGAGGGATCTGGGTATTCACACAAAAGGTTTTCTTGTCAATCATTATGAATCCAAAGGTATTTTGACCTTTACTGGAAGGGGGAGTTTAAAAATAAAGAAGTCTTGATACGACTGTACAGGGTGGAGGTGAGTCCACAGCTGGAGTACTGTGTTACAGTACTGGTCCTTGTGTTTGAGAAATGATGTATTACTATTGGAAGCTATTTAAAAGGGATTCTCTAGGCTGATTTCTGGAATGAAGTAGCGACTCATCAAGAACAGCGAAACAGGTTAGACTTTTATTCATCAGAATTTAGAAGAATGAGAGGTGATTTCATTGAAGCTTACAAGATTCTGAGAGGGCTTGAATGATTGATGTTGAGAAGATGTTTCAGTTTGTGGAAGAGTGATAAACTGGGGGGGGGGGGGCGCATGGTTACAGAGCAAGGAGCATTTGTCTAAAACTGAGATGTGAAGGAATGCAGAAGATGGCAAATGTCTGGAATTCTCTACCCCAGAGTATTGTGGAGGTTGGATCACAAAACATTGAAAAATGTAGATTGGTTTTTGACATATTGAGGGCTGTGATGAGCTGTGTGTCATTGAAGAGAAGTCAAAGCCTGAGACTGGTCAGGCATGATCATAGTGAATGGCAGGGCTGGCCTTGCTTGAAGGGCTGAATGGTCTAATTCTGCTCCTATTTCTTATGTTCACCATCAACATAAAACTGAGTAGATTGTAGTTACTGGCTTCTTTCCTCTCTTCCTTTTCAAATAGGACTGTAATATTTGCAATCTCCAGTTCTCTAACACCATATCCCAGGTGGGTGGATGATTGCAACTGGAGCCAATTCAGTTTCCACTCCTTCTTTCCTCATAACTTAAATAGCATGCCATCTGGAATGCATGACTTCTGTGAGGAATATAGAACTTCTAAATACATCCTCTTTCTCTATTTTTATCCTATTCAATATCTCTACTTCCTCCTTTATTGATACCTTGGGAGCATCCTCTTCTGTAATGAAGGAAATTGAATCCATTATTGGCTTAGTGGCAAGAGGCAGAGGGTGATTGGCTTCTTTTTTTGTGACAGGAAGTCTATGTCAATGATGTACCACAGACTTCGATGTTGGGTGTACATTATTTGAAGTGTACATTAATGACTCAGACACAAATGCAGTGGTATGGTCAGTATGTTTGCTGATCGCGCGCAAATTCTTTGTGTGACAAGTAGTAAGGAAAACCAAAAGACAAGAAAGACGGGCTGTCGGGGTTGGTGGGGGGGGGGGGGGGGGGGGAGAGGTGGTGGGGGGAAGTTAACCTTGACAAATGGAATTTATCTAGAAAGGTGTGAGGTGATATCTTTGGGAGGATGAACAAGGTAAGGAAATACTGATAAAACCCTAGGAAGAGTACAGTATCAGAAGGAATTTGGTGTTCATGTCCATAGGTCCTTGAATACAGCAGCACAGATGGGTAAGGTAGTTAAGAAGGCATACAGAACACTTGTCCATATTAGTCAAGGTTTTGAATACGAGAGCAAGGAGGTTTTGATGGAGCTGTATAGAATGTTAGTTAGCCCACAGTTAGTTAGGCTGGAGTACTGTGCAAAACTCTGGTCGCAATATCAAAAGGGTTCAGAGGGAATTCACCAGGATGTTGCCTGGGCTGCAGTGCTTCAACTATGAAGAGAGACTAGATAGGCTGGGCTTGTTTACCTTAGAGCAGAGAAAGCTGAGGGAGAGTGGACCTGGTTGAGGTGTACAAAATTATGAGGGGCATAGATAGTGTGGTCAGTAACCAGAGCGCGGGGAGTGGAGGCATTGATTTAATGTAAGAGACAGGAGGTTTACTGGAGATTTAAGGAAGATTTATTTTCACCCAGAAGGTGATAAGAAGATTTCCTTTTAGATTCCTTCATAGAACCACTATTTTCTGTTTATCCTTTTGGTCTTTCAGTGATTATACAAGTCTTTGGCATCCTTATTATGTTCGCCATTAATCTATTCTCAACTGTCTAATCCTTTCAATCCTTTTTGTTTTAATCTCCACCCTACTTTTTAGGTTTGCCTTGATACCTTCTTATTTTAATTGACTTAATCCTTTCACTTTTCTGACTTTTATCTTTTTATCTTTAACAATTCAGGAAGCTGTAGCTTTGATTGGCCTTTCCTTCCCCTTCATGTAAAGGGATTTAGACTGTGCTGAGCTGTCTTTGTGAAGGCTTCCTGCTCAGTTATTGCTTTGCTTACCAGGCTTTTATTGCAATGGAAACCTTATGGTGCAGTGGGTAGCATCCCTGCCTCAGAGCCAGCGGTTCTGGCCCTGAGTCCACTTTAGAACATGATGACCATATGTATGTTAAAATGCTGCTAACAGGTTGATTATCAACCTGCAAATGCTTTCAACACACTTATGACAGCAGTTAGGAGCGGGATTGTCCTCCTAGCAGAGCGCTTTAAGGAACATCTCCGGGACACCTGCACCAATTAACCACACCACCCTGTGGCCCAACATTTCAACTCCCCCTCCCTCTCTGCCGAGGACATAGAGGTCCTGGGCCTCCTTCACCGTCGCTCCCTCACCACCAGACACCTGGAGGAAGAACGTCTCATCTTCCGCCTCGGAACACTTCAACCCCAGGGCATCAATGTGGACTTCAACAGTTTCCTCATTTCCCCTTTCCCCACCTCACCCCAGTTCCAAACTTCCAGCTCAACATGGTCCCCATGACTTGTTCTACCTGCCTATCTTCTTTTCCACCTATCCACTCCACCCTCTTCCCCCCCCCCCCCCCCCCCACCCCCCCCGCCGACCTATCACCTTCATCCCCTCCCCCACTCACCTATTGTACTTTATGCTTCTTTCTCCCCACCCCCACCCTCCTCTCACTTATCTCTCCACCTTTCAGGCTCTCTGCCTGTATTCCTGATGAAGGGCTTTGTCTGAAACATCGATTTTCCTGCTCCTCGGATGCTGCCTGAACTGCTGTGCTTTTCCAGCCCCACTAATCCAGAATCTGGTTTCCAGTATCTGCCGTCATTGTTTTTACCTTGTCTCCTACTGAACCATATTTGGTGCCCCTCAAGCTACAGCTTTCGGTCTCAGGTTAGTGACCGTTTTCAAAAAGAATAATAAATAGAAACAGATTTTAATGTCAGACTCATCTGCCTCATGCATCTCTAAATGTGAAAATCTTCTAAGTTTATGATTGCAATTCATCTCGATCAGATCCATTTTCAATTCACTGAACTTACCTCTTTTCTGGTTAAATTATTTTATTTGATCATAGTTGACCTTTTCCATATTTGTTTGAAATTATAATATGATCATTGTTCCCCAGATGCTCTCTTACTGTAACTTGCTTCACCTGTCCCACTTCATTTCACATCCATCCTCATTAAGCTGGAAACAAACTATCAAGAATGTTCTCTTGTACACATGACTGTCATTCTTTCCTCTCCCTGCCATTTATACCTTCACTAGTGGAAGTTCCCCATTTGTACTAACTACTCTCCATCTCTTGCATCTTTCTGTAATTTCACTGTAGGTTCTGCCTTTCAGTTCTGAACCCTGTCACTTTCAGCGCTGTAATAGTTTGTTCTTTGTCATTTTTGCAGAGCTTTGTCACAACAAAAATCATAACTTTCACCCTCTGAGTTAACAGTCTGTTAGGACCACTGGGGAGAGATACCACATCCTTAAATGGAGTAACAAAGTATTGCCAGATGTTTTGAACATCATGATGGTGTGGGTTAACAGAGAAAGATGAGAGCTCTGGGTTAGAGGGGGATCAGTGAGCAGAGGAGAATCTATTATTTCTGTCCTGTCTAAACCTGAAGGCTAGTCTCTCTTGTAGTGGGAGCAATTCCCAAGTCTTGAAAATGTTTCAGCTTTAAACTGAATTCATGTGAGTGATAGATTTGGGGTGATTGACTGTATTAATCAATGCATGATGGCTAGATTTGTTTCTAAGCAAGAAACAATTGTTTTTCAGAGGGAAAGTACTTTAGAAATGGATCATTTAAGTATTTGATGACTGTGCTTTTTAAACCAATAGAGAAAAGTAATCAATAAATGCAGTAGTCTTCTCTGATGAAAGGGCCACTAGACCCAAATTGTTGCTTCTGCTTTTCCTCCTCATAGTATCACACTTGCAGAGTTGCTCTTGCAGTATCGGTTTTTGGCTCAGATTTCCAGCATTTGCAGTTCTTGGTTTATATCAATGCACTCGTTTTATTCTGTTGGTCCTGAATTTTTTAATGGATCTGCAATAAATAAATGTTTAAACATCTAGAAATTTCTTGGTGGCTTTACTAGAACACTGTCGATACAGAATTCATTTCACGACACCCATTGCTGCACATTTTTTCACCCAAACAATAATATTTTGGGCAACCTCTTTGGAAGCATAAGAAAGACAGTTCCAATACTGTTACCAAGTCCAGAAGTGCGTGAGTCTGTTGCATGGGAAGTACTAAACATGAACTGTTGGAATGATTCACAGGAATGAAGTGGATCTTAAGTGCAACTTAAGAAGTGCAATCTTCTCTAACGTATGATTATTTTTTAAAAGATGCTGGTTTATAATCCTGAATTGATGCAACCTTTAAAAGTTCAAAAGTAATTTTAGGTTGAGTCACCTTTTATTGGCTAGTACAGATTTGATTGACTGTGCTGTGAATTTTCTGTGTTTCTAATTGCTTGGATGTTATGAGGATAATGAACTGGACCCATGTGTAAACCTGAAAACACCGGGCAGTCAGATTATGTCAGATTGTGTGCTTAAGAGCATTGAAAGGCAGGTGGGATCTATCTGAGAGGGATTTAAAAGGCTGGGGGAAAAATGAGAAGTTGTACATATGTAAAAGCTTAGGAATCTTGGTGTGCAAGAGCTAGCTGCACTGATCGTGGGGCTCCAGGCACCACATTACATTAATGCTGAGACCTCCCAATGATTCAGGCATGTAGGCAATACTTGCCTTCTCTGGCTATTTTGGGTGTTAGGAAATCACAAATCTCTCATGCCTCTATGCCAACCAGACCCTCATAGAGGAAAATTGCCATGGGGTTACAGGGCTGGGAAACTTTAGGGATGAGAACAATGTTATTTAAAGAGGTTCAGAATCTCTGATGCCTCTCTGGAGGTTCATGTCTGAAATTTAAAAAAAGTGTTGGAGAAACTCAGTGGGTCTGGCAGCATATGTGCAGAGAGAAACAGAGGTATGTCTGTTTGTCTCCCTTTCAGAAAGGATGACTACTAATCATTGATCCTTGTATTTATCTTTGTGACCTCTCAAAGCACTCTGAGACCATCCTGCCCTTGTTAGATTGCTGGTTACACGTGTTGGAATATCCTGTGCCTTGAATGTTACAACCTCCAGGTAACTCTCTCTCTACAGTTGCCAACTTCAAAACATTAGCAAAGAACTTTTATTTGGTTACGCCATCTTCAAGTTTTTTTAAACCCCAACTCATAATACCATGTTATGTCCATAAAGGATCAGTCATCAGACCTGATGGGATGAATGGCCTACCAGTACTTCAGCTGTTATGGACCGAAATGTTTCTAGCTGGGGAAGAATCTTGGACAAGTCATCCTGATGGTCAGCATTATCTTCTTGGATGGTGTCTTCTTTTTTAAGTGCCCAACATGATATTGGGCATGAGACTGACATTCAGTGTGTAATTCCTGACTGCTGCTGAGGGTAGCAGACTTCAGTGATCGTGATCGTAGGTCTGTCATTATTTGGTTCCAAGGACCTGTTTTGAATGACATTTTCAGGAGAAAGCGTGTTTGTTGAAATAAAATAGGAATTAAGTCATGATCATCTGTGATATCCCTGATAGTATGATTTCATACAAAGGACTGCTATGGAATGCTAACCTGGAATAATGTAGCATTTCCTGGAGAGGATGACATTAAAAACATTTATAATATTTTGCTGCATGTGTGCAGACATATGAATATGTGCTGAGGGCTTTCCAGAAGAATTCCTGATGAAGGGCTTATGCTCAAAACGTCAATTCTCCTGCTTCTCAGATGTTGCCTGAGCTGCTGTGCTTTTCCAGCACCACACTCTCGACTCTGATCTCCAGCATCTGCAGCCCTCACTTTCTCCCAAATGAATAAGTGCACCATTCTTTGTATAGATGTTCAGATGAGAAAGTAAAGGTTAAATTGTTCTTGTTCAAAACAATGAAATAATGGGTCAATTGTGAGAGAAATTTAAACTGGTTGGAACAGTTGAACTTAACAGTTGACAGGAGTTTTACTTAAAATTGTTCCCTTAGTGTTTTCAAGTTATATGATAGGATCTGTAATTAATTTTGAGGGCAGCAGTCAAGACAGTAAAATGCTGTGATGTGATCAGGCAGTTATGCAAGTCTCCATATTGGTGATCAGTTAGATATTGAAGAGCAGGTGCTCATTAGAATTTTTCTGTAAAATAAACACTAATGCTCCCTTATCCATAGATTTTTGACACCAGTTCAGAAGCTACATACTGTGTAAGCAGGCTGGAGGGATATATTGCTTCATTAGTCTAACCCTCTTGTTATTTCAGGTACTTAGACTGAACATTAAAATGAACATACCTGCCTATCTTCCTTTCCACCTATCCACTCCACCCTCCTCTCTGACCTATCACCTTCATCCCCACCCCTATTCACCCATTGTACTCTATGCTACTTTCTCCCCACCCCCACCCTCCTCTCATTTATCTCTCCACTCTGCAGGCACCCTGCTTCTATTCCTGATGAAGGGCTTTTGTCCGAAACATCGATTTCCCAGCTCCTTGGATGCTGCCTGACCTGCTGTGCTTTTCCAGCACCACTCTAATCTAGACTCTGGTTTCCAGCATCTGCAGTCCTTGTTTTTACCCTGAACATTAAAATTGTCCGTTCTGCATATTAGTACCAACAATTCTTACTCGGCAAAACATTAGCTTTGTTTTCTCTTTGTTGGTCTGCACATCATTTCCTGGCAGAACAGCCTCCTATGAGAGTGACCCAGACTCCTTTCCCTCCCAATAGCCTTCTTGCTGTGTGGGACAATTAGCTCCTCATTAAATTCCCCAGTGGCAGATGGAACAACATTAAAATTATGATTAAAATATATTAAGTAATATTAAAATTAATACAAAGTTACTAATCTCATTTCAGTTAATTCTTCACTGACAATTTGATGGATGAAGAAGTGACATTTCATTTTTGCCAATTTTGGATTTATCAGCAACGATTCGCGGAGATCCATTTTCAGTTGTGTTGTCAAGTGGACATTGAGATGCCAGCAGCTGCTCTTTTCAATATGGTCATAAAAATATTGACATTTTTGGAAATAATCTGCTCATTGTTGTTCTTTTGTTTTCACTCATCCACCTTGGCCTACAGTGATTACACTCAACTTGGATCAGCTTTATTATCTCCTAACTTCACTAATATTTCCAAGTGTTGATGCTTCCCTATATTTAAAGGTATGACTATCTTGACTATCTTTCTAGCTGGGTAAAAACAATGACTGCAGATGCTGAAAACCAAATACTGGATTAGTGGTGCTGGAAGAGCACAGCAGTTCAGGCAGCATCCAACGAGCAGCGAAATCGACATTTCGGGCAAAAGCCCTTCTTTATTCCTGATGAAGGGCTTTTGCCCGAAACGTCGATTTCGCTGCTCGTTGGATGCTGCCTGAACTGCTGTGCTCTTCCAGCACCACTAATCCAGTATCTTTCTAGCTGCAATTCCTAGTCCAGAGTCCATTTCTCTATTGCCACCTTTTTCACTTTTCTCTTTATCCTGCCTGCTCTCATACCTCCTTTCTTTTCTTTATTCCTCAGTACTAAACCTTCACAAACCCCAGTCATTTAGCATTCGTCATCTTGCCTGCTATTCTGCTACCACCTTAGGCTTAACCCATCTTAACTTATCTTGCAACCCCTCTGTGTCTCACTTGGTCTCTTCCAAAAGATGCACCAAAGTAGTCATCACTGCCTCCCAATGAGCAGCACTCCCAATTGCGCCATTGTACTCTTGCCCCATTGTACAGAGGATATTCTTGATAACTCCTCTTTGTGCCTCACTTACTTCCTACTTCTGACATATGGAGCCCACTTTTCCATGCTAGTACAAAGCTAAGGTTAACTGGGTAGGCTTGGGTGGCACATGGAAGCCAGTCCAGGATTATAGACCCAAATCTGACATGCCTATGCCCAACACAGAAGCCATTTTGGAGCTAGCAGTGAGCAGTTCACCAGGTGCCCATCTCTGGGTTACAAGTCAATTTTTTTGCAACATCTGGCGTGTTTGCTGAGTTTGGTAAGATAGCTTAATATTAATGAGGTGGATATTGAAGTTAACCAAGTTATAATTCTCCTTGAATTAGCAGCTCTCTGTTGCCTAGCGAAACACTCAATTCACTGCCACAAATCTTGCCAAAAGCCGCATCCTTCAGGCCATAATGGATTCTGCTGAAAGGCACTCTGGAAATACGAGGAATATGATAGCCTATTTGTACACAGCTAGATCCCACCAATAGCAATGTAGTAATGATTTGTGCATAAGCAGGAATAGTCTTTTTTGTGACATACTGGCTTGGAAAGATCTCTGTCACTGTACTTCAAAACAGTGCCATGGGATCTTTAATCTCTGCTCTGCCTGTGACAGGACCTATGTTTAACATCTCCTCTGAAAGGTCACCCTTCTGACAGTGCTGCACTCCTTTCGTACCACATTGAACTTTGTCATTGTCTGAGGACATCTTGCCTGTCATAAACAGCAAATGCCATCATTTTGGTCCGTCTTCTGGTTTTGCCAGAAACACAGATGAAGTAAAATTAAGATGTACATCACTTTCTGTCAGCAAGAATCCAAGAGCTGCAAATACATTGTCCAAAATGCTCCAGTGAATTGCATGTTCTCGGGTCAGAGCATAAAATATTTGTGGCTATAAGTTGTGACTGCAATGTCACTTGATTAGAATTTAGTTAATTAGAAATATGAAATGGAATATGGAGAAGGTTATTTCTCCTTATTCTGTGAATCTGTAGTGGTAGTATTTTTTTAAAAGGATAGCAATTGGAGAGGGGAATCCCTTTTGAGAAACAGGACAGTTCTAATCCAGACTAATTCAGCTGTGAAAGAAGACCCAATGCTGTAGCTACTTTCTCAGAGCTACTGTCTCAAAGCCCTAATCAGCTGTGTGACATCCTTTTTGTTTAGCTATTAGCTCTTCAGTTGTTAATTACAGAGATTAAACTGCCTTTAAAGAAAATAAGAAAATAAAGTGCTTGCTGGTAGGATGGAACAGTGTTGTGGGAACCTTGCAAAGGATTTGATGCACCAGCCACAGGCTGACAACAGCTATTGTCGAGGAAGGTTCAAACAGGAAATAGAAAGATTTATTTATGAATGAGCTCATTAGCGTCAAGTAAAAGCAAGTTCATACTTTTCTGATCCAGAGAAGTCGTTGTTTCAGACACTATGTTGATGCAAACATTTTTCTCATAAGATGGTGTAGCGCTGAGTTAGGTTGGTATCTATTATCCAACTCTAACTGCCCTGGAGGGGGTGGTAGTGAGCTATCTTCTTGAACTGCTGCATTCTTTGTAGAAACACCTGCAGAGCTGTTGGGAAGAGAGTTCCAGGATTTAGACCCAACAAAAGTGAAGGAACGGCAGCATAGTTCCTAGTCAGGATAGCGAGTGGCCTGGAAGTCAATATTGCAGGTGATGATTTTCCCCATGAATCTGCTGTCGAAGGAGCCTCGGTGCGTTCTCACAATGTATCTTGTAGATGGTAAACAGTGCTCCCACTCTGGCCGGTGGTGAAGGGAGTAAATATTGAAGGTGGTGGATGGTGTGCAAATCAAGCGGGCTGCTTTATCCTGGATGGTATCAAGCTTCCTGAGTGCCATTGGTGATGCTGAGGTGGAGAGGGTACATCACTCTTCTGACCTGTGTCTGGTAGATTTCTTTTTACAGTACCAATTGTAACTTAGCACATAAGCCCATCTTCTATCTAAAAAGGATACAAAAAGATTGATGCAGAAGACATTGCAAATCCCGAATTGGAACTATAAAATTCTAGGAATGCATAGTAAGTCTGTTAAGACCGGTAAAGGGAATAGCAAAGGCAATATTTGGGAGGAGACACTTCATTGGCTGCTATGGATTTCTTTGTTTTTATTTTAATGTCAGAAAGCTACAAGTAATCTGAATGCATGATTTCAGTCTTCTAGGCAATCTCAGATTCTTTTGGCTTTTCCATTTCGTGCTGTACATTTTTTCTCAGAGTTGTCAGTGTGAAAGATTTCTGCTTGTCGAAGGGGGAATGAATTAAGCATCAAAACATTGAGTCAATTACCAAGTTATTTTCTCTGAAGTCAGTCATTATTTTCAAAGTGCAACTCAGTCACGTATCCACTAACTGTTAGCAAACAAATCAATCTCTGTCATAAAACAAAGAACTGCAGATACCAGAGATCTGAAACAAAGAAAAACACAGACATTGCTGAAGAATCTTGACCTGAAACTTTAATTCTCTTTTATCTCCCCAGATGCTGCTAGACCTGCTGAATTTCTCCAGAAATTTCTGTTCTTATTTTTTTCAAATCTCAGTCACTTTGTTTGCATGTATTTGAAAAGGCACATTCTGTGGATACGCCAATTCCTCACCATCACACTGTTGAAAGTGCAAAATGTAATCAAAACTGGATTGCAAAAAAAAATTGTTTTCATGACTTTAAAATATGACTCTTATTACAAATGGGTAATTTACAAATGGTGATATGGAATATGTGGTTTGTTGTTGTGGAATATGACATTGTTGTTTGCCACTCCCCAGTACTGATTATTTCCTCCTTGAAAAGTGCACTACTGACGAAAATCTGAACACATTGCCTGATATTGGTGGTGGGATAATAAATTATAAATTTAACAGTAGTCTAGACATGGCAATGAGCTTTATATCTTTCATGATGAAGGATTTCAGTGACCATAAATTATGAACATGCACTATGTATTTTATTAAGCATAGGGACCTATCAGAATTATTGAAGATTGTGCTACTTGTGATAAAGTGCTTAACACTTGAATGTGATTTGTTTGCCCTTCTATTGTGCACACTATTAAAAACATCAATTCCAGTTAAGAATGTAAGAAATAGACATAGGAAGTGACCATTCTGCCCTTTGCATCTGCTCCACCAGTCAATACAGTCACGCTGGATCTAACTTGACTCCACACTATTCCCATTTGACTTAATTCCCTTATAGATATTGAAAACCTGGTGATCTCTAAGTTGAATCTATTCAACGACTGAGCGTCTCCTGCTTTCTGGAGTATCTCATTTCCACATGGCAAACTCTTCATTCTGAAAATGTAGGCCCCAAGGCCCTAGTTCTTGATTTTTCACTCAGAGAGATGTTACCTGAGCATCTACCTTGTCAAACCTGTGAAGAATTTTACATGTTTCAATAAGATAACTCCTCACTCTTCTAAATTCTCAGAAATATAGCCGTAGACGACTCAATCTCTCCTCAGGAGAATCCTCTCATTGCAAGAATTAATTCAATTGCATTAAGGTAAGTATAACCTTTCTCGTGTATTAAGGCCAAAACTGTATACAGTACCCTCTGCACCGGTATGCAAAGACCTGATGTAATAGCCTTAAGACTTCTTTTACTCACGACAATCTCGTTTAACAAAAAGCTTTCTAATTCATTATTGTATCTACATGATAACTTCCTTTGACCTATGTAGAGGGACACCAGGGCCCCTCTGAATCCCACCTTTTGGAGTAGCTCATTTTCAGAACTTTATTCTGTTTTTGTGTATTTCCTTCTAAAATAGATAACTTTTGTGAGAACATGCAAAGTTGTGAGAAACCGATTTATGATCATAATCAATAAGCACTTTGCAAGGTATGAAGTCCATTATCAGACACCTGAAGATGAGCTGATTAATTGGCCTATATGTTATATATGAAAAATGAATAGGTATTATGTTAAAGCTTGGTACATAGATTTTCTCTCAGTAAAATATTACTAACTCCCTCAAAAATTGATATTACTAACTTAACATCTGCTTGAACTTATAATTTGAGTCCTTTTTTTTTCAAGGAGTTGAGAGAAATGTAGTCCACATGATCTATCACAAAATCATTTCACACTCAGAATTCATAGTCATGGACTAGAACTGTAAGAAAAACACAGGATGTAAAGCTGTTTTGACGTGTTATGCTTGAAACGCATCTTATGATGTACTGAAAATTCTCTGACCTGTGAAAGCTGCACTGTTACTGCAAACCCTCGTGCATTAGAGTGATACAAGAGAGACATGGTTTCACTGGAAGTGCATTGTCCTTGATGAGAAGGTTGTAGGTTCAGATTGCTTTCTCGGGCTTAAGACAGTTGTCAATTCCAACACTCCCATGCAGTACTAACGGAGTGCTACTCCTGTCTTTTATTAAACAGGCCTGCCTGCCTGCCCACTCCAGTGGCCATAAAGAGTCTCATGAAGCTATTGTAAAGAACAGCAGGGGAGTTAGTCCTCTGGTCATTATCACATTGACTTTAATAGAAACTCTGTGTGTGCAAATTGTAAAGCATTTTGGGACATTTTGTGGTCATGGAAAGTGCTATATAAGTGCAAACCTTTCTCGCAGCAAGATTTATCCCTTGCATACATTCCAAACTTCAGGCAGTGATCAGAGATGCAATGAGGGTAGAAAAGGGAATGGTGGGCGTTGCCATGCCAAGTCAACCAGCTGCTTAGCTCTCAGTTGTAAAGTATTGTTGGAGCTGAGGTGGATTATCATGTACATCAAATTAATTTATTTAATCTGCCTTAAAACTAGAGTGGACAATTACTGGAATCAATGAAAAAGAAAGTCTGGTGGTGTGTAAAGTTGAACATTGTTTTGCTTTTGCAAAACCAAATTGCAAAAGCAAAACCAAATTTAAGTTCTTCCCTCTGCCCAGCCCATAACTCTGGTTTTTAGTTCCCTCATAGCAATTTGACTGTTTGCAAATGTCACTTAGTTTCCTATTTATCTCTGCTGAATTATCCAGATCAGTGCAACTTTATCCTGAATTTCAGAGAGACTGGCTGTTCTTTGAGAATATAGTCTGATTTCTAGCTACCTGTTGTAACATGCATACAGTCCACATCCAACTGGTACTGACCTCCAAAAGAAAATCCATTTGTGACCTCCATCACAACAAGAGTAAAGCACAAGGATAAAGGGGGTTGAAGAAAATAGACTGCTGTCGAGTGAGGTCTTAGAATGGTCACTGTCCAGTTTGATTCCTGAAGAAGGGCTTATGCCTGAAATGTCAATTCTCCTGCTCCTTGGATGCTGCCTGACCTGCTGCACTTTTCCAGCAACACATTTTCCAGCTCTGATCTCCAGCATCTGCAGTCCTCACTTTCTCCCACTGTCCAGTTTTACACTTACTAGCTTCAAGCCTATTGCAGAGCAGGGTTAGCACTAACCAGAATGGTATTGATGTTGTTTTTCAGGGCAGTGAACATTGTTATTACCATGGAAACATCAGAGGAAACCCCAACTCCTTTGTGGCTATGTCAACATGTCATGGACTGAGGTAAGTAAAACTGCCAAGGAAGCACCTCTGTGCCACAAAGGCTTTGGCTGTTTATGTCTATTGGGTGGAGGGACAGGGAGATACACATGCAAGGAGAAAGCATGGATGTGATTGGAGCACTGAGATCCTGTTGTGTTTGATAGCAGAACCTCTTCAGCATTTGTAATTCTCAACATCCAGCCGAGTTGCAAAGGTGGCTGACTGACAGAAAATGCTGCAGCAGAATCATAGAAGTCCTACAGTGTGGAGGCAAACCATCCATCCCATCGAGTCCACACCAAACCTCCAAAGAGTATGCCATTCAGACCTGACCCCCAACTCTATCCCTGTTACCCTGCACTTAACATGGCTAATCCACCTAGCTTGCAAAAAGGACCTGAGGGCAAACTTTGTTACACAAGGTGATGCGTGTATGGAACAAGCTGCCTGAGGAATGGTGAAGGTGGGAATACAATTACAACATTTTAAAAGGCATGTGGATTGGGATAGGAACAGGAAGGGTTTAGAGGATTGATATATTTTTAGATTTTAATAAAATCAAGGGATTTGGAGAGGGCATGGAGGTAGAGGATAGTCCATGATCATATTGAATGGCAGAGCAGGCTTGAAGGGCCAAATGGCCTCCTACTGCTACTAGTTTTGATGTTCCAATGAGAAATTGATGTAAACATGGTGATAAATTTGTCCATCACTGATACTGGGATGCCAAATAGACACAGTCTACACACACACAAATTCTACACGCATACACACATTGTAGAGTAACAGATGGGTTGCTGTCATGTTACATAATTCACTCCATTGGCTTTCTAAAAATGCTACTCAACAAAACAAAGTCATTGCTGGAGAAGTTCAACAGATCTGGTAGTATCTGTGGAGAGACATAGAACAGTACAGCATGACGCAGGTCCTTCGGCCCTCAATGTTGAGCCAACCTTTTATGCCGCTCTAAGATCAAACTAACCCACGTACCTTTCATTTTACTATCATCCATGTACCTATCCAAGCGTCACTTAAATGTCCCTAATGTATCTGACTCTACTACCACCGCTGGCAGTACATTCCAAGCACCCACCACTCTCTGCATAAAGAACCTACCTTTGACATCTTCACTAAACCTTCTTCCAATCACTTTAAAATTATTCCTCCTTGTAAGCACCATTTCTGCCCTTGGAGGGATCAGTGGATGTGTATGGCAAGATCCTTCTGTTCTTCCACACTGCCTAGAATCCCACCTTTAACCCTGTAATCTGCATTAAAATTCAACCTTCCAAAATGAATCCCTTCACACTTTTCCAGGTTGAACTCCATCTGCCACTTCTCAGCCCAGCGTTGCATCCTGTCAAGGTCGTGTTGCAACCTACAACAGCCCTCCACACTATCCACAACTTCACCAACCTTCATGCCATCGACATACTTACTAACCCACCCTTCCACTTCCTCATGCAAATCCTTTACAAAAACCACAAAGAGCAGACGTCCGAGAACAGGTCCCTGTGGAATTCCACTGGTCACTGAGTTCCAGGCTGAATGGTCTCTATCTACTACCACCCTGTGTCATATCTGGCCAGCCAATTCTGTATACAGTCAAATTTCCCTGTATCCCATGCCTCCTTACTTTCTGAGTGTACCTACAATGGGGGACATTATCAAACGCTTTGCTAAAATCCATATACACCATCTGCACTGCTTTACTATCATCAATATATTTTGTCACATCCTCAAAGAATTCAATAAGGCTTGTGAGGCATGACCTGCCCCTCACAAAGTGATGTTGACTATTTCTAATCAAGCTATGCTTTTCCAAATAATCATAATCCTGTCTGTCAGAATCCTCTCCAATAATTTGCTCACCGCTGATGTAAGACTAAAAGAGAAAATGCTGGAAATTGTCAGCAGGTCTGGCAGCATATGTAAGGAGAGAAAAGAGCTGACGTTTTGAGTCTAACTGATTCTTTGTCAAAGCTAAAAAAAGGAAAAAATAGGGAGGTATTTATACTAGGCTGAGAGAAGGTGAGTCATGGCTCTAGAAGCAAAGGTAGCAGTAAAGAGGTGATAATGACAGTGCATAAAAGAGATTATAGGGAGATTAGGAGCTGTGAATGACCAAGGTTGAAGCCACTGTGACAAAATATATGGGGGATGGGGGGGATGGATGAAGCAGAGGCCAAACATTAAATTCAATATGGCCTTCCCTATTGTTGGCCTATCTATGTATTGAGTCAGGAATCCTTCCTGGGCATACCTGACAAAATCTGTGCCATCCAAACTATTTGCAGAAAAGAGGTTCTAATCAGTATTAGGGAAGTTGAATTCACTCTTGACAACAACCCTGTTATCTCTGCACCTTTCCAAAATCTGCCTCCCAATCTGCTCCTCCGTGTCTCTGTTGCTTTTGGGCTGAGGGGGGTGGGGTGTTGGATCCAGGTAGGATGGTTTGAGAGGGCAGTGCCAAGTTAGAGGGTTGGATCTGGGATGAGGTGGGGGGGCAGTGAGATGAGGAAGCCAGTGAAATCGAAGTTGGTGCCGTGTGGCTGTAGTGTCCTAATGTGGAAAATGGGGTGTTCTTCCTCCAGGTGTTGGGTGGATTGGATTTGGTGGTGGAGGAGGCCCAGGACTTGCATGTCCTTGGCAGAGTGGGAAGGGGAGTTGAAGTGGTTGACCACAGGGTGGTGGGGTTGCTTGGATGCTGCCTGACCTGTTGAGCTTTTCCAGTGTTTTGACTCTGATCTTCAGCATCTGCCGTCTTCACTTTCTCCTGACCTTAATTAGATAGGTTAATATTTGAAGAACAAATACATGTGTTGCAAAAATTATACAAAAGGAAATTGTTCTAACTATGGGTAACAAAAGAAACCAAGAATAGCATTAGATCTAATGAAGATTCATATAAAGTTGCTAGAAAAAGATAACAAGCCAAAGGATTTGGAGAAGTTTAGAATTTAGTTAGATAAAGTAGATGGAGCTGGAAAGTATGGATGCATTGTTCATCATCTTCCAAAATTCTGTAGATTCTGGAACAATCTCAGCAGATTGGAGGGGCAGATGTAACTGCAATAGTAATAATTTTTTAAGAATGAGGGAGAAAACTGGGAATGACAGACTGGTTAACCTCACATCAGTGGAAGGGAAAATGCTGGACTCCATTATGGAGGATGTGCTAACAGGACGGGGAAAAACACAACAATGTTACACAATGTCAGTATGGAATTAAGAAAGGGAAATCATGTTTTGATAAACCTACTAGAGTCTGTTGATGATGTGGCTTGTAGAATTAATGATGGACATTCCGTCGGTGTGGTCTCTTTAGCTTTTTGGAAAGCCTTAGATGAAGTTCCACAGAAGAGATTAGTAGGCAAAATCAAAACACATTATGTTGGTGGTAATATACTTGGCGGTAATATACTTGGCATGGATTGAAAACTAGTTCATAGACAGGAAACTGAGATTAGTAATAAATAGTTTTTTCCCCCAGAGTGGAAGGCTGTGAGAAGTGGGAATCAGTTCTTGGTCCGCACCTGTTCATTGCATGTATCAATAGATTAGATGGGGAATCAGACGTAATATTTTACAATTTACAGATGACTACAGGGTGGGATTGTGAGTAGCGAGGAGGATATAAAAAGAACTTTCAAGGTGATTTAGACCAATCGAATGAGTGGGCAAGTGCATGACAGATGCAGTAGAACTTGGCTAAGTGTAAAGTTGTCAACTTAGTTTGGGAAACTGAATGGTAGGGTCTGCTTTTGGAAAAACCGAATGACAGAGTATTTTTTAAATAAATTGAAAAATGTTCTTTTAAAAGGCACACAAAGGGACCTGAGCATTCTTGTACGTGGGTCACTGGAAGCAAGCTTACAGGTGCAGCACACAGTTAGAAAGGCAAATGGTACATTGACATTCATTGCAAGAAGGTCTCAGTGTAGGAGTGGGAACATATAACTGCAGCTGTACAGGGACTTGGGGAGAGAGAGCACTTGGACGGTTGTGTGCAGTTTTTGGTCTCTTTACCAGAGAAAAGGTCCACTTGCAATAAAGGGAGTTCAGCGAAGTTTCTAGAGGCTGCTTCCTGGGATGCTAGCTTTGTCTTATGAGGAGAGATTAGGGCTGATATTCTCTGGAGTTTAGGATAAAAGAATATCTCACTGAAACATATAAAATTCTGACAGGGCTGGACAGACTGGATACAGGGATGATGTTTCCTCTGGCCATGGGGTCCAAAACAAGGGTTTACAGTCTCAGGATGCTTGAATATATACCCCTGCTCCCATTTATTTTCCTTTGTATCTATATTTCTAAGCTAGTGCAGCTCATTCTCTGGCTATGATTAGCAGATAAAGCAACTCCAACCCAGATGGATCAGAGAGAATTGGTGCGGTCAATTGTGTGAAAAGCTGCAGATGAGTTAAATAGATTGAGGGAAAATAGGTTTCTTCTGTTATAGCCATTTAGGATATGACCAGTGTGTATAATCGATCTTCGAGTCAACTCCCACACTTGCTGTTGTTAGTCAGTGTACATTATTTACTTGGGTTGAAAATTATGATGTATCTCTCGATTCACTGTGGATTCTCTTCAACATAAAACGATTTATCGAAATATATAGTTTACATAAATGCTATACTTGATCAAGAGTTGGTACCTGGGGAAAATGGATTTCAACATTGCGGGTGTATGCCGATATACAGAAGTGACCAAAATGATTTATAGGAGGAACAAAAGGTCCTGGGAAAAAAAATAACTAATTTTTAAAAAAACAGATAGAAGTTATAAAGAAGGACTGTGTTTTAAAGATAAAAGCAGGTTTTCTATTAATGCAAACATTTCTAACACATTCGGCCTACAAGAGATCAGTCAAGATTGTGAATATACTTTGATAATCCTTTGAGCTAATACCTAACTATGAATTCCTTCTCTCTAGTGGTGTGTTTAATGATGGAAACTTCACTTACGTTATTGAAGTAATGCACGGCAAAACTGATCAGGTAAGCCCAGATCTTTATGTCAGATCTTCATGTCAGATCTTCAATAACTTTCTCCATCTGTCCAATGTTGTGCCAGTAAAATATTTTCTTTGGAGCTCTAGCCATTACAAGTAGTTAAAAGAAGCTGTCTTTCAAATTGTTTTGAGTGTCTCCTTGAAAGGTAAGGTCTGACGTAGTGCAGCAAAGTGAGCTGGAAAAATCTTTCTTTGATAATTGCATAACAAATGTAATTCATGGAGACTGTACTGAGAAATGGCATGGTCATTCTGATAGTACTCATCTTGCTTTAGTGATAACGGAATAGGTTCACCTTGTGCCTTACAAGAAATATGCCCCAATAGATCTGCTTCCTTACAAGCCTCATTCCTAATGAAGGGTTATACCCGAAACGTCGATTCTCCTGCTCCTCTGATGCTGCCTGATCTGCTGTGCTTTTTCTGCACCACACTATCAATGTCTGCTTCTTTGTCTAGCCTTTTCAGCATCTAACAGAATAACTATTGGCTCCTGTGAGATTAGTTTAAAAAAAAGTAACAAGGGAGGTGGTCTCTGGACTATACTGAGCTGTCACTCAGCAACTTGGAGAGCATTGTCCTCACAGCAGCTAATCTATGTGTGAATGATCCATGTGCTAACATCCAAAGTAAAGAATTAATTACAAGTAAGTCTAGTAAGCAAAGTATCACCTGGAAATCTAGAGTATCAAAATTACTGATATATTGCAAATTAAATTGCATATGTCATTTCAATTGGGTGAAGATTGCGTTCCTAGATTGGGTTACCGTCTGCTGCAAGACATAACATTTGATGAGGCATGCTCATCTATCCAAGGTTTCGACACTATTGGAATTACTGCTCAGTATAGAATGGTGTTCACACATATTGCAGATGAGAGAACACTAGCTGTACTGATTAGTTACGCTGCTTGTCTCACCATTTGGCTCTGCTTTCAGTAATGAATGACCACGCAGTCTGGCTTATTGTACATCTGCCACCGAAAGGCTGAATTGTCCCCAGCCAGTTTTGGATAATCCTGCATACCAAGGCCCAAATGGGCAGGCTGATCCTGGCTGAACAAGCAACTGGTAGCTCACCTGTGCATACAAGCTTTAGATGGTAAACCTACAGCAGCACACCCCTAATCTGTCGAAGATTTTATCAATTCATGCCTGAGTTCCCTGGGTTAAAAATGTACCTAGAGATTTGAATGTCTGACGCACCTGAAAATGCATTGAGATATTTGAATCTCCAGCAGTTTGGAAATAAACATCTTGCATTGTTGTTTGGAGACTTGGCTCCCTTATTTCACAGGACTCTGAAAGCTCAACCAGGTAAACATTTTGAGCTGGATTTTCGCCAACGAGGCGGGGAGGTTGAGTCAGAAAGTGTCTTAGCTTGGCAGAACTGTCTTCTATAAAAGTGCCCCCACCTGCCATAATTTCAGTTCAGGGTTGCAGGGATTGAATCTCTAGGATGGGAGCTTGCTATTTCTGGAGGTGGGTGAGTGCTAATGAGGAATTATTAGAAGGCCAATCTTGGTTCTCTAAGACTTTGGCCTAGTTATATTAAAAGCCCATTTGCCCTTTTCCCTCCCTCCCTCAAGTTACCTCCTATCCACTTCCAATAATACCTCTATGCCCCTTCCTCATATATATCCTTTGCCACTATAGGCAACCCATCTCCTGTGGAGATGAGTGTAAACCAACTTCCAATAAGCTTCAAGATTCACATTCACACTTGATATTGTAAAAAAGCACATTAAAAAAAAAAGTAAAATTCTCACAAAGTCTCAATAATTTCCAAAATTAACAAAGATCTACTCACTTAGCACGTTGAAAACAGCTAATCCTTTAATAGCTTCTTAAATCCATGAATTAAACTCTGAATGTAGAGGCTGCCCCCCTCCCCCCACTGAAATAAGTAGTCTTGAAGCTTTTGAACCTCAGCCAATCAATCATAATAAGCTCCGTTGTAGTAACAGTTCTTGAGAAATGGCAACAATTAAGTCTACTGAATTTGCAAGAACAGATGAATAATGATTTTTTTTCCCCTAAGCTACAACAAATGGCCTTTTAATCAATTCCCTTGACAGTAGATATCTGTTTTTTTTTACTCAAAAGAGCTGCAATTTAACTTCATTTCTAAAGGATTTGGAATTTAAGTCACTTCAGATAATGACACACAAACAAGCCCAACCACCCATTATAAGCATTTACACTTCCTTCACAAGATCATAGTGCCCACGATACAGATTGAGGCCATTAGAGCAGCAAGACTTCTGCTTATTGGAACTCTGCATTAACTTCAAATGACCTTGTTGAGTCAAGTTTTACCACCTGCATGATCATGCCATTTTGCCAACAAAACTGGGATTTATGAGAAATGGGTCAGGATTTCCATATCTGGATGACACGTGTTGTTTTTAAAGGCCTGTGGAGTTTACCCAGTATCACAAAAATCTAGCCCTCACATAAATTAACAGCGCATAGGCTTCTGGGTTAACATAAGATAACGAGAAAGAGGACATGAGGAAAGTATTTGGCCATTTGAACCACCTCTACCATTTAATAAAATCATAGCTAAGTCTCAGCCTCACTTTAATTATTGTCCACTTGAGCCCCATATTCCTGAAATAAAGCAGTTTTAATGCCAATCAAAATAGTTAGCTCACAGGCAAGAAGATCCTGGCCTACGAATTAAAATTTTGCCACTAGACAACAGCAATACTACCAGATGCTTTTATTAGAACAGCCAGTTAAATGACATTGTGGATTTGTTTGCTGAGCTGCTGTGTTTAACTGCAGACATTTCGTCACCTCGCTAGGTGACATTGTCAGTGCAGGAGTTAGACCGGCTCGGTGAACGAATCTACAACCTCATCCACAACCCGAGCTACAGATCTTTTCAAACATTCGACCCAGTTAAACATTAAAAATCCAAATATGCTGATCTATTTATAATTGTAGTTTAAATGTTACAGCATCTCGTAATGTGCCTTATCATTTTCTCATTGTCACCCATCGTTAAACTTAGTAACTAACACAAGACTCTCCAGCATGCAGTATAAATAAATCAAGATGTATGGCAAACCATTGAAAACACAGTCACTTTAGTGTCATAGCTCATATTTACTGCAGTGTTGACTTGGCAATGAACTGACATAGTAATTAGGTTACTGCAGTGCAGGCAGACATACAGACAGGATTAGATTTCGTAAGAGTTAAGACTGTCAGACTCTGTGAAGGTCTTAGGAAAATAGAAAAATTGTTGAATGGTCAGGGAAAAAATGAAGAATGCTAACCTTGTTAGTGATCCTTGAAAGGGTCATCTGTATTAATGACTCCAATATAATGCTGACAACGGCTGTGATACCTCAAGCGCTTAGAGGAGAAAGGGTGATTTCTGGCTAACTCTAAATCACACGTAAATGGGGTGGAACTGGCCAGAAAATTCATTGGGCATGTTTTTTGCCAGACACAGTCTGGCCATAATGCCCAGCATATTTTTGAGGAAATGTATTTGGATCCCCAATGCGATGCATGCTCAGAGCTTCAATTGTTTTGTGAGAGACCGTGAGGAAAAGCGTCATTCTATCTTTTATCCCGTGAATGTGTTTTTTGCCGCTGTCTGAGCAATGAACTCTGATCGTCTCTGCCTCTACCACCCGTTCCCTTCAGCACTCCCCACACCCAAACTCCCATCATCTCATCTGTCCATTTCAGATCATACTAATTAGATCCCTGTGAAGTTACTTCAAGATCCCAGTACACACATCTCAAGGTTACTATCACCAGTCGAGAAAGTATTGATGTATCTCTAATATCCCGTGGTCTGCATGTGGAATGAACTTCCTGAGGAAGTGGTGGATGTGGGTGCAGTTACATTGTTTAAACGCCATTTGGATAAGTACGTGAATAGGAAAGGTTTGGAGGGACATGGGCCAGGAGCAGGTGGGACTAATTTGGTGAGGGATTATGCTCGGCATGGACTGGTTGGACCAAAGTCTCTATTTTCTTGCTGTATGAATCTGTGACTGTACAAGGAGGAGACCTGTACCTTCATAACGAGGAGCACAAATGTTAACCAACCAATCTCAATAGAGTCATGGCTTTGTACTAGGCCCTCACTACTTTGCTGGATATGGAGACTGACACCCTTACACATCCTAGAGGAGAAAGTCAGGACTGCAAATGCTGGAGATCCGAGTTGAGAGTGTGATGCTGGAAAAGCACAGCAGGTCAGGCAGCATCTGAGGAGCAGGAGAATCAACAGGAATGAGGCTTGTGGGTCAGGGGCTGCTGAGAGATAAATGGGAGCGGGAGGAAAGTAGCTGAGAAAGAAGGTGAGGGAGAAGGTGGTAGGAGGGTGAAGCAGATAGATAGTAAAGGTGATGGAAAGGCCACCCCCCCCACCCCAGTCCTCACTTTCCACCCCACCAACCTCCATATACATCACATCATCCTCCACCAATTCCCTCCCCCACAAACGGACGCCACCACCAGAGACACATTTCCCTCCCCACCCCATCAGCATTCCGGAGAGACCATTCCCTCGGCGACTCCCTCGTCAGGTCCATGCCTCCATCTAGCCCACACCCCACTCATGGCACCTTCCCCTCCCAACACAAGAAGTGGAAAGCCTGCAATCCACACCACTCCCCTCGCCTCCATCCAAGGCCCCAAAGGATCCTTCCACATCTGACAGAAATTTACCTGTACCTCCACCAAAGTCACCTACTATATCCATTGCACCAGATGTGGTCTCCTTTCCACCAGGGATACAGAATGCCTACTTGCGGATCGTTTCAGAGAACATCTCTGGGACACTCACACCAACCAACCTCTCTGCCCCATGGCTGAATGCTTCAACTCTCCCTCCCAAGGAAATGCAGGTCCTGGGCCTCCACCATCGCCAAACTTTTACCACCCGACCCTGCAACCTCATGGGATCAATGTAGATTTCAACAGTTTCCTTGTTTCTCCTCCCGCCAGTTTATCCCAATCGCAAGCCTCCAACTCGGCACTGCCCTCCTAACCTGTCTATCACCTATCCACTCCAACCTCCTCTCTTGACCTATCACCTTCTCCCTCATCTTCATCTACCTAATCACTTTCTCAGCTACCGTCCTCCCCTACCCCACCCCCTTCCATTTGTCTCTCAGCTCCCCCACCCCTCCCCAGCTAGAGAAAAAAAAATCTTTGTATCTGCTGGATATCTCCCAGACCCTGTCCATCCTTTTACCAATCTGGTGTGATGTTGAACACTCCGATGCCTTCGCCATGCATTAGTCCTGAAGGAGATTTGATTATAACATCACTAGAACTGGTCTACATCTTTTGTTGGACAGAATCTGTCCGATCACAGCTGAGTCATACAGCATGGAAACAGACCCTTCGGTCCAACCAGTCCATGCGACCGTGTTCCTAAACAAAAATGTTTGGCCCACTTCCCTGCAAACATTTTCTAGTTTTGAACTGCCTCATCCTAGGGAAAAAAACCTTTGTCATTCACTGTACCCCTCACGAATTTACAAACCTCAGTAAGGTCACCCCTCAACCTCCTCATCTCCAGTGAAAAAGTCCCAGTCTTTCCAGTCTGTTGTTATTACTCAAGCCCTCCATTCCTGGCAACATCCTGGTAAATCTTTTCTGAACCCTCTCCTGTTTAATAATATCTTTCCTACAACAGGGAGACCAGGACTGCACAAAGTACTCTCGAAGAGGCCTCACCATTGTCCTGTACAACCTCAACATGACGTCCCAAGTCTTATATTCAAAGGCCTGAGCATTGAAGCCAAGTGTGCTGAACACCTGCTTATACATGACGCAAATTTCAAAGAACCTGAACCCCTAGGTGTCTCTGTTGTACCTCACTACCCAGGATCCTACCGTTAATTGTATAAGTCTTGTCCTTGTCTCGGTTACCTGACATTGCAAAATATTCCAGAAGCTGTTTGACAAAGCCCACCGTGTCCAGCATGGCCTTTTTCAAATTAAGCACACATTCGAGGACGTAGCCATGATCAAAATAAACAACCTAAGTCGAAGAGTTGAACCATATATCCATTCCCTGAGAAACCCCTGTTAATTCCTTGAACCACGTTTGCTTTCAGATCCATAAATTCCACAAAGAGCATTAGTGAATTGGGAAGACCTAGCCTGTCAGATAACTGAGTAAGACCAAAGGAATGCATGGAAACAGATCTAAATGAACACTACCTGCAGCAGAATCTGCATGGTCCAGTTCGTCGTCCTTACCGAACGTCATACTGAAGCCTGAACTACTCGTGCTTTCCTGGAGAAATTAATGAGAGACACATGCTCCTCTTTCTGCCTGCCTTTTGAACAAGATAGTAGAACACAGCTTTGAATACGACAAGTCTCGTAATTCATGTAGATCTGGGTTTATGGTTGAAGTGTTTAATTACTAGAGCAGCATTGCGACTACAAAACAGCATGGGTCCTTCTGGAACTATCTAACTGCTGTCACTTCAGAGGTTCACTAACCACAGCAACGAAGCATCACTAGAGCTCACATTAGTCAGAAAAGGCGCAATATGAAGTGGAAGGAAATACAAAGGAAACCAATTACTGTGAACCTGGACTTCTCCCAGACAGATCCCACAAGAAATGCAATTAGAAGTCTCCACAAAGGACGTTGCCCAAGCTTTGCAATGCCAGAGATCAGATTTGACAACTGCTAACTGAGACAACTTGCCAAATGTTGTCAACTTGGCTGGACTCCCAGATAGCACTTTGTGTGCAAAACATAGTACCTTAACATTCTGAATGATTAAAACAGCAAAATACTGCAGGTGTTGGAAATCTGAAATACAAACAGAGCTTGCAAATACTCAGCAGGTCAGGCAGTTTCAGTGGAGGGAGAGAGGCAGAGACAGGTGCATGAACCAATACGCGGTGTTATTACTGTCTAGTTACTAGTGCCTGCAGTAAAATGGATTTCATGCAAATAGAAGGAAGCTGGATAAGGTTCTGTTTGAGTGGGAAACACACGTTTGTCCAACAGGGAATAGACTTCACCTTGTTAGTAATAATGGTTGTATTTATCTACAGTACATTTATACAGCTTGCTTTTTAATGAAGTAGTATGCAGTGAATTATTTGCTCTGTCGTTGACTGCAATAGACAATAGACAACAGGTGCAGGAGTAGGCCATTCTGCCCTTCGAGCTTGCACCACCATTCAATATGATCATGGCTGATCATCCTTAATCCGTATCCTGTTCCTGCCTTATCTCCATAACCCTTGGTTCCACAATCCTTGAGAGCTCTATCCAACTCTTTCTTAAATGAATCCAGAGACTGGGCCTCCACTGCCCTCTGGGGCAGAGCATTCCACACAGCCACCACTCTCTGGGTGAAGAAGTTTCTCCTCATCTCTGTCCTAAATGGTCTACCCCGTATTTTTAAGCTGTGTCCTCTGGTTCGGCACTCACCCATCAGCGGAAACATATTTCCTGTCTCCAGAGTGTCCAATCCTTTAATAATCTTATATGTCTCAATCAGATCCCCTCCCAGTCTTCTAAACTCAAGGGTATACAAGCCCAGTCACTTCAGTCTTTCAGTGTAAGGTAATCCCACCATTCCAGGAATTGACCTCGTGACCTACGCTGCACTCCCACAATAGCCAGAATGTCTTTCCTCAAATTTGGAGACCAGAACTGCACACAATACTCCAGGTGTGGTCTTACCAGGGCCTTTTACAGCTGCAGAAGAATCTCTTTGCTTCTATACTCAATTCCCCTTGTTATGAAGGCCAGCATGCTATTAGCCTTCTTCACTACCTGCTATACCTTCATTGACTGGTGTACAAGAACACCCAGATCTCTTTGTACTGCCCCTTTACCTAAATTGATTCCATTTAGGGAGTAATCTGCCTTCCTGTTCTTGCCACCAGAGTGGATAACCATACATTTATCCACATTAAACAATGGGGAAGCTCAAGGCGATACCATGTCAGAAGTAAGATGACACCAGTTTTTTCCTCCATTTTAAATCAATTTCCTGCCACTAAGTTTAAAAATCACACAACACAACATCGCTCCTTCATCAGGCGATAGTCGGTGATGCTCTGAAAGTTAGTGTGCTTCCAATTAAATCTGTTGGACTATAACCTGGTGTTGTGTGATTTTTAACGTTGTACACCCCAGTCCAATACCGGCATCTCCAAATCCTGCCCTAAGATTTTGAACTGAGAAATTCGCTGAAATTCTAGTTGCTGATCTGGATATGACTTATGTTAATTGTTTGAGGAAATGCAGCTTTCCGCTAACTTCCAAGAGTTAATTGAATGGAGGCGTGCAGTGAGAAAATATGGCCTTTAATGAGAATAAATTCCTTTTTGCTGGGGGGCAATTTATATTTTATAACTTCTAATGGATTGTATTCAGCCATGGTGGCTTTTAAGTTTAGATAATTGAAAATAGGTATACAAGCAGCAAGAAAATGGGTACCTTACAAACAAGACTGAGTGGTTTGCATTTGCATATCTCAGCAAAGTTAGCTTCAAGGGGTGTGTTAGCCTGTGCATTTAAAAAAAATGATTCTCAGTGTTATGTGTTGCTTATGAAACCATCCCTGTAGCCTGAAGTTTTAAGACTGCCTTCTAACCATGTGGTTCTTAAAATGCAGCTCCCTTCTCTCCCTTTTGTGACAAAACTATGGCTTTAAGAGGTGTACATTGTCTGGTTTATTATGAAGAAAGGTTGAGAGAGAGGTAGAGGGCAATCTATGCAGAGCCAGTAAAATAAGCAGCTTGTGAGGCCTGAAGTTTCTTTTAAACATTGGAACAATAGAAGCAGCCTGAATGGGTGGGGTCAGACTCCCACAGAACCAGAATTTCTAGTTTTAGTTTTTCAGTAGCAGTTGCTGGAGTCTTGAAGCTTCATGCTGAAGATGTTTTCCATCTTGGTTACAGCTAAAAGCTGGGCGATTCTCTTCTTGCTATTAGAATTGCATGTGAGACAATCTGTTTTACTGAATTTGCCTTTGCCAAGGGTATGTTTATAAGATGTTGCTATTATTGGAACAGTTACACTTCAGTAGTTAAAAGTTTTGTCAATCTTTTAAGTTTTCCAGTAGAGTTGAAGTTATTCCAATTTTATTTTGTTGTCTTTTATCTCTAGTATATAAAGTGTGTTTTGCTTAGAGACTGGTAGTTTGGCCAATCAAGTTTCATCCAGAATGCAATGCCTGGCACTTGCCTTTAAAATAAGGAAAAGTTAGAGTTTAGTTTTCTTAATATATTTTGAGGGTGTTTGGTCACATCCGCAACACTTTCATTTGATTCATTTGGGACGGCTGCTATCTCTTAGCTGGAAGATTGTGAATTCCAAGTGGATATAAGTACCTCAAGCAACATGAGACAGATGTGTTAAGTGCTCCCGTATTTCATACATAACAGAGACTAGAAATCTACAGTGAAAACAAAGTGTTGGAACATTTAGTGGATCAAGTAGCATAATTCTTCAACGTCATTGACCTGAAAGGTTAACTCCACCTCTCTGTCCACTGATGCTGCCTGGCTTGCAGAGTGTTCCAACACTTTCTGCTTTCACTTCAAAAATGCTAAATCAATTGTAAAGTGTTTGGAGGTGACCTGAGGCTTTGATGGATACTTTAAAACTGCATGTTGTTTAGCCTTTTCTCTGTTGCTGAAACAGGCAATGGTACCTGATTCATGTAGACTAAAGCAGTAACAGAGATGACACAATTGACCTTGATGTCCCTGGATTCCTTCTCCTGCTCCAGCCAGGTTTCCTCCTATTGGTCAGTCTTCATTGGGATGACAAGAAGTAGGTTGGTGAGGACAAGAGAGATGGGTGAGCAGAATGATGTAAGATGGCGGCAATGATCATACTCAAGATAAAGAAGAGTTTAGATTAAGGTTGAATTTTGAATGCATAGCAATCAGAATAAGACACCAAAACTATGGAAAAGATTTTATGCTACAAGATGGTGAAATGTGCTGAGGTGGGCAGCATTGAACAGGTTTAATATATGCTCCTAACGGCCTAACTCAGCCTGAATGAACACCCTCATATAGGAATGGATTTGAGGACTTGATCTTTGGCTCCTTCTCCCGGTATATGTGCAATATGGTGAGACTGCCATGGAATTTCAGAGAGGGCCAATTCTCCTTCCAACCAGTACACACTGCATCACTTCCAATTTCAAATATATCCTACAGGGAGATGGAGGTGCTGAATCCATCATCAGTTCCTGCAGACTCATACATTTTCCTGGGATTCCCGTTTCCATCATTTTTGCCAGTCACTTTTCCGTCTTTCCTACTTCAAAACATGGTACACAGAATATTTTCCAACTGGCCCACTTCCATTGCAACGATGGACTCTGAGGAATTTAGTCAGTGTCACCAAAGAATATGGTGAATTAGAAAATTCACCAACTGTGAGACCCTAAATAAAAACAGGAAGTGCTGGAGAAACTCAACAGGCTTAGCAACATGCCTGTGTTTCAAATAAAGAATAATAACAAAGTGCTGGGAATCTCAGCTTCTTTGGAGGCAGGGATAGTACTGAAATGTTTGAATGGGAGAAGACACAGCTATGTGTCCAGAATGAGCAAGAGTGAGAACTGCAGATGCTGGAACGCAGAGTTTAGGTCAGAGTGGTGCTGGAAAAGCACAGCAGGTCAGGCAGCATCCGAGGAGCAGGAAAATCGACATTTTGGGCAAAAGTCCTTTGAAGCGCTTTGGCCCGAAACATCGATTTTTCTGTTCCTCGGATGCTGCCTGACCTGCTGTGTTTTTCCAGCACCACTCCGATCTAAACTTTACGTGTCCAAAATGCATGTGCTTCATATTGTTGGCCATCGCCAGGGTACCCTCAGAAAAGAGAATTATGGTCCACAATTGAGCATATTGACAATTGGAATAGTTTAACTGATTAGTTGTTTGCAAAGTGAAGCAAATATCAAAGTCTCTCAAAGTCAATGTATTGTTAATTTAGTACTTTTCATTTGATAGCACCTGCTATCTTCTTTTTCAAAATAAAATTACTACACTATCACCCTTGCTGTAATATAATTTTGGTTTATTTCTGATGTGGCCACATTGGACGGGTAAATATTATAAAGTCCCATGCAAAGTGACATCATTATGTATTTTACACTTTTCTGTCCCCACTTCCTGCAGTGTGGCAGTTTCATAGCGCTCCCATTTTGTGCTGACTCATGTTGTATTATGTTAAGTAATTACGTGCAAGTGCTTAACACAATCTATCCAATTCCTTTATTATATTAAGTGAAGTGGTAGTTCATTTAAAGTAATGGCTACACTTTGAACAATTATAATTCTGTTTTGAACTGCTGTCAATTTGAAAATTACGTAATTGTCCATCTGTGCTGCTGTTACTTTTCAGTGATGTTAGAACTTTGCCTAGGAAGAGATTCTTGCTCCCACTCATTCTGCACTACTTCATTTCAGAATACAATCTGACAAGAGAAATAGTTTTTATTTTACTAGCTGGTGAATTGCTCCAATTTCTTCAGGCCGCTTGAGAATTGATGTGAGATATTTTTATGAGAAAGTTGTGGTGTACTTATTTGATGTACTTATACTTGTGTGCTGTATCTGCAGTATAATTTTAGGAATTCAACAACTGACAGACTCTAAATAAAATTAGGAAGTGCTGGAGAAAGTCAGAGGGTTTAGCAACATCTGTGGCCAGGAAAACAGTTAATGTTTCACTCTTCTCCAAATTGTCAGACTCCACCTTGGCAAACATATCATTTTGAATTTAGTACAAATTTAGTGTTTTTCCAGTGTTTTCATAGGTTAAGACTGATTGTCTGGGAGGGGGAAGTGCAGGCAATTTTTGTTTCAGGGTGCACCAAACTGTAAATACTCTTTCATTTAAATTGCATATAGTTTTACATTAGAGTTTGGAACAGAAATACCAAGATTTATTGATTTGAATTTAAATTCCACCAACCTTAGAGGAGCCACAAGGGGAGCAGGAAATGAGGCAGTGAGGATGGCAGATAACACAGAATGGGGTAGCTGAATTTTTAGAGCTGAAAATGTGTTGCTGGAAAAGCGCAGCAGGTCAGGCAGCATCCAAGGAGCAGGAGAATCGACGTTTCGGGCATAAGCCCTTCTTCAGGAATGAGGAAAGTGTGTCCAGCAAGCTAAGGTAAAAGGTAGGGAGGAGGGACTTGGGGGAGGGGCGTTGGGAATGCGATAGGTGGAGGGAGGTCAAGGTGAGGGTGATAGGCCGGAGTGGGGTGGGGGCGGAGAGGTCAGGAAGAAGATTGCAGGTTAGGAAGGCAGTGCTGAGTTCAAGGGATTTGACTGAGACAAGGTGGGGGGAGGGGAAATGAGGAAACTGGAGAAATCTGAGTTCATCCCTTGTGGTTGGAGGGTTCCCAGGCGGAAGAACATATTTCAGTGTTTTGTGCACAGATGTTTTTTGAGCCAACTGAGTTTTAGCTCCAATACACTTTTCACATAAATTAGGATTTTAAAAATGGTGTAAGCATGCCTAACATTGTAACAACTAATTAAGCAAATAACAGTGTTAATGTGACATTAGTTCTCCAACATAGAGTAAAATTACCTCCATTCTATTTTTGTCAATGTTCTGATTTAGATCAGAATGCAAAGTTTGTTCCTGATAACTCATACTATCATTCTGGTCAAATACAGTTCATTTCAGTTTAAGACTATTGTGAGTGAATGAACCCAGTGAATAGTGATACCCAGTGGTGACCTTTTGTAGGTGATTTGTAAGTATCCAAACCTTGCAGTTACAAGAGCAAGACTCTAAGCTTTTCAGTTACTCTTAAATCTTTCTGATAATGTTAAAACTTAATCAGCAACAACACACAGTAATGTGATCAAATTCATATTTTTCTAGATTAGGATTGGGATAAATTTGTCCTGGTTTACAAGTTGCTTTATTTTGAATGGTTCCTTGGAATACTGGCTTGCTTTTTCCTTCAGATGTTTTCCTATGATTGTATTTCAATTTTGCTTGTATCACTGCAGTAGTTAGATGGTGAAACAGTAGAATCATTTATCCTCTAACATTACATTACATTATGCAGAAAATGACCCTTGCAATCTAATAATGGCCTGCTGTGCATTATTTAAACGTTTGCACGCAAAGTATCACTTTGAATGCATAATTACATAAATAGAGATCTTCTCAAATTGAGTCCTGAAATGTATTCAGATTCATCAAGTTATAGGGTTAATTCAACATGTTCGATACTGCTCAGATATAACATTGTTATGCTCCTCTTACTTATAGCATGATCAACAACCTCATATTATATACAGATCTCCTGGATTTGAGATCCCTGTGGGATGTACCTCATCTGGTAAGGAATTTTTCTTAAACTATTTTCTGCTACAGGTATACATTAGTTGAGTTAGTGTCAAATGAGAGGGGACGAAATATAAATTGACCATTGTCATGTTTCACTCTGCTCCAGCTAGCATCAAGTTGTTACATTGCACAGCCCAACTCTGATTAAGAAGATTTTTTCAATTAGAGCATTGGGTGCAATTTGATAAAGGAAACTTGCAGTCAGAGAAATAGGTTGGTGCTGGAGGACGTGTTGTATAAAATAATGTTTTGGAAGGAATTTATGTTCAAATCATGTTGAATGCCACCATTTGTATTGAGATCTCTCAGTCTGTGAGTGTAGATAATGAGTTCTAGACTGTCTGGGGAGCAAATGTATTCAGTACAGCTCCTGACAGTCAAAATAACTGCCTGACTAGTAATGTGGTTGCTTTTGTTGCTTTCATAAACATCTTGTTGACCAAGAAGAATGTCTTTTCTGTGCTTATCCATGGCAGTGTCTCCTTTACAAATGATCACTAGATAGACCATACACACTTGGTGAGCTACCAAAAACAACCTTTCACTCTAAATGATGTTTGTTGCGGCTGTACAGGACATTGATTAGGCCACTGTTGGAATATTGCATGCAATTCTGGTCTCCTTCCTATTGGAAAGATGTTGTGAAACTTGAAAGGGTTCAGAAAAGATTTACAAGGATGTTGCCAGTGTTGGAGGATCTGAGCTACAGGGAGAGGATGAACAGGCTGGGGCTGTTTTCTCTGGAGCATCGGAAGCTGAGGGGTGACCTTATAGAGGTTTACAAAGTTATGAGGGGCATGGATAGGATAAATAGACAAAGTCTTTTCCCTAGGGTCAGGGAGTCCAGAACTAGAGGGCATAGGTTTAGGATGAGAGGGGAAAGATACAAAAGAGACCTAAGGGGCAACTTTTTCACGCAGAGGGTGGTACGTGTATGGAATGAGCTGCCAGAGGAAGTGGTGGAGGCTGGTACAATTGCAACATTGAAGAGGCATTTGGATGGGTATATGAATAGGAAGGGTTTGGAGGGATATGGGCCCGGCGCTGGCAGGTGCGAGTAGATTGGGTTGGGATTTCTGGTCGGCATGGACCGGTTGGACGGAAGGGTCTGTTTCCATGCTGTACATCTCTATGACTCTATGGCAGATATCAAAAGATACCCATAGTGGTGCCAGGACAATAACACATAGTGAGCTACAGTGTGGATTAAAATTCCTTGCAGAGACCTTCATCATGAGGAGATGATACAGCAAATGAAATTTGGAAGACAGATGTGTTTACCACTTTGAAAAGGATTGCCATTTTAAGAATACAGATCGTCAGCAGCTGAAATATGATAGCCAACAGAGAGAGAGAGACTACAGCAACTGTGGAATTAGCAACAGGACAAGCTTAGAACCCCAAAGACAAACCTTCAACAGCATTAGCAAAGGAGGCGTGGTGGGAATGAAGGGAAGAGTCCAGGCGTAAAATTTACTATTCCAAAGGGAAAGGGGGTAAGCTATGAATAAAATGCAAAGACTAGTCAGGAACGGCAGATAGTGAAAAAAGAGTTCCCTCTCTCTCACAGTGAGTGTCACTTCCAACAAGATTAGGCTCTATGAGGTGTGGCTGTAAAAAAAAAATCAATGAAAGGCCAGAAAATACATTTATATACGCTCTGTGGAATTGGGAAAACCTCTAAATATATTTAAGCATGCAAAGAGCACATTTAAATAAAGCTAATGAAAGATTCTAGTAGAAGAAGAAAAGTTAAGAGAGATTAAAGATTTAAAATGACTAAGTTACAATAATTAAACTGTATAACATTTATTTTTAGAAAGTTGCGTAGGAGAAAGCGTTTAAGTGTTTTAGACCATGCAGGCTAAGAAAATATTCTTTATGTACAGGAAGAAATGGGAAAAATAAAAATCGTGAAAATCCTGGAAAAGATAGGTAGTCACCGTTTTGATCAATAAAAATGAGGAAAATCCCTTAAAAAAAATGGTGAGGATACCGTATTATAAATTAACTGTGTTTAATAGTTGAAAGTAAATCATGACAAAACTTTTGGTTACAGAATTTAAAACTTAGTTAAAGAATTTAATAAATAATCATTGCTAAGCAGAATTTGAAAAGGCCAGCAACTAAAACATCATAGGAAGTTCTACAGTAATTGAACTTAAAACCGTACTGATGAATATAAGAATGTATGATTAACAAAGATTATAAGCAGCATTGAGGTGATTTATTGCCCATCCCCAGTTGTACTTGAGAAGGTGGTGGTGAGCTGCCTTCTTGCACCATTGCAGTCCATCTGCTATGGGCTAACCCACAATGCCCTTAGAGAGTGAATTCTAAGATTTTAACCTAGTGATTGTGAAGAGCAGAAATATATTTCCATGTCAGGATAATGAGTGGCTTGGAGGAGAACGTGAAGGTGGTGGTGTTCCCATATATCTGCTGCCCTTGTCCTTCTAGATAGAAGTGGTCATGGGCTTGGAAGGTGCTGTCTGAGGATTCTTGGTGAATTTCTGCACAACACCTTGTAGGTAGAACATATTGCTGTGACTCAGCATCAGTGGTGGAGGGAGTGGATGCTTGTGAATGCAGTGTCATGCACAAAATGAGCTGCTTTGTCATGGTTGGTGAAAAGCATCCTGACTGTTTTTGGGGCTGCACTCATCCAGACAAGTGGGAAATATCCCATCACACTCCTGACTTGTGCCTATCGATGATGGACAGACTTTGGGGAGTCAAGGGGTGAGTTACTCATCACAGTATTACTAGCCTTTGACCTGCTCTTGTTGACACTGTGTTTATGTGGTGAGTCCAGTTGAGCTTCTGGTCAATGACATCCTATAGATTTTAAGTTTGATACAAGACCAAGTGTTGCTCTCTTGTCAGACCAATTACCATGGCTGAAGAAATAGAAACTACAGCCTACAAAAATGAGACTACCAAACACAATAACAGTCAAGAAAATGGTACAAGTCACATTGCAACGCATGTAAGAGATTTGAAGATTTTTATGTTGTTTGTACTCAAAAACTTTTGAGCGTGACATCAAATTATCAAAAGAACTGGAGAACATGGACAACCCTAGCCCAGAGAACAACTGGTTCAGAAACAATGTTTTTGTTATTTATTTATTCACTCGTGGGAGGTGGGCATCACTGGCTAGACGAGCATTCATTGCTCAACACTGGTTGCCTTTGAGAAGATGGTGGTGAGCTGTGGTCCGTGTGCTTGTAGGTAGATCCACAATGCCCTTAAGGGGAGAATTCCAGGAATTTCGACCAGCAACAGTATAGAACATAGAACAATACAGTGCAAAACAGGCCCTTTGGCCCTCGATGTTGCGCCGACCTGCGATCTAATCTAAGCTCATCCCCCTCCACTATCCCATCATCATCCATGTGCTTATCCAAGGATTGTATAAATCTCTCTAATGTGGCTGACTTAACTACATTGGCAGGCAGGGCATTCCATGCCCTTACCACTCTCTGCATACCTTCCTCCTAATATCTTAAAATGACGACCCCTCGTGCCAGTCAATCCTGCCCTGGGGAAAAGTCTCTGGCTATTGACTCTATCCAAGTCCCTCATTACCTTGTATACCTCAATCAGATCACCTCTCTTCCTTCTCTCCAGAGGGAAAAGTCTGAGCTTAGTCAACATCTCTTCGTAAGACAAGCCCTCCAGTCCAGGCAGCATCCTGGTAAACCTCCTTTGCACCCTTTGCACCCTCTCCAAAGAAGGCTTCCAGGTGGAAGTGTTCGTGGAGTCGCTAGTGGAATTCTCCATTGGGCTTCCTAGACTCATAGCACAGCCCAAACAGAAGAAAAACTCCACTGAGATTACTCCGAATTAATATAGAGCTGTTTAATATTGTTAACATGGGGGACATTGGAGACTTCATAGGGCTGATGGAAATGTACAATTCTCTGTGTTCTAAAACAGTCAGTGCCTGTAACAGAAATAGCCTCAAGTGTGCAGTGATCTCTTAGTAACAAGGTAGGGAGTCTAAACAATCTACTTCAGCAGTCAAGCCATCACAGAGGGCACCTGAAGATATCCAGCTTGATCAGTAACTGAGGGGAACAAACTTTAATAAATGTCATGAGATTCCATGCCCACAGATTCAGGATACTCTCAAGAGCATTTAGAATATTGTGAAACAGAGACTACTTCTTCCAATTACATATTTCCCAGTCAAAAATCTAATCTGCTACAAAGTATAAAATGCTTGTTTCATGGAGCAGCCATCTCCCTTGATGGACATTCGTGAGTTTAAGGGTCCCCCGATGATGTAATGGGTCAACTACCTCGGTTCACAGGGAAGAGTTCAACCTTGGGTGACTGTCTCTGTGGAGTTTGCATGGTCTGCCTGGGTTTTCTCAGGCTGCTCCGGTTTCATAGAATTCCTACAATGTGGAAACAGGCCATTGGGTCCAGCAATTCCAAACCGACCGCCCCCAAAGTGTAACCCATCCAGACCCCATTCTCCTACTACTCTACGTTTACCCCTGACTAATGCTCCTAACCTACACATCCCTGAACACTATGGGCACTTCAGCGTGGCCAGTTCACCTAACCTACACATTTTTGGACTGTGGGAGGAAACCAGAGCACCTGGAGGAAACCCATGCAGACACTGGGAGAATGTGCAAACTCCACACAGACAGTCGCCAGAGGCTGGAATTGAACCCGGGTCCCTGTGAGGCAGCAGTGCCAACCACTGAGCCACCATGTGGCCCCACAGTTCTCCCACTGTCCTCAGATGTGCAGGTTATGTGGATTGGCTGTGCAAGTGTTCAGGGATGTTTAGGTTAGGAGTATTAACCAGGGGAAATGTAGGGTGATGTGGACAGGGTTAGGGGATGGTTTGGAGGGTTGGTGTGGGCTTGTTGGGCTGAATGGCCTATTTCAACACTGTGGCGATTCTATGAAGAGTTTCTGTGCAAAGGAAACTTAGAAGATTGAGGATCCTCCAGATCAGCAAATGAATCAGCACCAAAGTCCACAAGAAATTATATCCTCTGCAAAGGATAACTCAGAGACAAAGATCCTCCAGAAGTGATCAGAACCAAGCTCAACAGTCCTCAAGGTGAGGACGTACTGATTTTCCAAGTCTGAACAGTCTTCAATATTCTGAGGTTGGAGGCTGGGGATTGAGATAGGATAGTAGTAAATGTTATATGTACTTGTGTTCAATAGGTTAACTATGGGGAAAATAGCTGGAGGAGACATTGTATAATGTAATGGTTCTGAATGAGTGAATGTTCCTGCTACACTGAGCACCACCCACACAGTTTGTCCATGGAGACAGTAAGCTGTACACTAGCCTTCGGGGGACAGCTGTATTTGTATGGCTCTCCAGAGTCTGAATAATTGTGCCTGAAGAGTAATGCAGTTGTTCTTACTACTGTCATGCTGACGAGAAGCAATGCCTCTTCCGGTGGGAATTTTCTGATGGTGTATCCGTGACTTGCATGTACCAAAGCAGGGGGTGGACCTTCTCGATCCTAGGTCACTGTGAACCAATCTGCCAGCGCTCAAGTCATACAGTCATTGAGATGTACAGCATGGAAACAGACCCTTAGGTCCAACCTGTCCGTGCCGACCAGATATCCCAACCCAATCTAGTCCCACCTGCCAGCACCCGGTCCACATCCCTCCAAACCCTTCCTATTCATATACCCATCCAAATGCTTCTTAAATGTTGCAATTGTACCAGCCTCCACCTCTTCCTCTGGCAGCTCATTCCATACAAGTACCACCCTCTGTGTAAAAAAGTTGTCCCTTGGGTCTCTTTTATATCTTTCCCCTCTCACCCTAAACCTATGCCCTCTAGTTCTGGACTCCCCGACCCCAGGGAAAAGATTTTGCCTATTTATCCTATCCATGCCCCTAGGACCTTACCATAAAGTGTATAAGTCCTGCTAAGATTTGCTTTCCCAAAATGTAGCACCTCTCATTTATCTGAATTAAACTCCATCTGCCACTTCTCAGCCCACTGGCCCATCTGGGCAAGATCCTGTTGTAATCTGAGGTAACCCTCTTTGATGTCCACTACACCTCCAATTTTGGTGTCATCTGCAAACTTACTAACTGTACCTCTTATGCTCACATCTAAATCATTTATGTAAATGATGAAAAGTAGTGGACCCAGCACCAATCCTTGTGGCACTTCACTGGTCACAGGCCTCCAGTCTGAAAAACAACCCTCCACCACCACCCTCTGTCTTCTACCTTTGAGCCAGTTCTGTATCCAAGTGGCTAGTTCTTCCTGTATTCCGTGAGATCTAACTTTGCTAATCAGTCTCCCATGGGGAACCTTGTCGAACACCTCACTGAAGTGCATATAGATCACATCTACCACTCTGCCCTCATCAATCCTCTTTGTTACTTCTTCAAAAAAACTCAATCACGTTGGTGAGACATGATTTCCCATGCCATGTTGACTATCCCTAATCAGTCCTTGCCTTTCCAAATACATGTACATCCTGTCCCTCAGGATTCCCTCCAACAATTTGCCCACCATTGAGGTCAGGCTCACCAGTCTATAGTCCCCTGGCCTGTCCTCACCCCCCCTTAAACAGTTGCACCACGTTAGCCAACCTCCAGTCTTCCAGCACCTCACCTGTGACTATCGATGATACTAATATCTCAGCAAGAGGCCCAACAATCACTTCTCTAGCTTCCCACAGAGTTTTAGGGTACACCTGATGAGGTCCTGGGGATTTATCCACCTTTAATCATTTCAAGACATCCAGCACTACCTCCTCTGTAATCTGGACATTTTTCAAGGTGTCACCATCTATTTAACTACAGTCTATATCTTCCAGAAAATCACAACACAGCAGTGGCAATTAATTTCCAATCACTCATTAGGTTAGATCTTTGTGTTAATTCTAAAATGGGCCAGGAGACCTTTTTTTTTACTTCCATTCAATCAAAACAAAATATTGAATTGCTGTCATCCTTTTCACACAATTTCACAAATTTAGAGTGGTCCCTATTATGTTTACCTCAACAAACATATTTTGATCATTGAAAATACTTCCAACTATTGTTGCTAAATGTGTGAGTAATTTAATCCTTTGGAGACTCTTGTGTTTCTCAACATTAAAATTTTCAGATGTGAAATTTTCTTCAAACAGACAAGGAAGTGATGGATGAAAGGAGAAAATTCTGTGCAGAAAGAACATATTAAAAAAAAATAATTAACTGCTGCACTAAATTATTGGTCCAATATATACAAAGCATTATGATTAAGTGCAGTCAGTACTTTGCTCGTCAGAACCAAGACTGCTGTGCTTGCTAATTCTTTTACTTTCCACTGTCTGTATGAGGAACCCATCCATTTCTGAAATATTATGTCTATATTACACAGAGCGACCATATTTTTACATATTCTTTCACTGTGTGTCTTCTTAGGGTGCTTTACTGATGCCAACATGCAACAGAACTCTCCTCCAGAAGTTCCAAGGACACGAACCAAACGACAGGTGATTGTAAAGTCTTCACAGTCAATTAACGAGGAGATGGTGGTGGATTCACCTGTTGTGACAACTGGAAACAGAAATCACCAATGGTTTAGTTGAGAAGAGAGTTGAACTCAGAACCGAGTTTTAATTTCTCTCCTGGCAAGCATTTTCCATTCAAACCAGCCACCACAACACGCAGCGTTTTTTTTCCAGTTTGTGAAATCTTCTAAACCAGGAGAATTTTGGATTAGAAATCTTTAGGTGGTTAGAATTGAATAGGTACACCCCATCAGAATTACGTAAAGCTCATACAATTCCTCTCAGAGTCTGACAGTAAAATTGTCAGTACAGTTCAAGGAAGAGAATCTGGATTGTGCCAGTTGATTAGAAATTTCAGGTTGAGATAGGGGTATACTTTTGCTAGGCCTGAATCTTTGTAATGGATAGTGTTAAGAAAATTGTGGAATCTTTGTTTTAATGTTTGTGTTAAAATCTTTCTAACTGATTACAGCTTTGTTTGTATACACTCACTCTATTGTTAAAGAACATCATGTGAATGTGATTCAGTAAGTAACCACCTGGTTAACTGAGTAAACTAAAAAAGGAGGACCTATAAAACCAGATTGTTTTTCTTGGATCTATCTCATCTAGGAATAGAATCATCTGGGATTATAGCACTAATGGCTAACTACTAGAACAATTCCCCAAAACGCTGAGCATCAAATTTGGAATTGTAAGCACATGCCTACCCAGATACCATCCTAATTTTTGACTGAGTTTCATGAAAGGGGAATTATGTTTAAATTTATTATTTTTATGGAATTCTACAGGAATTAGTTCTGAGGCCTCAATTGTTTACAGTCTATTTGTGAGGAAGAAGGAGGTGGCCAGTCTGCAAAGGTCTATGGATAGGTTGTGATTCAGCAGATGGAATGTACAATGTGGGAAATTCTGAATGTATCTGAATTGACAGATAGAATAGAACAGCAATATATTTAAATAGAGGGAGTTTACAGAACAAGAGGAATCTGGATGTCTTGCTGTCTGAATCTCTCAAAGTTGGTTTGCAGATGCAGCAAGTGATTCACAAGGCAAGTTGAATTTTTAAGTTCATTTCCAGGGGAATGGAGTGTAAAAGTAGGGAAATTTTACTGATCTGTACTTGATGAGACCAGACTACTGTGCACAGTTTTGATCTCCTTATTTCAAAACTGAAAAACAGCTCAGTGAAGGTTCTCTTGACTCGGTCCTCAATTGAGAAGTCATGGTGGAGGATTGTGTCCAGTTCTAGTTGCCCAGTTATAGGAAGAATATTATTAATCTGGAGAGGGTTCAGAAGAGACTTACCATGATGTTGCCAGGTATGAAAGGTTTGAGTTATAAAGAAAGGCTGGATAGGCTAGGACCTTTTTTTTACTGGTGCATAGGAGGTTGAGCGGTGACCTTACAGAGGTTCATAAAGTCATGAGGGGTATAGATAAGGTTAATGGTGGGTGTCTTATCCCTAGGGTAGGGAATTTCAACACCAGGAGGCATGTTTTTAAGATGAAGAAGTTTTTTAAAAAGACACAAGAGGCAAATGTTATACACAGAGGGTGGTTCGCATGTAGAATGAACTTCCAGAGGAAGTGATGGATGTGGGCACAGTTACAACATTTAAAAGACACATATATTAATACATGAATAGGGGTCTGGAGGGATGTGGGCCAGGAGTAGGCAGGTGGGACTAGTCTAGTTTGGGATTATGTTCAACATGGACTGGTTGGGCCAAAGAGTCTGTTTCTGTGCTGTATGAATCTATGACCTATTCCTGGATGAGCAAGAGGTTTGTACAGATGTTCTGATAGTGTTATTGGATTGGGAAATGCAGAGGCCGAGGCTAATGATGTAGGGATAAAGGTTCAAATCCTACCACAACAAGAGGTGGAACTTAAATTCACTTTATACCTGTGATTTATAAAGTTCACCTCAGATGGGGTGCCATTACTCTATCATCAATTATCACACAAGTCACCTGGCCTCTACACCTAAGCCTCCATGTGACTCCAGACCCAATGAGGTTGACTCTTAAGTGTCCTGTACAATGACAAAACAAGCCACTCAGTTCAAGAGCAATTAACAATGGCCAACATATGCCAGCGTTGCCTGAGATGCCCACATCCCATGGTAGAAAGGAGGAAAAACAGTTGAACAGTTTGGGCTTTAACACTTGGATTTTTGGGTAGCTAAACTGGATGCTGAGAGAATGTTTGTCCTTAACGGAGAGGCAAGGAGAAGGGGGACAACTTTAGAATTAAAGATCGAAATTTTTAAGACTGAGAAAGATTTTTTTCTGAGTTGTTAATCTGTGGGATTCTCTTCCCCAGAAAACATGGATTTATTGAGGCTCAGTTAGATTATAAGAAGTCAGGTGTGGCGGAAGCTGCAGGAACAGGGTGGTGAGGGTGAGCAGGGTATCTCGAGCAGTTGTCCAGGATCTCCAACAGCAGGTGGCATCATGAGTTGGTTGCAGAGAATGGGCATCAAGCTGGGCTTTTGGAGTAATTAAATGGACTCTTTCTGGAAGAAAGTGTGTCATTGGAGGAATGAGGACTCTTGGAGAAAAGGATCAGATAGACAAGGGATTTCCTCAAGCAGATATAACCCATAAAAGGACCATGTCTTCCTTGTTTCCAAGGACATTTTCTCACCACTCCCCCACCCAACCTTTGAAAGACATTCACGCTGTCTCTCAATCTTACTGAGTTCCCAGTGGAGCCTTACCTGCAGGAACCTAATCCCTTTCGTACAGATGGTTTTCTCGCAAATTCACTCTCCAGTTTTGTATTTTAATCAGTTGTAGCACTCTTTGTTATTAAATCAGAATATTGTGACAAAATGCAGTGAGTTTTCACACACTCCATAGCTGCCCAAGTGAACTGGGCTCATCTTACCTCATGATGTCAGTCTTCATCTTGTTAGAAGATTTCTGCCTCTGCAGGTTATTATTGATGAATTCCTTTGGTTTTCTTGACCATCTTATGAAGTAATAGACAGGCTTTAATATTTCAAATGTCTTTTGATCTCTTCCATTTGTAGGTACATCGAGGCCCTCATACTGTTCTGAGAGAAACCAAGTATATTGAGCTGATGTTGGTCAATGACTACACCCTGGTACGTTAACCATGTTTAATTTTAAATTGATTTGTCAAATACTGTTGCAGTTTTCATAACATTTGCAGACTGACTTCAGATGATAATTGCCCTAGTTGAGGTTTAAATCGATCCCTCTTCATATTGGAGCTAAATTAGGAATTTTCTTTTGTTGAGAAAGTGGCTGTTTGAAAACAAAATGACATGGAAAGTGCAACAGATAACAATAGCAGATAGCCCTTGATAGAATCATTTGACCAATTTCCACTACTTCAAAAGTAGCAATAACCAACCAATGTGTAAATTAATCAAAGGAATGTCACATAAATTCTTTTAGATTCCAGTCACTATTATTAACAAAGGCTATTTTCCAACCCCCTAATGTGTTGATCAAGTCTGTATTGATATTCTCTGCTAATCCCATTGTTTTATAAGTTCATACAGGTCTTGAAATCTGATTGTTTAGAAATAAATCCACACTTCAAAATATAATAATTTTAGAATGTTATAAGTAACCAATGTTAGAATTAAGCTAATAGCTTCAATTTGAAGAAGCACATGGGGATAGAATTTTATTGCGGGCAATGAAAAGTGTCCCTCACCAAGTTTCTGTTCAAACTGATTTTAATATCGGTAAATACAAAATCTGTCATGAAACAACAAAATCAGTCAGAATTTCAGCTCGGAATCTAAAAAGGCTTATAATATAATATTCCTTATGTATTTAAGAATGGAAAACATGGTATTGGTAAAGTTTGACATCAGATGAATTGGTTAAATATTTAAATTACTGTGTTTGTCAGAGAGAATTTTCTCTCCATTAAATAAGGCACCTGAACCACTGATTTTTATTTTAATGCTGAGCATTTATCTCTTAGTCAGAAATCAAGGGTCTTAATGTTTTTTAAAAAAAGGAAATTGATAATAAAATAATACCCACATCTTGTATAGTGATTTATTCTGCCTGTTTTGCTTGAATTTTACATGCACTGAAATTCAGTCTTTGTGCTCAACAGTTCACAAAGCGACACTACTCTGCTTCACTTACAAGCAATTTTGCCAAATCAGTTGTGAATCTTGCCGATGCTGTAAGTACTTCTGTAAGAATCACTGTCCTCCTGTGTAATAAATGTCAACTACAATGTTTTAAAAGGGCAACACTGTTGCTCTGTTGTTCACTCTAGAATAGGGATTGCTATCGGATCGTGAACGAGACAGTTTCTGAGCCCTTTTTGTTAATTTACCCCTTTGCCTGGTGATGTGGAGCCATCAAATTTTAAACTCAGGGTTTTAGTCAGTTTCTATTAGCACCAATTCAAATTAACTCAATCTGTGATCTCGTGCAGTGATCTGTTTGCATTCATTTTGCAGCACATCTTTTTAATTTGGCAAGAAGGAATACCGTGTCGATTTGTATATCTCAGTGTGTCAGTCCTTCAGAAATATTAGATGATATCACCTTTTCTCTGGTCAATAGAGATCATTTGATTAGTCACTCAATGTGAAGATGATTCGGAATCCAAATGTGGTAAATTGCATATCTAATTATGTAAAAAGAATTAATAATGGACACTGTCTTTTGGCAAATAATCTCATGCTCACATGGTGTAGGTGTATACTTGGTAAAATAATAAGATGAGAAATACTTTATCTCTGGTTTCTGAATGTTTACAACTGGTGCTTATGCTACATGCAAAATAATTTACTTGGGTCCCATCTTCAAAGATTGGTAAACAGTGTTGACCAGCACCAAAACAATAATAACATCAGAATATTGTTCCTTATTATCCTAGAGTTGTGCAGAGGAGAAAGTCACCAGGTTCTTGCACCTGATCTCAGGCCTCTTTGTGCAAAGCATCACATATGTGCTGTGTATATAAGTAACATGTAGGGTAAAATCAAGCTTAGACTGACTGTATATCAGTGTAGGGTGTCTTCTTTGACATGATGCTTATGAGCATCCAAATTAAGAAGCCATTCAATCCCTTGAGCCTGCTCTGCCATTCTGGTTTTTTCTTATTGTATACTCAAATATGAATTCCTGCCTATCACTGACAATCATTCTCTATCCCTTACTTAGCGAAACCTATCTATTCTGCCTGAAAGATATTCACGGATTCTCCTTCTACCGTCTTTTCAAGACGAGAGTTCCAAAGACTTGAGGGGAAAAAAAAAATCACCTCACCTTGGTTCCCCTGATTTTTCAACAGTTGGGCCATAAGAAGAAACATTGACATTTATTCTTGTCAAAATCCTCAAAGTTTTATATGTTTCAATCAGGTCACCTCTTACTGTCCTGAACTCCATGGCATATTAGCCCCTAATGTGTCCAGCCTTTCTTTATAAGGTACCCTCTCCTTCCAGGTATTAATTTGATAAACCTTCCCTGAGTTGTATCCAGTATATTTATATCCTTGATTAAATAAGGCAACCAACACTGTGTGCAGTGCTCTAGATGCATTATCATCAATGTTCTGTATAACTGAAACTCTGTCTCTCTATTTTTGTTTTAAATACCCCTCGCAATAAATTGTAACATTCTATTAACTTTCTTAATTACTTGCTTTACCTGCATACTGATCTTTTGTGATTTCTGCACAGAGTTCCCTCTGCAACTCTGCACTCAATGATCTCTTCCCATTTAGCCATTTTTAGTGTTCTTCCTGCTGAAACAGGGAATTTGTGACAGACAAAATTGACTTGAATTGTGTACTGCATGACCTGTCCCACCTGCCAATCTCCCTTCCCACCTATCCACTCCAACCTCCCCTCTGACCTATCACCTTCATCCCCACCCCCATTCACCTATTGTACTCTTTGCTACCTTCTCCCCTCCCCCATTTATCTCTCCACCCTGGAGGCTTCCTGCCTCTATTCCTGATGAAGGGCTTTTGCCCAAAATGTTGACTTTCCTGCTTTCGGGTGCTGCCTGACCTGCTGCTTTTCCAGCACCACTCTGATCTAAACTCTGGTTTCCAGCATCTGCAGTCCTCACTATTGCCTTGCATTGTACTCTGTTTGCACCATCTTTGCCCACTCACTCACCCTGCCCATAAAATAGGTTCTGGACCATGAGACTGCTCTCAGATTAGACACAAGGTGATTTAACCTAAGGGTCATCATACCTTAGGCAAGCAGAAAGATTGAGAAGGAGATATTTTCATGCTAACCTCAGGCAGTACCCTGCATTCAATCCAGCTGTCCAGCCAACTAAACCAACTGACCCCCATATCCTTTGTGCAGGACCATTGTGTCCTTTTCACAACTTAATTTGTGTTTCACCAAGTTTCATAACTTCACTTTCCATCCCCTCATCTAAATCATTAGTAAAACTTGTAAACAGTTGAGGTCCCTGCAACGATCTCAATGACACAGCACTTGTTACATGCTAGGCAAAAGTGAGGACTGCAGATGCTAGAGATTAGAGATGGAATGTGGTGCTGGAAAAGCACAGCAGGTCAGGCAGCATCTGAGAAGCAGGAGAATTGACGTTTCAAGCAAAATGATGAAGGATTTATGCCTGAAGCGTCAATTCTTCTGCTCCTCGGATGCCACCTGACCTGCTGTGCTTTTCCAGCACCACACTCTCAACTTATTACATGTTGCCAACCTGAAAAAGACCCATTGATACCTACTTCCTGTTAGCAAGCCAATCTTCTATCTATGTCATCCCTACACCCATGAGCTTTCACAATAACCTTTGACGTGGTACCGTATCAAATGTCTTCTGGAAATCTGAGCACAGTACATCCCCACATGTATTTTCGCTTCAAATAAAGCCAGTCAGTTGGTCAAGTATGATTTCGTTTTAACAAAAACATGTTGACTCTAGCTGATTACCTTGAAGCTACTTAAATGCTTGCTATAACCTCTTTGCTAAATAGCTTCTAACATTTTCCCAAATATTAGGCTAACTGGCCTGTAGACTTTTGCTTCCTGCCCTTGCCCTTTTGGCAAAGAAGAGTTGTATTTGCCATCTTCCAAACCACTGGGATCACCTCGGAATCCGCTCTCTCACTAACCATTTCTCTTCAGGCTGTTAAATGAAATCCATCAGAACCCAGGCATTTGTCAACCTGCAACACTAACAATTTACTCAGTGCCACCTCTCTGCTGATCCTCCTGAGTTCCTACATCCCTTCCAATTCCTGATTTATTGTTGCTCCTGGAATGTTACTTGCGTCCTCTACAGTGAAATCTGAGGCAAAATACCCAACTCACCTGCCATTTCCTTATTTTTAATTCTTTATGTTAAGATTTTAAAGGACAGTCAGTCTGTATGGCATTAAATTCTGTCTTGTCTCCAGAGAGGATCAGACAAACTTCTGAAAGTCATGCCGTGATGGATACCCACTATACGAGATCACAGTGTAAGCAGAAGTACATACTGAAGTTTCCTTTTTAGTGAGTTGGTCAACCAAGTAAAAGTGCCAAAACAAAGGAAGATTTAAGTCAGATGCTGAGGCTGTTTTGTTTAAAATAGGTCATGGAATGTTGGTGATACTGGTGAAGCAGATTTCTGTACCTCCTTATCGGAGTCATTACAAAAAGTCGCATCAGGTGATGAAAAGTGTGTAACTGAGTAAAGTTAAAACAATGGGCAAGATGGCTAAAATTTGCAAATTGTTACGGTCAAGACTAGTTTGGTAAATAAATTCCTCTCTTTTCACTCCTGGCATTGATATGACAGAGTGTTGATTTTGTTTTCTTTTACATGTGCTTCTATAAATCCAGTTTGTGTTTAATCCGATGTGAAGTTATGAAGCACAAAGCCAAACAGATACCTTAAAAATGCAAGAGTTTGTTCTATTCTAAACTCGCTCAGTCAGAACTATAAATATTATTAGAAATGTAAAACCCACTCTGAATTCTGCAAAACATATGCCAATCGATTACATATTCCAATTTTGATCTTGAAGTTTCCATTGTGGCTGAGCTGGCTGTTCTCCTCAAGACGATCTCTTTATATTACAATGGCATTTGACATTCCACTGATTTTGAAATTCTCTATCTCTGTAATATATTCCAACTTGTCACAGTGGATGTGTGTATGAGAGAGGGAGAAAACATCCTACAATGGCTTCTCATAGGAAGGTGTTTTGATGTGTGAGTACTGGCTGTTCACCCTCAATGGAGACAATCCATTTTTAACATTCCACTTTCCCCAGATAACCTTTGACACAAATTAATGGTTTCAATCCTTCTCTTTGCGTAATAGCTATCAGAAGATGGTCTTTGTTCCAGCTATACCTGTAGTACAGAAGTCTCATTCCCAGACACATTTGAAGTTTGGCCTGTTAGCTATATGTTCCAGATGATGATTTCAATATCCAAGTATTAACACTTGGAACACCTTTTGGATGTAGGGTAAACAGCCGCAGCCATGCTATTCAGATATTTCTATATAAGTTTTTGTAAGCTCAACTGTTGTCAGGTCAGGTGACTTTGACAGTCATTTTAAAGTGCCCCAGATCTTTTTAACTCTTTCCTTTCCAACCAAAGTTCAAGGTTTTTGAGTTAGTCAATGCGATTCAAGAATTAATGGTCTGTATTTATACCAGCATGACAAAATGGAGAGGAGAATCTGTTTTGGCAAGTATTGGTTTAACATGTTGCTGATATTTTTCCTGAGAGAGAAATGTTCAGTCCGAACCATACTAAAGAAAGGTTATGTTAGAAGCCTTGGGCCACCCCTGGGATACCATAGCCCCCTCCAAACGTTGGTCCATAACTCTAAATATGCATGAGCATTAATCATACATTCAAAATATATTTCTATTTCTAACAGGAGATTTATAACTGCAATCATCGATATTTGGTTTGTGATGTTTTCATTTTGTGCTTTAGATATTCAAAGAACAATTGAATACACGGGTTGTGTTGGTTGCTATGGAAACTTGGGCATCTGGAGACAAAATAGATATCAATGAAAATCCACTGGTGACGCTGAGAGATTTCATGAAGTACCGACGAAGCTCTGTCAGAGAAAACAGTGACGCCTTTCACATGCTTTCGTAAGATGACTCTGGTTTTGTAGGTTTGCATAATTTTATAAAGAAGAAAGAAAGTACATCACAAAGTTCTTACATTGAATGTATTTTTGAAATTTGGTGTTTCTCTTTGAAGTTCGTCTTCTGTTGACAAAAAAAATCTTGTTTGTTAAACTTTAATGAAAAATTACTGCTATTTGATGACATTATCAGCCTTGATTGCTTATTTCCAAATAGGTAGCATTAGGACTAACTTGTTAACTATTTTTGCACGTTGTATCCAAAGTTTACATTGCCTTGGATCCCATCAGGTTTTACTTTCTAAGTTTCCTTTGAGGTACTTTATCGGAGACCTTACTGAAGTCAATGTAGACTACATCTTCTGCACTACCCTGTCCTATTTACAGTACAAACCTCTGGAAACAGATCAACTTTAGCATTCACTGTGTGCCAGCTGGAACCTTAACAAGCATCCTCTACGTTCTTTGGGTTTTGCAGAGTAAAATCCTTTTACTTTAAATCTCTACATCCCAAGCTCTTTCTCTATAAGAATGGGGGTCAGCAGCTGTGCCTGACATAACAAGGTATGAACATTCAGTTTAATGATCAAATTTATGAATTCACTAGAATTTATTAAGAAAGATTTTATAATGAGTTATCAAAAAAAGACGACAAACATTTCTTCTTGTTCTTCAAGGCCCAGGATTATTTGAATGCTTCCAGCAGAAGCCATGGTAAATAGTGCCAACAAGTACTTTGAGTTTCCGATTCTTATCCCTAACGTTGAGGATTTTCTCATCCCTTAGTAGGAAATAATCTGAGTTTCACCCTTTCATTGGCATCAGGTAATTGTGATCTGGTGTCACCTCACCTCTGGAACTACATTCATGTAGTCAAAAAAAATGTCAGATTCTATTTTCTTAAACCTCAGAAGTTACATTTCATTGTGTGAACAAATGATCTAAACTTTTAGATATAGAATAGTTGTGCAATTATTGGTATCAATATTGAAGATAATTAAGAAAAAGTGTTCCTAACAGAATTTCAGGATGTCCTTTTAAGTTGTGGATGTTTTGTCCGACAAATGCATTTGAGAGATCACGACAGTCATTAAACTATTTTTTAAAAAGTGTCAAACTCCGTTTCAGCCATTGGGTTCAATTTCTTTTTACTTATTTCTTTGAAGCTGATAAAAAAGCCTTGCACCTATTGTAGTCGACCAGACAAATTGAAGCTAGACTGTTTGGCATCTTTAGCGCAATTTAAGCCAGGGAGATCAGTATTTTAAAATCAGCTGCCTTAACTGTCAAGCATCTCACTAGGAGATATTCAAACTAAACTACGTAGAAAGATAGCCGAGACAAATCCTAAGCTGTTACATCAAACTAACATAGAATTTGTGTGGAGCCCCAGGAGCTGGGGCAGATACTAAAAGAGCATTTTGCATCAGTATTTACTGTGAAAAAGGAGATGGAAGATATAGAATGTAGGGAAATAGATGGTGGCATCTTGAAAAATGTCCATATTACAGATGAGGAAGTGCTGGATGTCTTGAAATACATAAAAGTGGATAAATCCCCAGGACCTGATCAGGTGTGTCCTAGAACTCTGTGGGAAGCTAGAGAAGTGATTGCTGGGCCTGGAAAGGCAAGGACTGATCAGGGATAGTCATAATGGCTTTATGCTTGAGAAATCATGTCTCACAAACTTGATTGAGTTTTTGAAAGAAGTAACAAAGAGGATTGATGAGGGCAGAGTGGTAGATGTAATCTATATGAACTTCAGTAAGGCATTCGACAAGGTTCCCCATGGGAGACTGGTGAGCACGGTTAACTATCATGGAATGTAGGGAGAACTCGCCATTGGGATACAGAACTGGCTGAAAGGTAGAAGACAGAGGGTGATGGTGGAGGGTTGTTTTTCAGACTGGAGGTCTGTGACCAGTGGAGTGCCACAAGGATCGGTGCTGGGTCCACTACTTTTCATCATTTACATAAATGATTTGGATGTGAGCATAAGAGGTATAGTTAGTAAGTTTGCAGATGACACCAAAATTGGAGGTGTAGTGGACAGTGAAGAAAGTTAGCTCAGATTACAGCAGGATCTTGCCAGATGGACCAATGGGCTGAGAAGTAGCAGAAGGAGTTTAATTCAGATAAATGTGAAGTGCTGGTAAGGTAATGGTAAGGTCCTAGGGAATGTTGCTGAATAAAGAGACCTTGGAATGCAGGTTCATACTCCTTGAAAGTGGAGTCACAGGTAGTTAGGATAATGAAGAAGGCGTTTGGTATGCTATCATTTATTGATCAGAGTATTGGGTACAGGAGTTGGGAGGTCATGTTGTGGCTGTACAGGTCATTGGTTAGGCCACTTTTGGAATATTGCATGCAATTCTGGTCACCTTCCTATCGGAAAGATGTTGTGAAACTTGAAAGAGTTCAGAAAAGATTTACAAGGATGTTGCCAGGGTTGGAGGATTTGTGCTGTAGGGAGGTTGAATAGACTGGGGCTGTTTTCCCTGGATGTCGGAGGCTGAGGGGTGACTTTACAGAGGTTTATAAAATTATGAGGGGCATGGATAGAATAAATAGACAAAGTCTTTTCCCTGGGGTGGGGGAGTCCAGAACTAGAGGGCATAGATTTAGGGTGAGAGGGGAAAGATATAAAAGAGACCTAAGGGGCAACTTTTTAATGCAGAGGGTGGTATGTGTATGGAATGAGCTGCCAGAGGAAGTAGTGAAGGCTGGTACAATTGCAACATTTAAAAGGCATCTGGATGGGTATATGAATAGGAAGGGTTTGGAGGGATATGAGCGAGGTGCTGACAGGTGGGACTAGATTGGGTTGGAATATCTGGTCAGCATGGACAGGTTGGAGCAAAGGGTCTGTTTCTGTGCTGTATATCTCTGCGTCTATGACTCTGTAACTATTATTAATTATAGCATCAAAATCTTACAATACCAGATATGAATGTGTTCATCTTTGCCTCAAAAATGAATAAGAAACAGAATAAACTGCTGCTGCAGTCCACCTTCTATCTGGTTAATTTCTAGTGACAGTATGTGAGGTGGATCTGTATTATAACATTTTAATTAATCATAAACACTATGTTTCCTTTGAAACTGCATAACATATGAAGGTGGTTAAATTACTACATGATTTACAATTCATATCTGGAAACAGGAGAGTTCAGAGATGCCAATGCATTAGCTAATTATATCAGAGCTTTAAAAAACATCTCTATGACTCTATAACTGTCAGTCACACACTGCTTCCTGGCTTCTATTGTTCTGCACCTTGTTTCACAGCACTAATAATCGTAGTGTCCAAAGACGTCCTTGAATATTAATCAAAACAGTCATGCATTCTTGTGAACTACTTCTTCGAAAATTTTAGTATTCTGTGAATGAGCAATCTGAATAACTGTTTGCAGCCAGTTGGAATCTGGTTAAATCCGTTGTCAAAATGGTGTCTTCTGTGTGCTGGCCCATCAAAATGAAAGGATCTCAAAGTACCTGCTCTTCATCTGTATGAGAGGTTGGAGATAAACTTTGTAAAGGTGCGTTTTCAAGTGCTGATACTGACCAACCTGAGGGGAATTCTTATTTGCACATGGGATGTGAACATCCCTCGCATGGCCAGCATTTGTTATCTGTTCCTAAATGTCTGTAAGAAGGTGATGGTTAGGTTTGGTCCTTTAGTGTGGGTAGGCCCACTGTTCTGTAAAGGTACAAGTTCCAGGATTTTGTTAGGATGATGTCTCACCCCGCGGGGGGTGGGAGGAGGGGTTATCTAGTAGTGGTGGTATAATGTTGGGGTTGGGGGGGGGGTACCTAGTGATGGTGTGGGCAAAAAGGCATGACCCATTCCTTAAGACTGTAAGATCAGAAATATAGTGTTTTCTCTCCTTAAGGAGCAATTTCAAAGAGACTCAGTAAACTTGCTAAATCTTGCACATGCAAGGCTTTGAGACCGAGGCAGATTTGAAATTGTCCTTTTGTTGTTCAATTTAGCAGTTTCAGTTTGGGTTCATATTTGGTCTTTGTAAATGTGATCTATCACAATAAGTATTCAAGTCAAAGCCAGGTCATTTGTGCTTAACTATTCTACCATTTTGCCACAGAGCCAACAAGTTTCGTCTGATAATCACAGTCAGTCTTTTGATAAAGCACTTTGTATTCATTATAATCCTTGAATGTATGGACTGAGAAACTGTTTCATGTTGTCTCGCAATTCATTTGTTCAGCAACATTGTGCCTGTGTAGATGAGTCAATGAGGAGAAAGTGAGGAGT